>NC_089587.1:67984392-68296664 GCF_019320115.1 Miscanthus floridulus | reverse complement strand
TTCTACTACTAAGATTTACATGGGAAGAATCCTAGTTGAACTAGATCTTCTCTCTCCCTTGCGAGGTATCCTGTGGGTCCCGTATCGACAAAATCCTCACCAAGAATCCAAATATACGCTGTCTTGTGCTCTTGGACAAGTCTTTTGGTGGAAGACAGAACAAGATTATATTTAAAAAAAGATGAGTTCTTATGGCTCAACCTTCTTGTTGTTAACTGCACAGCCATCACCAACATCGTCTTCACCAGCGGATCTGCTCCTAGGCTCGAGAAGGTTGTCTGGTCCTCTAGCACATGTCTCTCCGGCATCGACGAACTTCCCAGATTGAAGGAGCTCGAGTTCAACGGTGCACAAGTCCCTGATGAGGTGAGGAAGGCCATTTAAAAACATAAGAACAATCCTAGTCTTAAACTTAATGGACCAGAAAAGGAAGACTAAGCAAAAAGAGATGAACAAGAGGACAGCGACGACGCTGCAAGGTTCTCACTATTCTGCTGCTAGAAACAAGCTTGATTCTGGAGAAGCCTCTCCTTTGATCCCATGGTGTGGTTTGTGTCGATTAATTCCTATTTGCCTTTGCTCTGCTTGTCTATTAGTTTCTGTCTGCTGCGCCTGCATGCACGTTTGTGTGCTGCACATGTTTGAACTGAGTGCCTTGTGTTTGTGGTTGAGCATAATGGCTGTGCCTATGCTCACAGATTTACACCGAGTGCCTATGTTTATTGTCTGTGTCAACCATCAGGCTACATAGATGGTTTTGTGTAATAAGTGCAATGTTTGTGCACACATTTGACATCTTATTAATGTACCGTTGTGCTATATTATACAGTAATAGCTCATCAATCCTGTGCTCTAGCATTGCTTAAAATATTATCTTTACTTCTTCTGTCTGTTTATTTCCTAACACAATACCCATTTAAGTATAGTATAATCTCTATCTGGTTAAGCTTGTCCAACACCGGTTGAGATGGTTTGGACATGTGCAACGGAGACCTCCAGATGCACCGGTGCGTAGTGGAATCCTAAGTCAGGATAGTAACGTGAAGAGAGGCAGAGGAAGACCGAAGTTGACTTGGGTAGAGGCAATAAAAGGAGACTTGAAAGGATGGAATATACCCAAAGACTTAGCCTTAGATAGGAGTGCTTGGAAGACAACTATTCACGTGCCTGAACCTTGATTGCTTCTGTTGGGTTTCAACTCTAACCTACCCCAACTTGTTTGGGACTTAAAGGCTTTGTTGTTGTTGTTGTTGATAAATTTAGTGAAATGGTGTAAGGTGTGCTCAGGATCGTGGTCCTGTGGCTCCAGTGAAATGGATTGATGGACTAGTTCAGTTAACAGGAATACCTTATTTTGTAACACTCAGTTAATTTCATCACTTGCACTGCATCTTACAATACTCAGTTAATTTCATCACTTGCACTGCATCTTACAATTCTCCTGCACAAGCCAAGTATGAACATCAACGATGTCATTGGTACAATAAGAACTGAAATAGGATATGCATCTAGTTTTGACAAGCAAAACAAAGAAAATGTCGAAGTTGTATATTCCACTAGCTTAGATCTCACAGCATGTCTCCCACACGAAACAAGATCATAAAGCATTAGTATGGATGAGCTACTCAAATTTGAGCTAATTTATCGTTGTACATCCTAGCAACTAGCAGAATGATAGAGATCTACTATATATAGGTGAGCAAAGGCATTGGCCAAACAATAACTTCACAAGAAGTTCAGGCAGAGAGCATTCACGTCAGAAATTCAGTCATCTGAAGACAAATTAAAAGAGAGCTGAAGGAAAACAAAGAAGGAAGGAGCACCTGCTTCTCTGTAGGACTGTGCAGGCTACAGCCTACAGGACTTGCCGAGTTGGTCGCATGTCCGCTGGCCGCGGTTGCGGCTGGCCGCCCCCACTTACGCGCATCCAGCACAGTAGATACTAGCCGCGCCACCGCCCAGGCGGCCACCTCCTTATTCGATTTGCCCCGTGGCTGCGCCGTCGGGCGCCCCCCTCTCCTCGATTTGTCCGCGCGCGCGCGCGCGTGCAGGAGCCAGGAGAGCTGGCCGTGACGCCGCCACCTCCTTTCTCGATTTTGCCGCGCTGCCGCCCGCTTGTCGTCTGCCTTGTCGGCGATTTGGCTGCGCCGCCACGGCTGCCGGCTAGGGTTTCGCCTCGCACTCGCTTGTGTGCGGAGGGCGTCAGGGCCTCAGGCGGTAATGCCACGCATGCGAGATGGGGGACGAGCTGCTCGCGGTGATGTTTCTGGACCAGCGCCTCGGCCTCAACTGAAAGTCTGAAACGAAGAACGGAGGGAGGGAGAGGACCTCGACTCCTCGACCTGCTTCAAGCTGAAAGGCCTGGGCGTGTGACCGCACTGACCATTGATCTCTCTCCCTCTCTCTACAGCACGAATCTTCATGTAATATTTCTCCACTTAAGTACGTACTAACTAACTACGGCTCTGTTCGTTTAGCTGACAAAACGCTGAAAATACTTTTCGTTGATTTATTTTGAGAGAAAAATAATACTATATCATAGCTGATAAGCCAGGCTCACAAGTAGGGATGAAAACGGATCGGATACGGACGGATATCACCGATATTACATTTGTTTTCATGTTTCTGTCCGGATTCGGATTCGAATACGGATAGTGTCAACTATGTCGGATAGGATACGATTGGATATCGACATCATAAATATGCGATTTGAGTATTCGGATACGGATACGGTATCGGATGTTGGATATCCGGACTCGGATACGGACAGATCTCAACCCCTCTAAACGGATTCGGTTTCGAATACGGTCGGAAAATATCCGTACCGTTTTCATCCCTACTCACAAGCGAACGGGATATCCACCTGTCATAAATCTCAAAACAACATGGATGGCTTAGAGAAATCAACTCTCTATTTCACACATCCACCGTCTCACTCTTCTCCAGCACCTGCTAAAATTTAGCCAGCTTCTACGATTTGACATACTGAGTCGGCATAAGCAAAGCGGTAGTGCTGGCACCCGGACGTCCGGACGTCCGCGTCTACACTCCGCCATGCTACGTTCGCGCGCTCACGCGGGGCTTGCATCACCAAGAAGTTGCCTGCACCGCCAGACCACATGCAGGAACCACTCATGCCCCCTCCGCTTCCCACACGCATGCACAACGACGCACCAGCAACTGCAGTAGGAGGCTATTGTGGCATGTGGGTCCTATGGCAACATGTGCAATACCAGATCTACTTTTACAACTTCTAGATGAAACACTTGCAATTGCAGCATATGTGTGAAACAGCTAAAACACTTACAATATAAGTCTGAAACACTTGCAAAATACATAAAAACACTTAAAGGCCATTGCAAAACATATGCAACATCCAGATAAAACACTTGCAACGTATGTATGAAACATATGCAACATCCAGATAAAACACTTGCAACATATGTCTGAAAACAGATGAAACATTTGGAACAGACGCCTGTAACATACGTGTATAGTCATTGCAACGTATGCAGCATCCCGATCTACTTTTGCAACATCCATATGAACACACTTGCAACATACATTTGAAATATCTAAAACACTTGAAACATACACTTCTAACATGCATGCGCTTTCAGCAAAACCTGGCAGGTGGGCGGGCAAAGCGTTGCACGGTGACATCTAGCGCTAGGTCACGGTGGAGGGGGAGGATGGTAGCGGGCCGACAGCAACGCTGCCCCCGGCCATAGGGCGGGTATGGTGCCCCCAGCGAGCAGCACCCGTGGTGGAGGCAACCGCGGCCTCCCACAGCAAGGTGCCCCCCGTGCTAGAGAAGGACATGGTGAGGCGCCCCTGCGCTAGAGAAGACGAGCGGCGGGCGGGCGACATAGTGCAACGGTGAGGAACACACGACCGTCTGGGGAAATGTCCTTTTTCCCTAGTCCGATGGAACGGACGTCCGCACCTGAGGATTTCCATAAGCAAAGTCACACCTATCATCATATAAGAATATTAAACCGAAATAAGAGTCTGAACCCAAATAGGCGTGTCGGGTTCATAAACTCGGGGTCCCTCGTGGACCAGTTTCCCAACAAAAGCTCAGCCCAAGCAGACAGCGAGCAACTCATGGGATGGCCCAAGTATCTGAACAATAGGCTAGAGGGGCGATCCAATCACCGACCGAAAGGTCTGGCCGAGGAAGAGCGGCACCCGTTCTCCGACTCCGGCCCACCTCTCCGACCAGAGCGCTCGCTCCGACTCCAGCCGCCTTAGGACGGCCGCTCCAACCGGAAGGCCTGGCCAAAATGCTACTTCTGACTCCGACCCCACGTCTCCAACCGAGGGTACGCCAAAGCCCTGCTCACTGCTCTTCTCCGACTGGCGCAACCGGAGCCGACTAGGACCAACCGACCGGGGACGCCCGCTCGGAAAGGACCAGGGAATGAACGGAGAAAGCAAGTCCAGACGCACAAGTCAAACCACGATACCAGGGACCGTACCCTGTACACCTGCAGAAACAGTGCTCTGCAACCTCCCTGACACAAAACAGTGTTGTAGGCGCCAATATTTTCCCCTACAGTATTGTTGATGCCATTAACTCCCATACGGTAAGGCTCCCCCCCCCACATGCCTCTGGGCATCGACAGTGTTGAGGGCGCTAGGATTTACCGTATCGAGTGAACATGGTGAAGCTCCTCACATGCCTCTGGGCATCAACAGTATATGCAGGTACCGACATCTGCCATACCCGAACAAGGCGACGTAACCTTCCACGTGCATCTAACATCCAACAGTGTTGTAGGCGCCTACCATCGTCCCGTACCCGCCGGCGTGGGCAACAAGGCTTAGAACCAAACATACTCCTTCCGTCTCACTTGTAAAGCCATCCCCTTCATCTATAAAAGGGGATGTGCTCTCTCCCAAAAAAGAAGGTTAATCTAGGTCGATTCAAGTGATTCCAGATTCATTAGATCGATCAAAGTTCACTAGCTCACAGCCACAGAACCACCAGATTCGGTCCTCAAGCACATGCTTGAACACTTAGCTCATAGCGGAGCTCCCGTCGCTCTCGGCCCGTCCGACCGGAGTCGACCGGACCTCTTGTACACCACATCTTTCTCCTTCTCGTTTGTAACCCCACTGCAAACTTCGAGCACCTGGGCTCAGGAATAAAGTCACCGACCGACTCAAACTGGACGTAGGGCATGTTGCATGAACCAGTATAAACCCTGTGTCATTGAGTGTTAGGCCACATCCGATCACAACGTACGACAAAACTATAAATATTTACTTGTTGGTCACTTTCTGCACCGACAAGGTGATTGCACCGAAGAAACCCGTTTGCAACGTTATGTTTAAAATAATCGATATAAAAATGTAGCATCGAATAACAACGAAAAATAGAATGGCTCATCACCACCGTATATTAATATACAATAAAAAAAGTGGCAGCATGCTTTTGCATCAACAATACATGCAATATATCTTGTCCACCAATGCAACCGAACAATTTCAATTTTCTTAATAGGTAAGAGAAGAAAAACCTCCTACTAGGCTGAACAACCGAGAGGAGCAAGTTGCAAGAAACTGTGAAACAGTAGCAGGCCACAGATTAAGAAGGCCCTACGGATGGATGGCGATGGACTTGCTTGAATTATTAGCCGAATCGAGGCCCATCACATATATGCTAACAATGCAGTTGGGCTGGATCCATCAGTTGCTCCACTCCGGGCCAAAGTATCTAGCGTTGGGCCTCCTGGACCTCCTCGCGGCGGGCCGCCCAGCTGAGTCCGAGTCCGAGTCCGCCAGCGCGCCGACGCCGCGCATGAAGGCGACGTAGTCCTCGGCGCGCGCTTCCAGCGCCACCGCGCTGACGGCCAACCTCCGATGCGCCTCCGCCACCGCCTCCCCGCCGGGCCTCGCCGCGAACTCGGCCGCCATCCGCGTGAACGTCTCCACCGATCCCGCCGCCTTGGCGAGCACCTCGAGCCCGAGCGCCTCCCCGCGCGCTGCGATGGCCTTCCACTCCGGGTCCCCCGGCGTGAGCTCCCCCGACGCGAGGCTCTCGGCCGCGGCTAGCATGAACAGGCGCATCACCTCGTCCTGCTTCGCGTCCACCGCCTCGGTCTTCGACAGCAGCTGCAGCAGCTCCTCGAACGCCATGGATGTGATGGCGGTGGACTTGCGTGGTTGTGTTGGACGAGAACCCGGGGCCTTTGGTCGCCTTTTATAGACAGAGGCAGGCGAAACTAACTGCAATGCCGTATGCGAGCCGAACTCGGATAGTCGGATTCCGAATCACCGATGCGGAGCCGGGAGGAACGTCGTCGAACGTGCGCGTTACTTGTTTTTTTACCTGTTCTTTTTCCGTCCTATTTTTTTGACACCGCCAGGAGCTTTCCGTCCATTTTTGTAATTCGAGAGAGGAACTGAAGCATGTGCACCGTCCATTTTTTATACTAGTATATCTAAATGAAAACATTTCTAATAACGATACTTTTTTAGATAGAGGAAACATTTCAGTTTCATCCCTTCTAACTAAGAGAACCAAACCAATTATTACAAAAAAAAAAATGAAACATACAAAACCAAACCCACTCAAATGTCAATCCTAATATTATTTGGCCATCGAAACAAAACAAAACAAAAACTACATGGTTGTTGTTTCATACACCCAATAAACTTGGAAAAACATTCTTTGATGTCATCACATCTTTTCAATTGTGTCCAATGTCATAGCCATTACATTTCCTTTGAGTAGACCACTTTCGGTTGGCATTTATCAAAAAACATTTTATTTCTTGTTAACTATAATGTCCAACAAATGGCTACACCACCTGTCAACGACAATGTCTTATTTGATCTACCCTTTTGTTTGTGCTAATTTTAAAAGAGATTATGTTTATTCAAAGCCCAGGGTCCGAGACGCTAAGAATAGGTGTTGAATAGCTTCATCCATATTGCAAAAATATGCCAGACTTGTTCACATAATTCCTCTTTTAATAAATTATATTTAGTTAAAATAAACCTCTCTCGATGAATCAGAGAAAAATTATTGTCAACAGTATCTTAGACGCCAAATAGCCATTGAGGTTTTAATGCTCGTAGTGACAACATGTTTATACATGGAACTTATCGCAAACATATGCCATTGTTTTTAAGAAACCAAAAGAACATATCTCGTCCAACTTGTAAGTTAATGTTCACAAATCTTGCTATTAAATTATTCCGCTCAACCAGCTTAAGTCCGACTGAAACCCTTCTGAAGGAAATATCTATTTAGGCCTTCCGCAGTGTTGAGCTAAAGTGATGCCTGAAACAGAAAAAGAACATTTGGGCATCACTTTCAACATTGCAGCCAGTGGTGCCATCTACCAGTGATGCTACAAAAATCGGGAGCGAAGCATGTATAGGCACCGCTGCCCAAATAATAAACTAGCATTGTTTCACTGTAGCACAGGGTGGAAGACTCGATAGGATCAGTACTTTTCTATTCCCTTGGGCCCCCAACATGCAAGATAGCAGCGATGCCTGCATTTTCACACACTGCAGCTTCGTACTAGTGATGCTAGCTTTTCTTGCTGTGGGACCCATTTTATTTGGGCATCACTTGCACACTACAGAAGGCCTTAGGGGACCTATCCATAGAGTATTTACTATAGTAGTATGTTGAGCTTTTTACCTGTATGGCCCTGAAAAAATGCATTTTCCTTCCATGACCCTTTTTTATTTGAACTTACTTGTGTGGCCTCAAAACGAAATTTCCTTGACTTCTGTCAAATCTGTTAGGGCGATCTGTTAAGTCTCCCCACCGGTAGATACACAAAATGTCTAGATTGCCCTTCTATTCTTCTTCCATTTTGCTGCATGCGACCGTGCCTGGGGAAAAACAACCGAGCACTACGAGCTTTGACCGGCCGGGGAAAAAAGGACCGATGGAGGAGGGCGCCGTCGCCGCCGGCCAGGGGCTGCAAACATGGGACTTGAAACATCGGTCGTTTGCAGATTTGACACTGGACCCACATTCATAGACACAGATGGACCTACTTGTCATCCACCCGAGTGTCATCGTAATCAAGAGTCAATATTTCGAGTGTCATTTTTGCAATTTTTTCGCCGTGGCCGGCCTCTCTGCCGCCGGATTCGCCGGATCCACGGCGGGCCGGGACCCCTCGGCCGGCGTTTACGCGTGGAGGAGACGCCGCCTTCCGCCTGGTCGAGCGCGCGCGACCGGGGCTGATCCAGCGGCGCGGAGGAGCAGCCCAGCGCGGCCGGCCTTTCCAGCGACGCCGAGGGGCAGCCCGGCCTTTACAGTTCTGTACGATTCACAGTTATGTAGATGATTTTCTGAAATTTGCATCGGGCCATTACGAAACTATGTTTCAGGAGTTAGTATGACATGTCTGTGACCATGTTGTTCTAGACAAGTTTATCTATTTCTCAGAAAACTGCATGACGGACAGCTGTTGCCTATTATTTCAGAGAAACATGCATGCTGTTGCAGTTCTGAAAATGCTGCTGACAACTGAGTGTGCAGGAGTGCTTACCAGTGTTTGCAAAATTCTAGCACGGTGAATTTTACTTGATGTTTTCTTTTCAGTAATATTCCTGTTAGTTAGCAAAGAATTTTACCATGTCTGTTGCTGCCATGAAGTGTTACTTGCTGTTTTACCTTTCCAGACAATTAAGTTATGTTACTTAGCATGGTGAATTTTACATGGTCCTATTTCTTGCAGTTATGGCTACCTAGATTTTTCTCTCAAATGTGAACTATTTTCTCTCAAATTAAATGAACATGATTTCAGGCCTGTAGCTATTGTTCTCTGAACCTGATTTTAGACCTATTGCTGACCTATTGCTGCTGTTGTTCTGTGAACTTGATTTTAGAGAAAATGAGAACTCTTTTCTCTCAAGTGTGAACTATGTACATTCTCTCTCAAGTATGGCACAAGGAAAGCATAGGAGTCAATCTAGGTACATTTTTTTATGTGTTGTTCTGTTACTCAGAGAATAAAAATGCTATATGAATTTTACCTTCATAGGACAATGCTATCTGAATGTCACCTCACAGGGAAACCAAGTTGAACACCTGTTGTACCCACCAAAAAGAAGCTAGGCCTTCCAAAGGAAAAAGGCGTAGACAAACAAAACTCTGCATTTTTTTCACCAGGGATAAACTGGTCATTTTACCCTTGACTTAACACCGTCAAGTGACAAAAACGGACGGAAGGCTATAGAAGGAAAGGAATTTCGTTTTGGGGCCATATAGGTAAGTTCAAAAAAAAAATAAGGGCCATAGAAGGAAAATGCATTTTCTCTAGGGCCATACAGGTAAAAAGCTCTAGTATGTTTATGTCATACTATACTGTACAAGTTTGGATATTGCGCATTGAGAGGATGCCGTCAACCATGTATCTTTCCAATACCTTATTTGAGTATTGTCTCCTAATTGAATTTTCCTAAGCTCATGAATTTACCCTTCACTCCCAAAAGACTCAACTAAAATGAGAATCGCCATATTTTTTTGTATCTTGCGAATTATTTCTTAGCAGCTCCTGAGTACAAGCATATCAACGGTCTTTCTTAAACACATTCTCTAATTTGTCATTTGGACATCCATTGAAATAAAATGACTCCATAGATCTCTCTAGCCTCTAACAACTTCTCTATACATTATGTACACTTTGAAGAGCCAGCCCCGTTCTCCATCTTTGGCGAGCGAGAAACCACAAATAGATGGAAATGTTTAGAAATCTAGTTGAAGAAGCTGTTGGAGAGGATTTTTGTCAATACAAAAAGATATACTATGACAACAAAAAATGGTGCTAAACTTGCATCTCTACATCACAAGTCATCTAAATGGGGATGGATAAGGAGAAAAAGAAGGTACACAATATAGTCTATTTTTGGTGCTACACATCATAGACTATGATAAAAAAAGATACTATGGACCATATTGTGACTACAGGAAACCGTATCCGATGGCGCTAGCACGTCCATTCTCAACCCCCCCCCCCCCCCCCCCCCCCGGGTGGTGATCATCAGATCCGGCGCTGGAATCCTCCCCTACCTCCCATGCTCCCTTTCCTCCTCTTTTAGCACTGAGTTCACCCTCCTTGCAGGCATCTTCCCCAAGTCCAGACGAGATACTAACTTCCTTGAGCTCCTGTTCTGCCAGCTGCCTGAGCCCACGATCTCCCCTCCATCACTGGTCATTCCGAAGCGCCACCCCAACCTCGAGCTCATCTTCCGTCGGTTGCTTGAGCCCACAAGCTCCCCTCCATCATTGGCCGTCCCAAGGGCGACCTCGAGTGGGCCTTCTCGGAGCGCTACCCAACCTCAAGCTCCCTTCCACCGGTAAGCGGACACCATGAGAGTCGGGGCTCAAATTTGAGGACTATTGCTCTTAAGAAAAAAAAATCTTCTTTTTTCATACCTCCCTTCTAAAAAAGTGTTCAGGTGCACAGCAAGAGAATCACATGAGTCTTGGGTCAGATGTAGCAGTATCTCAGTTGTATTACTGACTCTTAGGCCCTGTTTAGATCCCACCCAAAATCCAAAAAATTTCAAGATTTCCCGTCACATCAAATCTTGCGGCACATGCATAGAGCATTAAATGTAGGTAAAAAGAATAACTAATTGCACAGTTTTAAGCCTAAATAGTCTATAATTGGACAATTTTTGCCAAATACAAACGAAAGTGCTACAGTAGTCAAAAACCAAAAATTTTCGCATCTAAACGGGGCCTTAATAAAGACCTCTCGCTGACCTTTAATAATAAATATATGGAAGGTGTAACCGAAAAAAAATAATCGACAAATAACATGGTATTAGAAAGACTGCATTAATTGAAGCAAATAATTTGCAGCTTTGCAATAAAAATAACTTAAATGTTAATTGATAAATTATCACAAAAAAATACAAATTTACAAATTAAATAGATGTTCCACTATGCACAGGAAAATAGTGAAATTCTAGACTAAATTTCAAATTCGATAAGAGAGTACCTACTAAAAACAACAAATAAGTGCACTATGCATATAAGTAATAGAAAGTCAATTTAGGATAAAAGAGTAGAAAAATTAAGAATAATATAAGTATTTTCAATATCCATGACACCATGTAAAAAGTATAACCCATCAACTGAAACATACGTGCTTTATATACGAACTACTTCATATATAAAGCAACAATCTTGAGAATAGATAAGATGAAATCCTCAACATTGAAGTATAAACCAATAAATCATTGTGTGGATAACAAATGCATACAAGATGAATAAACTAACCTATAGGAATGCACTCTTGTCGGCTATTATATTAGCACAGTTAATTGAAATGTTATATATAAAGAACTTTTTCTATAGTACCTAGTACTGCCTAGCAGTTATGTAATATTGTCATCTACGCTGACCATCATTCTGAATCCAATGGTTGATAATGATAATCCATGATGCATATATGATTATTAGGTCTTTTAGATACATATCACAATCAAAATGAGGAGCTACCACTACAAAATGAATGAATATATTAAGGTTCCCATTATTGAATAATGGTTAAATTTTAAGTGGCATCTCTTTGGCATATACTCAAAGGATACTCCAGCAGCATCAGATATGAGAAACCTCGTCCAAAAAGAGATGGATAATAAAGAACCTATATAAAAGTGGTTCAAAATGGAAAAAGAATAATATATGTATCACCAGATTGCTTGCGGGGTACCTCAAGTCAGACACATCGTTGTCACTTGAGGAGATACAAAATGCTCTACTAGCCCTAGCCCAGGGAGATGAGAATACTATCATCTGCATGGAGATGCTCCTCCATGCTCTTCAGGTGGCTCCTCGAGGTCAAGGCCGTGAGAGCAAGCAAGAACAGCATGACCTCAACCTCATAACTCCCAGCTCCTCCGACACAGACGATCTTCACTTCCGAGTGATGGTCCTCTGTTACGGCAAGCTGTCCAATGACTACAAGAGCTGCCTGCAGTACCTGAGTGCCTTCCTCCACGAGAAAAGCATCAGAGGACAAGCTTGGCGAGAAAAGCATCAGCAATACCTATCGACTGAATGTCTTGGATCTCGAAGGATGCAAAGGCCTGAAGAAGCACCACCTGAAGAGCATCTGCAATTGCAAGACCATACAGACGCTTAAATATTTGAGCCTCCGGAACACTGATGTTTCCAGTCTTCCCAAACAGATCCGGGAACTCTGGCTGCTGGAGACGCTTCGGCAAACCAAGATCGATGCCTCCTGCAGAGAGTGCATCAATCTACGCAAGCTGAAGCATCTTCTTGCCGGTGATGGGAGCACAGCAAGCAGGACTGGGGAGTCGCTCTCCACTGTAAGGATGCCGGCCAACATCAGTAAGATGACTGAAATGGAGGTATAAATAGCTCTTGCATCAGCATATCCATAGCGTTGCTAAAATATTTGCAACATTTTATCATGCAAAAATAAAGGCCACAACTCAGAAATCATGCATAGAAGGTACGGTACGGTTCAAGAACGCTCAAGAATGCTCTCGGCAAGAAGGAAAAGGAAAGGAGGCGGTAGATAAGGAATAGACGAAAGAACAGGACGAAAACCTTCTCCCTTCTCCTACTTAAGGAAAAGGGCGTAGCGGTTGAGGAAGGCGCGCCAATCGGGAGAGACGAAACGACGGAGCGAAAAACCCTCTCCCTTTCCCATTTAATGCAGATGGAACGCACCCAGACCGATGAGACGCGCTCTGCCCGACGGAACGTCACCTGATCGGACGGGACGTGGCATGGGCATGGCCCACCACTACCGCACGTCAGCCACTACCACATGACGGGCACAAGAACCAAAGCGCCACTGCACGCAGGCGGCCCTCCGCTTCCCCAGGCGGAACTTGGAAAAACCCAAAAACGGGATCTCCGTCAGGGGAGACCATCGGGCTTCCTAAAAG
The DNA here is from genome assembly GCF_019320115.1 of Miscanthus floridulus. Lineage (NCBI taxonomy): Eukaryota > Viridiplantae > Streptophyta > Magnoliopsida > Poales > Poaceae > Miscanthus > Miscanthus floridulus. Next base: position 68,283,749 of record NC_089587.1, on the reverse strand, counting down.
TCGATCGAACGGCTCAGAAAGACACATCGAGGGACAGGTAAGGAGCAAAGGGACGCCCCATGTAGGCCATGCCGACTCCGTCATGAACGACGAGCACGAATCCCGGTCAGACATTTCTGACTGGAGCTCTTCAAACCCCGTCACTCAAGTCATCCAGGTAACACTACCGACCCCCTCTATTTCTTTATAAATCATTTCATACATCCATACGCGCATTCATTCCATGTGCCTGTGCCCTCCGGACGATTCGGGCCCTGAACCGCCCGGGGGCTCGGGAACTAAGCATCGCACATGCAGCGAAATGCATCACAACGCTCCGTGTTGCGTCACGAAACGACAGTTGCCTCGTTCGATATGAGCAACGACAGAGCCTGGGGAGAAAACACAGATGAGCCCCGTGCGGCCCTCGCCCTGTCTAGCAGACAAGGTCATCTCAACCTTCTCGTTCGATCCTAAGCCTCTGCCAAGCCCACAGAATCTCCATCGAGGAGAGGCCATTAGGCCACCCGGGTCGGTGTCCGGAACGACCCAGGCATCTGCCGGGTTGCAGGTAAAGGAGCAATGGAATGTCACAAGAGGCCTATGCCGACCCCGTCATGAACGATGGACCCAGATTCCACTCGATCATACCCGTTAGCGAACTCACCAAGCGCGTCACTCGAGCCCGAGCGATCGGGACAAGCGACAAAACTTAGTCCCTCCAGTTGGGAGAAACCGAGGACGGGGTAACGCACACAACTCAAAACTGACCCCTACTAAGGCCCAACGGGGCTCGGGGGCTCTAGACACAAACGCCTGGGTCTGCGACCCCGAACTTGCCCCATCCGGCTACGCTTTGACTGCACACCAAACGATCGGGTCTACGACCCCGAACTCGCCCCATCAGGATCCACGAGCTCTAGCTCGCCCGATCCCTAAAACTAACTAAACTAACTGCCTCGACTGCGCGGGCTGCACCAAGGCCAGGATCCACGACTCCGACACGTCCGATCCCATGGCGCGCGCCGAGGCCAGGATCATCGAGCTCTGCCTCGTCCGATCCCTATACTAACTACCTTAGCTGCACAGGACGCACTGAGGCCAGGGTCTACGACTCCGACTCGCCTAATCTCACGGCGCGCACCGACGCCAGGATTAGCGAGCCCCGCCTCGCCCGATCCCACGACGCGCACTGATGCCAGGATCAGCGAGCTCCGCCTCGTCCGATCCCTATCGCCCGATCCCACGGCGAGCACCGACGCCAAGACCCACGAGCTCCGTCTCGTCCGATCCCTAAAACTAACTGTCTCGCCCAATCCCACGGCGCGCACCGACGTCATGATCCACGAGCTCTATCTCACCCGATCCCAAAACTAACCGCCTCGGCTGCGCAACAACGCCTTGGTTAACGACTCCATCTCGACTAAAAAGCACGCACACACGCTCGCTAAACGAACACCCCCCAGACGATTCTGCCTAAATCGTCCACGGGGGCTCGGGGGCTACAGCCGCGGGTGCGCTCGCGCGCACCCGCTGACAAACACGAAAAACCCCCCAGATGATTCTGCCCAAATCGCCCGAGGGCTCGAGGGCTACACCCGCGGGGGCTTAGGGGCTCCTGTCGGGTTCATAAACCCGGGGTCCCTCGCGGACCGGTTTCCCAACAAAAGCTCGGCCCAAGTAGACAACGAGCAACTCATGGGATGGCCCAAGTATCTGAACAACAGGCCAGAGGGGCGATCCAATCTCCGACCGGAAGGTTTGGCCGAGGAAGAGCGGCACCCGTTCTCCAACTCCGGCCCACCTCTCCGACCGGAGCGCTCGCTCCGACTCCAACCGCCTTCGGACAGCCTCTCCCACCGAAAGGCCTGGCCAAAACGCTACTTCCGACTCCGACCCCACGTCTCCAACCGGGGGTACGCCAAAACCCTGCTCACTGCTCTTCTCCGACTAGCGCAACCGGAGCCGACTGGGACCAACCGACCGGGGACGCCCGCTCGGAAAGGACCACGGAACGAACGGAGAAAGCAAGGCCAGGCGCACAAGTCAAACCACGATACTAGGGACAATACCCTGTACACCTGCAGAAAACAGTGCTCTGCAACCTCCCTGACACAAGACAGTGTTGTAGGCGCCAATATTTTCTCCTACAGTATTGTGGGCGTCATTAACTCCCATACGGTAAGGCTCCCCCCACATGTCTCTGGGCATCGACAGTGTTGAGGGCGCCGGGATTTACCGTATCGAGTGAACATGGTGAAGCTCCTCACATGCCTCTGGACATCAATAGTATATGCAGGTACCGACATCTGCCATACCTGAACAAGGCGACGTAACCTTCCACGTGTATCTGACATCCCTCTCACTTGTAAAGCCATCCCCTTCATCTATAAAAGGGGATGCGCTCTCTCCCAAAAAAGAAGGTTAATCCAGGTCGATTCAAGTGATTCCAGATTCATTAGATCGATCAAAGTTCACTGGCTCATAGCCACAGATTTGTCAGGTTCGGTCCTCAAGCACACGCTTGAACACTTAGCTCATAGCGGAGCTCTCGTCGCTCTCGGCCCTTCCGACCGGAGCCGACCGGACCTCTTGTATACCCCATCTTTCTCCTTCTCGTTTGTAACCCCACTGCAAACTTCGAGCACCTGGACTCAGGAATAAAGTCACCGACCGACTCAAACTGGACGTAGGGCACGTTGCCTGAACCAGTATAAACCCTGTGTCATTGAGTGCTAGGCCACATCCGATGACAACGTACGGCAAAACTACAAATATTTACTTGTTGGTCACTTTCTGCACCGACAAGGTGATTCCACCGAAGAAACCCGTTTGCAACGTTATGTTTAAAATAATCGATATAAAAATGTAGCATCGAATAACAACGAAAAATGGAATGGCCCATCACCACCGTATATTAATATACAATAAAAAAAGTGGCAACATGCTTTTGCATCAACAATACATGCAATATATCTTGTCCACCAATGCAACCGAACAATTTCAATTTTCTTAATAGGAAGAGAAGAAAAACCTCCTACTAGGCTGAACAACCGAGAGGAGCAAGTTGCAAGAAACTGTGAAACAGTAGCAGGCCACAGATTAAGAAGGCCCTACGGATGGATGGCGATGGACTTGCTTGAATTATTAGCCGAATCGAGGCCCATCACATATATGCTAACAATGCAGTTGGGCTGGATCCATCAGTTGCTCCACTCCGGGGCAAAGTATCTAGTGTTGGGCCTCCTGGACCTCCTCGCGGTGGGCCGCCCAGCTGAGTCCGAGCCCGAGTCGGCCAGCGCGCCGACGCCGCGCATGAAGGCGACGTACTCGGCGCGCGCTTCCAGCGCCACCGCGCTGACGGCCAACCTCCGATGCGCCTCCGCCACCGCCTCCCCGCCGGGCCTCGCCGCGAACTCGGCCGCCATCCGCGTGAACGTCTCCACCGATCCCGCCGCCTTGGCGAGCACCTCGAGCCCGAGCGCCTCCCAGCGCGCTGCGATGGCCTTCCACTCCGGGTCCCCCGGCGTGAGCTCCCCCGACGCGAGGCTCTCGGCCGTGGCTAGCATGAACAGGCGCATCATCTCGTCCTGCTTCGCGTCCGCCGCCTCGGTCTTCGACAGCAGCTGCAGCAGCTCCTCGAACGCCATGGATGTGACGGCGGTGGACTTGCGTGGTTGTGTTGGACGAGAACCCGGGGCCTTTCACCTTTGGTCGCCTTTTATAGACAGAGGCAGGCGAAACTAACTGCAATGCCGTATGCGAGCCGAACTCGGATAGTCGGATTCCGAATCACAGCCGGCGCGGCCACGGCTCCACGCCACGCGGCCACCCGTCCGCCCCCGGCTCCCAGAGTCCCCGCCGCCTGACACGCGCACGCTGACTCGCTCCTTGCTACGCCTCCCTCTCTCTCGCGTCGTGGATAAGTGGAACCGTCGGCGGCTGCAACACCTTGCTCAGTTCATAGTCTCCTCCTTACTCAAGTCACTGCCCTCTTCTCCACGGAGCCAGCCAGCCCCTCGATCAACTGCAGGCAGACTCCATCGCTGGCCGTGAGTCGCTGGCGTCGGCGCCTTATCTCCCCTCATGCCTGCCGCCTGTCGGATTCACCGCAGCCGGCTTTCTCCCGGGTCCGGGTGAGTTCAGCTCCAATCTCCTTTCCGTCCTGATTTTTCGTGCTCCTCCAATCTCTGCGTCTTCCCTTCTCCCTCCACTCTGCAGTAAATCTGCTCCTCTGATTTTGGAGGCACCTCTGTGCAAGCACGCACAACGGAGTGTAAATTCTATCTTTTTCTTTCATATATACTTGTGTCTGGACCTACACGGACACACAACTTTCCAAATTCCTCTATCCATCCAATCACTGCTTGTAAACCATGGGAAATTGTCCGAGGGACAGAATACCATATTCCTTTAACCAGTTTGCTTAGCAGAATCAGTGAGGTTCACAATCACTGGACCATATATCGTCAAATGACAGTAGATCAGAACCAAACTAGTACGCTCAACCAGTTTCATGTGCTTATCAATGAATTCTCTGACCCAATGTGATATACATTCCGAGTTTTATGCTGAAGAAGTTAACATGCAATCCCTCATGCTCATGTATCATCATAATTCTAATTCTAATGTCTCTTTACCAGGTACAAAATTTATGGTGAAGTATACGCTCTCAGAACTGACGTATCCACACATTTTACTTCCCACCGTCAGGTGGGGTCTTGGGCTTCCGTACGACCTTGATGCTCAACAATCTGATCAACCAGCTGATTCTTTTCCTGGTCAAGCTCAGTCAAATATTGCCATGCGGGCTCAAGAAGTCTTTTTCCCTTGGCTTTTGTTGGTTGGGGAAGAAATTCTCTTAGAGCTTCAGCTCCATCTTTTGCTTGTTGTATTGCTGGTACAACTGCAGCTACACTCTGATCTTTCAAGTTGTTATCTGCACTTTCCCCACTGCTCTGTAACTTTTGGAGTCTTTCAAGATAATTGGATGCTGAATCAATCTCTATTTCAAGCTCCTTGATTCTTGACGCTGCTTGTAGCATGAGGCCATTTTCACTTACTTTACCCGGACCAGGAATCATTGCACGAATCCTTGCCCGAATCTCATTTTTGACATGCCTTGACTGGGCACTCTGGCTTAGCCCGCACCTAATCACAATGTATGCATTGAAGTGAAAAAGAAATGCTCGACAAGTAAAGTTTCCGTGCCACCCATGCTTATTCTCTAGGACAACCATCCAATATGACACTAAAGAAAATGATGTTGACAGCTATCGAGCCTCACTATAGTCTGTACATGCATGCATATCGCGTAGATTAAAATTGTTGCAGAAATTTAGAAAATCTTAACTTTTTAGTCAATTGCATACTCATATTCTAAATGGAAAACAAATTAGAGAAGAGTTATCATTTCTTTAGTTTCCAGGATGCATACCATGTGCAGCAAGTTACAACAGTGATTGGATAGGTAGCATTTCGTTAACAATTGAACCATCGGTTAACAGTTACAGAAAACAACCATTATTCTTTATATTTGTTCTTGCTACTACTTTTTTTAACGGAAAATTTAAGCAAAACAGACAATGGACACACATTTTAGTTTTCCTGAAAGAGCAACATCATTCAACATTGTAGGTACCATTTTTTTAGCTTCACCGGAATTAATTGATGATGACATAAACACTTAAACAGATCTTTGGTGTTAGCCAGGTCTTATTAGCCACCGCTCCACCAGTTTAGTTAGTTGAATTCAATCACATCAGCGAGCCTTGGAACTCCTTAAATTTTCCCATTCGTATCATCTCACATGCTTGCAAAACTAAAGTTAAAGTTGAAATTTTCTGCCGAATTTGCTTTTTGCAAGGAGAAACCAACCATTTCTATTGTGTGTTTCTATGGTTGCTGGGAATATGGCATTGCCAACAGAAATTTTATTATTTTGGGAAGAAAACAATTCAGTGTATTTCCCTGTGATGGGGTCAATGCAAATTGAAGCCTTTGGTGTTTATTATTTACCACTCGTCCTTTAGCAGAGTACCATCAGCGCGATCCCTTCTCTGTTTTTTGTTCGCTGCCGCCTTGGCTTGTCCGGCTGCAGGGCAACTCTGTCTGAAAACCAACCAAAGGGACACAGACTTACTGGCATGAATTCAAGAAAAATAACGCGATTACTGGACAATAATTCAATAAAATAATACGATAACCCAGCAAGAAGAATTGTACACCATAACAAAGAAATGCCAGTGCTCCACTCGTAAAAGGTTGACAAGCAGGGCAAGAAAATAGGACCATAACCCTTCAAGAATTCAAGAAAACAATACGATAACCCGGCAAGAATCCATTAAACACGATAACCAAGAAACCCTAAAGCTTGTGGCAGAACGGAAGGGCAGGGGTTTGATTTCAAGAAACACAGCTCGAGTTCTCTCTTCCAAGAAATCGCCCAAGAACAGCAGAACGGCAAGAAATCCGCCAATCACAGCGGAGCAATGATTCAGTTCCCGGCAAGAATCTATTAAACACACTAACCAAGAAACGCCAAAGCTTATGGCTCGCAAAAAGTTGACAGGGGCAGGGGTTTGATTTCAAGAAACACCACTCGAGTTCTCTCTTCGAAGAAACCGCCCAAGAACAGCAGAAAGGCAGGATTCAAGAAACCTGCCGCTCTCGTCCTCGTGAAGCACTCCGCTTCCTGCGCTATCTTTCCTCTGCCTTTTAGTCGGCGGAGGCATTTTCTTCGCCTTCTTGAATATCTCTCAGGAACCAGAAACGGGGAAGGGGAAGGGGAGGCGGGGATCGTGAGGAAGACGACGATGGGATGGGAGTGCGGGAAGGCGCGGCTTGGAACGCAGACTATGGCATTAGATTTATTATTAAGCCTGTGGAAGCATTAACCGGGATTAAGGCCCGATCCACGCCACCGGGCCGGCCCGTGTGTAAACTCAGCCCAATACCAGCCGGCCCAAAGTTTTTAGGTCCGGGCGTGGAACAGGGAACGCGTCTCTCTCTGGTGCGTGCGCCCGTGCGGGGCGCCGCCGCCTGCCCCTCGCCTCTCACGCCAGCAATGGCCTTGCTTCGTTCGCTCCGTCCCTCTCGCATCCCCTCCCGGCCTCCCGACATCATCTCTCTACCCTCCCTCGATTCATTCACGTCCCTGCTCCCTCCTGGCGGCGCATGCGCATCTAAAGAACGCCGTGCGCCGGTGAGGCAGCCGCGACGGCGGCCGGCCTCCCTCCTCTCCGTCTAAGAAGCAGCCGCAGCAGGTGCCCTACCTCACTGCTTATAGCAAATCGTTTGTTTCTCACTGCTTGTATTTTGAGCACATAGCGTTAAGTTAGGTGCACATGATTTGAGCAGCCGCCTATGTATGCTGCACTTGCACAAGAGAAGAAAAAAATTGTGGTTTGTATCTGCTCTGTACTGCTATGCTTGACAGTGAGGGAGAGCAACTTGTCGAGAGATACTATACTATAGACTAGAACATATACTATACTATAGACTTGCACAAGAGAAGGACAAAACAAAAAACGCTGACTAACAGTTGTATTGATCATCTCTCTCTCTCTCTTTTAAAAAGAAACACCCCGCGGGGGGGGGGGGGGGGGGGGGGGGGGGGGGGGGGGGGGGGGGGGGGGGGTTGTTAGCGCCCCGACCTCAATGATTTTCCATTGATTCCAGAGCTAAGCCGGTGGATGGAGGGTGCTCGAGGCACCAACAGTTACAGTTACAGGTCCACTAATAAAAAGATGGGGGGAATTGACCCCAGCATAAGAGGAGGAAATTACATTGCAGTCGGAACTCGACTCAGGCAAAGGGACCACTGCCTTGCAGGTGAACCAGATGAGTTGGAAGACGGCATTGCCACAGATTGGCGTCTTGACGGCAGGCGACGAGAAGCCGGGTCAAGCACGGCTGCAGCCCACGGAACACAACGTCGTGTCGGTGCTTCCAGATGTTCCAGCAGCAAAGAAGAAGCATTGTAGGGAGGAGTTCAGGAGAGGTGGTAACAGGAGGTACTACGTGCATCAACTAAGTGACTGGGGGGAAGGCCACTGCGCCCCAGCCAATGTAAGTTCCAGAAGCTCCTGGCCACATAACACTCAAAGCGGAGGTGGTTTGCGGATTCAGAGGTTGATTGGCACAACTCACAGATGTCATTGTCCAGCACATGCCTCGGCAGCAGGATGGCCTTACACTGGATCCGGTCTTGCAGGAGGAGCCAGCCGAAGAATTTCACCTGAGGGGTTGCATGGTTGCACCACACGAATTTGAATAGGTCGCTTGCTTCTCCGGTTGTTCTAGATGCACGGTAAATCTGCGCCGTGTCAAGTTTTCCTGGGACGGATTCAAAGCAGCAGCTTCGCTCGTCTTGCCGATCAGACAGATGGATTGTAGCCACAAGTGACTGGACTATCTCCAATTCCATCGCTGCAGCTCTGGACATTCTCGGAACAAAGCTGGCGGTCAGGTCCTCCTGTTGCTACGTCCTTCACGGATAGATGACGTTTGGTGGCATGGCTGTAGAGTGCGGCAAAAGAGGTTGAAAGAGGTTCACTGCCAAGCCAATTGCCTTCCCAGAAGGAGGTGTCTGCACCGTTCCCAATCAAAACCTTCGTGATACTCCTGTATGCCAGCAGGAGTTCAACAATGGAGTCCCAGTGACTGCCCGCTTCAGTGTTAACCAAGTCGGCAAGGCTTGCATTCTGTTGCACCCACTTGGACCAACTCGATTCCCCAGGCTGATACAATCTGTGAATCAACTTAAGCAGGAGGCAGGCATTCTGAGTTGCGAGATGTTTCACACCTAGCCTGCCCTCCTCTTTCGTTTTCTGAGCTGTCTCCCAGGCCACCAGGCAGTTTGCTCCTGAAGCTTTTTCCGAGCCTTTCAAGAGGAATGCCCGACGCTTGCTGTCTATTTGCTCAATCACCCCAACCAGCAGCGGCAATGCTTGCATGATGTATGTCGCCAACCCATCCAACACTGAATTGACGAGAATCAAATGGCCTGCGTGATTCAGCAGCACCCCTTGCCAACCTGATAGCCAACGGTCCACCTTGGCAATGAGCAGGGCAAAAGCGGCGATATTCAGTTTAGTGTTGGAAAGTGGCAGACCAAGGTAGACCTGTGGGAAGCTCGCTAGCTGGCAGCCAAGTATATTTGCAATTCGGGTCACCTTCTGTGGCTGCACGTTCATAGGAACCAACGTGCTCTTCGTGAAGTTGATTTTGAGTTCGGTTGCCATTGTGAAACTGTCCAGGAGCACTTTCAGTCTTCTTATGTCAGGGATCTCAGCCTGAACTAATAGTAGTGTGTCGTCCGCATATTGAAGTATGGGGCAGGGACCGTCAGTGATGGGGTGTCTGAATCTGCCATCCTTTTTGATATATTTCTGCGGAACCTCAGCCACTAGTAGGAATAGGTATGGGGAGAGGGCATCTCCTTGCCGCAGTCCCCGTTTGCACCGAATCCATGGCCCTGGAGAGCTGTTCAGCATAATCGCAGAGTGTGAGGAGCTCAGTAATTTCTCCATCCAACCTGCACCAAAGGGGCGGGAACCCTCTTACTTGCAGGATATCTAGAAGGCTTTTCCAGTTTGCAAAGTGAGTTTCAGGACAACAGAAGTGAGTTTCAGGACAACAGTGGGGGTTTTTCTCATATGGCAGCATTGCACTAATTCCGTGGCACAGGCGAGGGTAAGGCTTGCCACTGACACCCTTCACCAGACCCTGCACCGAGCGGGAGCTCTCTGCACTGGGTACGCCCTTTAGACAAAATTCTCAGAGATTGATCTGCCCTTCAGGAAGCCGGTCCGATCAACATCTATCAACTTTCCAATCTGTTGCTGGAGTCTTGAGGTTAGGACTTTGGTGAGGATCTTGACTGGGCAGTTTTGGAGTGAAACAGGCCTGAAATCCTTCTGAGAAGTAGCCCCTGGGAATTTGGGCAGCAGGACAATGTGTGCTCTATTGATTCTTGCAGTGTCCACTGTCCCTGAGTGAAAGTTCTGGAGGAAATTCATAATGCTTGCTGCCGTTGTGGTCCAAGTAGCTCGGTACCCATGCAGGGCCGAACCCATCTGGACTAGGTGCACTGTTGATGTTCATCCCTCTCAGCTCTGACCATGCTTCCTCCTGACTGAATGCAGCAGTTAGTTGATCCTCCTGCACCTGATCACTGTCCTCATAGAGTGCTGACAGATTAAAACCCCAGCTGGTATGGTCCCTGGCGCCCAAGATAGTGGTGTAGTATGCAGTGAGAGCATCACTCTTGTCACAATGAGCGGTTAAAGCATCCTCACCAATGGTCACAGTGGCAATCTTGTTGCTGTGCCGGCGGACAGTGGCCCTGGTATGGAAGTAGCTGGTGTTGGCATCACTTTCTTTGATGAATCGGCATTTCCCTCGCTGCTTCCAGAATGCTGCGCGCTGTTTGATGATAGTCTGCAGTTTTTCCTGACACAAACTACGGAGGCGGCGCTCCCCAGCATTGAGGAGCCTGTATTCTTCAAATAGGTCAATCAGCAGAATAATGAATTTGCAATTGTTGTAAAATTCAGGGGGGGGGGGGGGGGGGGTAGCGATTGCGCCAAGTACAAACCTTTGACGCCATGCGGACTGCTTTTACCTGAGCCACCAGGGAGGCTGTAGCATCTGGAGAGACCCGAGCCATAGACCAAGCCGGCAAGACAGAAGAGATGTAGGAGGGGAGATGAAGCCAGGCACGTTTGAAGCGGAAAATCTTGGATTTTGGGATGGAGGTGGGGATAGAGATGACTAAGGGACGTGGTCAGAGGTGCCTCCAATGGCTGAAGACAGGCTGGTATCAGGGTATAAGGAGCTGAAGGAGATGTTGATCAGGGCCCGAAGTGGGGTCACGTATCATCTTTCTGCAGATGGAGAAAATCAAATAGAGATATCACACAGAGAAGAGAAGTAAAAAGCATGCAAGTGACTACGAGCTAGGTCCACTATTGATACGATCGCGCGTTTGTTGCTCCAAGTATATTGCCGGTCAAGAAGTGGAAGTTCTATGAGGCCCAAGGAGTTTATGGAGCTGTTGAACTTATCTGAGTTGGTGGAGGAGACAGAAGGGGTGTTCTTTTCGGATGGGGTTCTGGTAAGATTGAAATTGCCCACAAGGATCCAAGGGCCTGTGATGCTGTCAGACAAAGACTGAAGCTTATCTAGGAAATCATCAGTGGCACTATGATCAGCCGGCCCATACACGTTCGTGATGGTGAGCGAGTGCTCAGAGTAGGTGGAGCGCAGGGAAGTTGTGAGAGGGTATCATCGGTGGAGAACGGTAGTGCAGCAAAAAGAGTCGTTCCAGGCGGTGAGAATTCCCCCTCCACCGCCGCCCCCCCACCCCCCCCCCCCCCCCCCCCCCCCCCCCCCACCCCGGAGCCGTCAGACAGGGACTTCCTGGAAGGAGGCAAGAGTGGAGGGAATGAAGGAGCGCAGGAGCCGGTTATCCAGAGAGCTCAATTTCGTTTCTTGGAGACAGACACGATGAGGCGTCCCTGGAGATGTAATCTCTGACGATATCAAGTTTATCAGATTTGCCTAACCCGCTGACATTCCAGGACACGAACTTGTAAGCAAGGCAACTTTGATTCATGGATGAAACACGATTACAACAGGCTCCTTGCTGGGCCTAGCAGCAGAGGGAGCGATTAGGGTGATACAGATAACAAAGCTAGGTGCTGAAACTGAAACTAAGATAACTGAATGCCTGAACATGACTACAACAACATGAAAGTAGAACACCATAGACGAGGGACGGGGTTGCCTTGCGCTGGTCGGGGAGGTCTGTCCGATCCTCAGCCGACAGCAAAGTATTGCTCTGGTTGATCATCTCCTGATGTGTACATTCTCTGAACATCAGTTTGCAATTTTGCATGTATGCTGAACAGATCTTATAGTAACTATTTTGTTTTATTGAGCTGCATACTCATATTTTGTTAGTGGCTGATCATGTTATCTGTCCTTGTGTTAATTTATATTTTATAATAAACTAAATTATGCATTTGAATCTCTATATCTCTAATCCAGAGCCAAGGTTCCGGCAGACCCGGTATCCACGTCATCCGATAACCCGTGAGCCGTTGGATCGAGCGAACTCACAATATGGGCCATCCGATTGCGGATTGCGGATCGGTTCGGGTTTCACCCATTACGCCACCAGCACGGGCGTTCGAGAATCATCAGGAAACCGCACGTCCGTTTCGCCGGCTCCGTCTCCGTCCTGCCGCGCCTGAGCCCCCCACACGCGCCGGGGTGGCCGGAGCCATCATGCCCGCGCCCCTCTCGTCCACGCCGGGGTGACCGAGGCCGCTGGCCTGGCACGTGTGGGCTACACCGTCGCCTGTTAGGAGCCACCTCGGGCCTGGCACGTGCAGGCTCCACCGTCAGCCAGCCAGGCGCGTGCGGGAGCTTTCACCGCTGCCAGGCGCATAGCAGACGCGCGGGCACCGCTGTCACCGCGAAGAAGGTCTGGACTCGGTCCTGGTTGCTGTCGTTTCGATATGAACAAGAACACCCACCATGTTTCGTTGAAATGCCAGGAGGAGAGAGCCGCGCACGGCGCAGGTGCGACGCAACGGCGAAGCGGCGCGCCGATGGGTTTGCTGTGCCCATCCTGCCGGGCCCAAGCCTTCTTCTGACAGAAGCGAGATGGCAAGCGCGAAGCCAGAGCTGAGACCGAAGCCGGCGGCTGGAGGCGATATGTCGCCCTTCAGGAGAAGCGCAGCTGCTGCAGCGGTGGGCGGCGGTGGCTTCGTCTTCCTCTGCGCCTTCACTAGACACACGGAGGTTTGTGCTTCCTCCACGTCTCTGAAAAGAGCCCAGTTCTCGGTTCCCGGCAATCTCTCTGTCTCTGATGATACACGATTAACGGACTGCATCCACAAAGGTTCCTCCATTGCTCATGCTGGTTCATGTGCTACATGTCCATAGTCTACACTCTATCTGACAGCAAACCAAGTAGCTATACTACAATAGTACAGAGGTACTTCGAATCTCCAAGACATCGCCTCTAAAGTACATTGATATTCTTTGCAACAGCTATATACAAAGTCCATTATATTAGATTGGCTGGAAATAATTAAAGACGGAAAGCAATCAATGATTGCTGTATCTTCTTGTGGCCTTCTCCAAATAAGCTTGCAGAGCTCCTAGAAGAAAAAAAAAATCAAGGATAGAGTGAATCGGCTGAGTTCATCTTATTTCCCTTTTTATTGCCTATGCAAACATCATGCCATCACATTTTATAGTTAGAATATTTGTTTGTTTCCACCGCTGCATCATTTATCCGGCGTTAACGCAGTGCCCACTGTGTGTCTGTGAAAATGCCAAACCTCTGAAACTTACAGACATACAGGTATGGACATTTTCTTGCCTTTTGGTACATGACATCTTTATCTGTTCAAGTATGCTTCCTATAGATATTTGACATTGCTACGTCAGTTCACCAAAGTGAAAAATCATGTGCCTCTGTATACTCTTAATCTAAGAGAATTTTGATCAACTCACTATATGATGAGCACTGCTCCATCGCACCTGCATGTATAAATTTGTGTACAGATGGAGTTCTTATGCCAAGGTGTGCTCATGCAAAACCATTCCTTCATTGATCTATCCATTACTCTGACAGCTCTGTTCCTCGCTTCTCTTCTATACAAAAGCACTCCATATTGAGGAAGGGACTCCATCTGACAATTTTACCTGGTAGTTAGTGTGCAAGATGGCTGCTTTTATGATAAGTTACTACCTACTAGCAGTGAATTATGTATAGATGTTCCTGAAAATAGATCATGTAACTAGATGTGTAGCTAAAGAATAGCTTGTGCTACAAATGCTCTGAATAAAGCCATCTTTGCATGCCCAAAATTGCAGTCTTCATGTTAGACCTCGGATATATCTTATTTCTATCGTTCTACCCTATATTCTTATGTTGAAATATGCTTTCAGAAAATCTACAATTACTCCTTCATGCTTTTTCCAGCATCCAGATACAATCATATATCCTATTGCTAAAATATATTTATCAAACTACAAGAACTATAGCTGGATAGCATAAAAGACTATTTTCAGCTTCTCTCGAAGATGTTCAATATAAGTGACCTACAATTTTGACTTTTAAGTATGCTGAAGGTCTTCTAAGCATAATGATGATGCCATATTCCCTATTTGTTTAAGTCAACCTTGCAAAAACTATAGAATCATATATGTTCATTAGTTAGCTTGTGTCACACATATATATCTGTGAACCTCAGAATCTAGCACCTCTTCCTTCTACATAGGAGTGACCCCCCTTCAGCAGGTACAAGGTCCATGTAAATTCGATCATTTATAAGTTCTTAGGGCACCCGCAATGGTTAGAGCTATTTACTAGCTCTAAGCCAACTTCTTCAATAATGCTAACTTTTAGCACATAGCTTTTAACATGGATAGCCCCACATGACACTCTCATATAACATTAAAATGTGTGTAAGAGCTTAGCTCTTGATTAAGAGCTATCTTTTCTCTCTCTTCTATTAAAATATGAGAAAAATGCTTAGAGCTAGCTTAAAAGCCAATTGTTGGAGCTGCCCTTAGCTATTCCGATTGCTCAAGCTAAAAGTATGCTAACTAAGTAGGACCTACGAAGTGACATCAAGCTGGAAACATTATCATATTGCAGTGTTGCTGCATATTTTTAGCAAATCACTATATCAACAGGTACATATATATTTAGTTACCTGCTGCTCCTGATCCCTTCATCCCAAAGGAGTATAACTCTAGGTTTAAATTGAGTCAAATTTTCTTAATATTGACCAAGTTTATATAAAATTGTATCAACATTTATGTCTCCATATAAAATTATATTATATATATAAGTAATCCGATGATACCTGTTCGGTATAATAATTCATAAATATTACCACTTTTCTTTTCTTCTTCTTTTTTTACGGTGGTTTTAACCTACGTGGCGCCACATCAGTCATGAGAGAGATAAAATGAACTACATTGATAGTCCAAGGGTCAAATGGACTTTACCAAAAAGTTATGAAAATATATTTTGCTAAACATTATCCACGTATTTTTTCCTAGAGAATTTATACAATAAAAAATCCTAAGATATCATTTAATATTGCAAAATTCATGCAAAATTTGTTTTAGCTCAGAAAAATATGATGATTTATCAGTACAATCGGCAACATCCTCTAATGTCCTTCCATGACGAACTACCTACTGGCTATTCTATTACAATCCTTAGCCTATAGACAATCACCGAATTCTACAGTAGCCAAATCCCCAAATTATGCATCATTGCTTCATAAAAAAGAAGCAACCAACAGGTCGGGGCAACAAAAATGCATGACCAAACTGGATCAAAATGGTATGCTGTCATGTGGGGCCAGCACGTATACCAGGCGCCGGCGGGCCCGCGACGTGCGGCGCGCCACAGAGCGCGCGGCCAGAGCAGCAGCCGCAGCAGGAGGAAGCCACCACGAGTGGCTGAGAGGAAGATTTGATTAGTTTCCTTTGTTTACTTCCTTAAGTTTAGGAGAGGTTATTTCCCTATTTTTAGAATTGGTTGTTGCCAAGTTTGTTGGCCGGTTGGCCTATTAAGTGTAATCCCGTGAACAATTGAAGGGGGAAGATTATTATCGCCTAAATCCATCTCTCTCTCAACTACCCTAAGCCTACGGCGGAGGAGTAAACCTCGCCGGAGAAGACGGACCGTGGCTACGAACTCCGTAGCCAGGGGCCAGCTACCCTAGGACCTGAGGTCCTTGACAACCTGGTATCACGGTCACGTCGATCCTCTTCACCGTCAACCGCCGCGCCTTCAGCCACACCACCAGCCGCCGCAACCCGCACCCCACCACCAGCCGCCGCCGCCATCGCTGCATCTTCACCCTCGTCGTCCGTCGCATCCTGCCCAGGCACCATGGGGGATGACCTCAAAGCCTCCCTCGAGGCGCTCACCAAGTCCGTCGCCCTGATGCAAAAATCGATCGAGGCTAACGCCAAGGCGATCGCCGACCTCTCCATCGCTGGTTCGTCCGCGTCCGGTGCGCGACCGGGATCCGGGGGCGAGCACCATCAAGACCGACCGCCCAAGCACTGGCGGCCCGAGTTTCCCCACTACGACGGCAAGAGTGACCCACTGATCTTCCTCAACCGGTGCGAGTCTTTCTTCAGGCAGCAGCGGATCATGCAGGAAGAACGGGTGTGGATGGCATCCTACAACCTCCAGGACGCGGCGCAGCTGTGGTACATGCAACTCCAGGAGGACGAGGGGACGCCGTCGTGGCCGCGTTTCAAGGAGCTTCTCAACCTCCGCTTCGGGCCGCCGCTACGCTCGGCCCCCCTCTTCGAGCTCGCGTCCTGCCGGCGTACGGGCACGGTGGAGGAATATCAAGATCGCTTCCAAGCCCTCCTGCCCCGCGCGGGACACCTCGACGAAGCGCAGCGCGTGCAGTTGTTCACGGGCGGTCTCCTCCCCCCGCTCAGCCTCCAGGTGCAGAACCAAAATCCGCAGTCTTTGGCGGCGGCCATGAGCCTCGCGCGCCAGATGGAGCTCTTGGAGCAGTACTACGCCTCCGCGCCAAAGGCACCTGGCCGGGGAATGCTGCCGACGCCCGGATCACGCCCGTCCCCACAACTCGTGGCTAAGCCGGCGGCACCCACAGCGTCTGCCGAGGGCCGCCCGATCAAGCGCCTGAACCAAGCGGAACAAGATGAACGGCGCCACCTAGGGCTGTGCTTTAACTGTGATGAGAAGTACAGTCGCGGGCATAACAAGGTTTGCAAACGGTTGTTCTTTGTGGACAGCGTGGACGACGACGATGATGGCGGGGACGGCGAGGACACGCCGGACACGGAGTCGCCCGTGTTCTCCCTCCACGCCGTCGCGGGTGTGCCGACCAACACCGCGCTGCTGCTTCGCGTGGCTGTGGGCGCCGCCTCCCTCGTCGCCCTGATCGACACGGGGTCGACGCACAACTTCATCGGGGAGGCCGCCGCCCAGCGCACAGGGGCTGCCCATCCAGCCACGTCCGCGGCTCACCGCGACGGTCGCCAATGGCGAGAAGGTCGCCTGTCCGGGCGTTCTCCGCCGCGCGCCCATCTCCATCGACGGATTGGACTTCAGCGTCGACCTCTACGTCATGCCGCTCGCCGGGTATGACATGGTCCTCAGCACGCAGTGGATGACCACGCTGGAGCGCATCACCTGGGACGTTCCCTGCGCGGACCATGTCTTTCAACCTCCACGGGCGCGACGTCTGCTGGCGTGGGGTGGACTCGCCGTTCGGCGCGCGCGCCCACTCGGTCGACGCGAGCGGCTCCCTCCTCGACAATCTGCTGGCCACGTTCGCGGACGTCTTCGCCGAACCGACCGGGCTGCCTCCACCGCGCGGCCGCGACCACGCCATCGTCCTCAAGCCCGACGCGGCCCCCGTCGCGGTGCGGCCCTATCGTTACCCGGCGGCCCACAAGGACGAGTTGGAGCGGCAGTGCGCCGCCATGATCGCGCAGGGCATCGTCCGCCGCAGCGACTCGGCATTCTCATCGCCGGTCCTCCTCGTCAAGAAGGCGGATGGGTCGTGGCGGTTTTGCGTCGACTACAGAGCGCTCAATGCTCTCACCGTCAAGGACGCCTTCCCCATCCCCGTCGTCGACGAACTCCTGGACGAGCTTCACGGGGCGCGCTTCTTCACCAAGCTGGACTTGCGGTCCGGGTACCACCAGGTGCGGATGCGCCGGGAGGACATCCACAAGACCGCCTTTCGCACCCATGATGGCCTCTACGAGTTTCTGGTGATGCCGTTCGGCTTGTGCAACGCCCCGGCGACATTCCAGGCCTTGATGAACGACGTGCTGCGGCCGTTTCTTCGTCGGTTCGTTCTTGTCTTCTTTGATGACATTCTAATCTACAGCTCGACTTGGGCGGATCACCTGCGCCACCTCCGCGTCGTCCTCTCCGAGCTCCGCCGCCACCAACTCTTCGTCAAGCGCGCTAAGTGCGCCTTCGGCGCCACCTCCGTCGCCTACCTTGGCCACGTCATCTCGGAGGCGGGCGTCGCCATGGACCCGGCCAAGGTACAGGCCATCCACGACTGGCCGACACCGCGGTCGGCTAGGGCGGTGCGGGGTTTCCTCGGCTTGGCGGGGTACTATCGCAAATTCGTCCACAACTACGGCACCGTCGCTGCACCGCTAACGGCTCTACTCAAGAAGGACGGATTCTCCTGGTCCCTTGAGGCGGCCGCGGCTTTCGACGCCCTCAAGTCCGCGGTCACCTCGGCGCCGGTCCTCGCCATGCCCGACTTCACCAAGTCGTTCATCGTCGAGTGCGACGCATCCACGTACGGCTTCGGCGCGGTCTTGATCCAGGAGGGGCACCCGATCGCGTTCTTCAGCAGGCCCGTGGCGCCTCGCCATCGCTCGCTCGCGGCCTACGAGCGTGAGCTCATCGGCCTCGTCCACGCCGTCCGGCACTGGAGGCCGTATTTGTGGGGCCGTCGTTTCGTCGTCAAGACAGACCACTACAGCCTCAAATACCTACTCGACCAGAGGCTGGCGACGATCCCTCAGCACCATTGGGTTGGCAAGCTCTTGGGCTTCGACTTCTCGGTCGAATATAAGCCCGGGAATGCGAACGCGGTGGCCGATGCCCTCTCCCGCCGCGACACCGAGGAGACCGGGACCATCTTGGCGCTCTCGGGCCCCCGCTTCGACTTCATCACGCGCCTCCGCCAGGCCCAGCTCACCGACCCGGCCCTCGTCACGCTCCAGGACGATGTGCGCGCTGGGACACGCCAGGACCCATGGACCGTGGTCGACGGCATGGTTCAGTTCAGCGGGCGCCTCTACATCCCCCGACGTCCTCCCTCGTTCCCGAGATCGTGGCCGCGGTACACGAGGAGGGCCACGAGGGCGTCCATCGCACGCTCCACCGCCTGCGGCGTGATTTTCACTTCCCTAACATGAAGCAGGTTGTGCAGGATTTTGTGAGGGCTTGCGCCACTTGTCAGCGATACAAGTCGGAGCATTTGCACCCCGCAGGGCTGCTGCTGCCCCTGCCCGTGCCGCAAGGCGTGTGGACGGACATTGCCCTCGATTTCGTCGAAGCTCTCCCGCGCGTCAAGGGCAAGTCTGTCATCTTAACCGTGGTGGACAGGTTTAGCAAGTACTGCCATTTCATCCCTCTGGCGCACCCGTACTCCGCCGAGTCCGTCGCTCAGGCGTTCTTCACCGACATCGTCCGCCTGCACGGAGTTCCACAGTCGCTGGTGTCCGACCGCGACCCGATCTTCACGTCCACCTTCTGGCGTGAGCTGATGCGCTTGATGGGCACGAAGCTGCACATGTCCACTGCCTTTCACCCTCAGTCGGATGGGCAGTCCGAGGCGGCAAACAGGGTCATCATCATGTATCTCCGGTGCCTCACAGGAGATCGGCCGAGGCAGTGGCTCCGTTGGCTCCCATGGGCGGAGTTCGTCTTCAACACCGCCTACCAAAGTTCCCTCAAGGACACGCCGTTCAGGGTCGTCTACGGCCGGGACCCTCCCTCCATCCGGTCATATGAGCCGGGCGACACTCGCGTGGCGGCCGTCGCCAAGAGCATGGAGGAGCGGGCTGCTTTTCTCGAGGATGTCCGCTACCGTCTCGAGCAGGCGCAGGCGCTTCACAAGCGGCACTACGACAAGAACCACCGGGAGGTGTCCTACCAGGTGGGCGACTGGGCCCTTCTCCGCCTTCGCCATCGCACCCCGGCGTCCCTGCAGCAGCCGGTCACGGGCAAGCTGAAGCCCAAGTTCTATGGCCCCTACCGCGTCACGGAGGTGATCAACGACGTCGCGGTGCGCCTCGACCTACCGCCCCGCGCCCGCCTGCATGATGTCTTTCACGTCGGCGTACTCAAGAAGTTCAACGGCCCTCCCCCGCAAGCTATACCAGCGCTGCCACCGATCCACTACGGTGCCGTCGCTCCGGAACCCGAACGCGCAGTTCGGTACCGCCTCGCTCGCGGCGTTCGTCAAGTCCTGGTCCAGTGGAGGGGCCAGTCCGCCGCGTCAGCCACCTGGGAAGACGTCGAGCCGTTCACCGCCCGGTTTCCGGCATTTCAGCTCGAGGACGAGCTGAACCTCGAGGGGGGGAGAGATGTCATGTGGGGCCACACGTATACCAGGCGCCGGCGGGCCCGCGACGTGCGGCGCGCCACAGAGCGCGCGGCCAGAGCCGCAGCCGCGCAGGAGGAAGCCACCACGAGTGGCTGAGAGGAAGATTATTATCGCCTAAATCCACCTCTCTCTCTCTCTCAACTAACCTAAGCCTACGGCGGAGGAGTAAACCTCGCCGGAGAAGACGGACCGTGGCTACGAACTCCGTAGCCAGGGGCCAGCTACCCTAGGACCTGAGGTCCTTGACATATGCACTCCACGTAGGCGCGCAGCAATGCCGCGCGTTGCTTTCTAGTATGTTCTTATCCCGGAAACTTAGCTGTAACAATAATGTTTTTTTGCTAGTGGTGATTGGTGACTGCGTCCTCTGTGACCAATAATGTTATCTGTGCATGCTACTCTTAGATAGCTTGTGTTTTGGTTCAGATCAGTGATTGTGAAGTCAAATGGATACTTCTGCCAATTACAGAAGTCTCTAGATTTGTCACAAAAAAATTGCCGCTAATCATGTCTTCTTAAGTTGCCGCCTGCGTGCCGTTTGCATAACGCATTAAAGGTTTGTCGTTGTTAAATGGTAATTGCTCGGTGGTATATATGTTACACGTTCCATCCAGCGTTCCCAGTAGTATCAGGCCTTGCTTTGTGATCCCTGTGTGATTAGAGGCATTGACAAGTAGGGCTGTATGCTCCAGAGTCTAGATCCTTCTAATTTCCGTTTGAACCTGAACTTGCTGTAATTCTGTTGCTCTTAGATAATGAAATTCGGGTTGTGGAAAAAAAACAAATCACTTTTGTATTGTTTTTAGAAGCACTATTCTGTTATATACTTCTCTAAATGCTATTAACTCAGGATGGAGGTAGATACATCATACATCCACAGTAGATGAGCATTTAGTTGCACATGATAATAATTTAATGCATCTTTATTTTGTTTTTAATTTCTTTGCCATTGCCTTCTTAATTGTGATGATAAACTGCATGAGTCTGAATTAAATAATGAGCAATTGAATACACAAAACACTTTTGCCATTTGTGCCAGAAGAAAATGACATGACTAGAAGGATACACAATAAACTAGCTATTCGGGAGTACTTTGTTGGTGTAATTAGACAACAGAAAATATTTTGGGTACTTCCTCCATTCCAAATTGTACATCGTTTTGACTTTTTTAGATACATAATTTTTACAATGTGTCTAAGACAACCTATATTTAGGTGCTCATCTGAAGTCAGAAATTTCAATGGTTTTTTAGGGTTTTATGGTGACTGATTTTAGCAAATCCGAGCCGAAAACTGTTGCCAATTTGAACCGTACCGTACCTTCTATGCATGATTTCTGAGTTGTGGCCTTTATTTTTGCATGATAAAATGTTGCAAATATTTTAGCAACGCTATGGATATGCTGATGCAAGAGCTATTTATACCTCCATTTCAGTCATCTTACTGATGTTGGCCGGCATCCTTACAGTGGAGAGCGACTCCCCAGTCCTGCTTGCTGTGCTCCCATCACCGGCAAGAAGATGCTTCAGCTTGCGTAGATTGATGCACTCTGTGCAGGAGGCATCGATCTTGGTTTGCCGAAGCGTCTCCAGCAGCCAGAGTTCCCGGATCTGTTTGGGAAGACTGGAAACATCAGTGTTCCGGAGGCTCAAATATTTAAGCGTCTGTATGGTCTTGCAATTGCAGATGCTCTTCAGGTGGTGCTTCTTCAGGCCTTTGCATCCTTCGAGATCCAAGACATTCAGTCGATAGGTATTGCTGATGCTTTTCTCGCCAAGCTTGTCCTCTGATGCTTTTCTCGTGGAGGAAGGCACTCAGGTACTGCAGGCAGCTCTTGTAGTCATTGGACAGCTTGCCGTAACAGAGGACCATCACTCGGAAGTGAAGATCGTCTGTGTCGGAGGAGCTGGGAGTTATGAGGTTGAGGTCATGCTGTTCTTGCTTGCTCACACGGCCTTGACCTCGAGGAGCCACCTGAAGAGCATGGAGGAGCATCTCCATGCAGATGATAGTATTCTCATCTCCCTGGGCTAGGGCTAGTAGAGCATTTTGTATCTCCTCAAGTGACAACGATGTGTCTGACTTGAGGTACCCCGCAAGCAATCTGGTGATACATATATTATTCTTTTTCCATTTTGAACCACTTTTATATAGGTTCTTTATTATCCATCTCTTTTTGGACGAGGTTTCTCATATCTGATGCTGCTGGAGTATCCTTTGAGTATATGCCAAAGAGATGCCACTTAAAATTTAACCATTATTCAATAATGGGAACCTTAATATATTCATTCATTTTGTAGTGGTAGCTCCTCATTTTGATTGTGATATGTATCTAAAAGACCTAATAATCATATATGCATCATGGATTATCATTATCAACCATTGGATTCAGAATGATGGTCAGCGTAGATGACAATATTACATAACTGCTAGGCAGTACTAGGTACTATAGAAAAAGTTCTTTATATATAACATTTCAATTAACTGTGCTAATATAATAGCCGACAACAGTGCATTCCTATAGGTTAGTTTATTCATCTTGTATGCATTTGTTATCCACACAATGATTTATTGGTTTATACTTCAATGTTGAGGATTTCATCTTATCTATTCTCAAGATTGTTGCTTTATATATGAAGTAGTTCGTATATAAAGCACGTATGTTTCAGTTGATGGGTTATACTTTATACATGGTGTCATGGATATTGAAAATACTTATATTATTCTTATTTTTTCTACTCTTTTATCCTAAATTGACTTTCTATTACTTATATGCATAGTGCACTTATTTGTTGTTTTTAGTAGGTACTCTCTTATCGAATTTGAAATTTAGTCTAGAATTTCACTATTTTCCTGTGCATAGTGGAACATCTATTTAATTTGTAAATTTGTATTTTTTTTGTGATAATTTATCAATTAACATTTAAGTTATTTTTATTGCAAAGTTGCAACTTATTTTCTTCAATTAATGCAGTCTTTCTAATACCACGTTATTTGTCGATTATTTTTTTCCGGTTACACCTTCCATATATTTATTTATTATTAAAGGTCAGCGAGAGGTCTTTATTAAGAGTCAGTAATACAACTGAGATACTGCTACATGTGACCCAAGACTCATGTGATTCTCTTGCTGTGCACCTGAACACTTTTTTAGAAGGGAGGTATGAAAAAAGAAGATTTTTTTTTCTTAAGAGCAATAGTCCTCAAATTTGAGCCCCGACTCTCATGGTGTCCGCTTACCGGTGGAAGGGAGCTTGAGGTTGGGTAGCGCTCCAAGAAGGCCCACTCGAGGTCGCCCTTGGGACGGCCAATGATGGAGGGGAGCTTGTGGGCTCAAGCAACCGACGGAAGAGGAGCTCGAGGTTGGGGTGGCGCTTCGGAATGACCAGTGATGGAGGGGAGATCGTGGGCTCAGGTAGCTGGCGGAACAGGAGCTCAAGGAAGTAAGTATCTCGTCTGGACTTGGGGAAGATGCCTGCAAGGAGGGTGAACTCAGTGCTAAAAGAGGAGGGAAGGGAGCATGGGAGGTAGGGGAGGATTCCAGCGCCGGATCTGATGATCACCAGCCGGGGAGGGGGGGGTGGAATGGACGTGCTAGCGGTAATAGCACATTAGTCCCATCGGATACGGTTTCCTGTAGTCACAATATGGTCCATAGTATCTTTTTTTATCATAGTCTATGATGTGTAGCACCAAAAATAGACTATATTGTGTACCTTCTTTTTCTCCTTATCCATCCCCATTTAGATGACTTGTGATGTAGAGCTGCAAGTTTAGCACCATTTTTTGTTGTCATAGTATATCTTTTTGTATTGACAAAAATCCTCTCCAACAGCTTCTTCAACTAGATTTCTAAACATTTCCATCTATTTGTGGTTTCTCGCTCGCCAAAGGTGGAGAACGGGGCTAGCTCTTCAAAGTGTACATAATGTATAGAGAAGTTGTTAGAGGCTGGAGAGATCTATGGAGTCATTTATTTCAATGGATGTCCAAATGACAAATTAGAGAATGTGTTTAAGAAAGACTGTTGATATGCTTTTACTCAGGAGCTGCTAAGAAATAATAGGTACATTAAATACAACATCTTGTCGCATATTACAAAAAAATATGGCGATTCTCATTTTAGTTGGGTGTTTTGGGAGTGAAGGGTAAATTCATGAGCTTAGGAAAATTCAATTAGGAGACAATACTCAAATAAGGTATTGGAAAGATACATGGTTGACGGCATCCTCTCAATGCGCAATATCCAAACTTGTACAATATAGTATGACATAAACATACTAGAGCTTTTTACCAGTATAGCCCTAGAGAAAATGCCTCTTCCTTCTATGGCCCTTATTTTTTTTGAACTTACCTATATAGCCCCAAAACGAATTCCTTTCCTTCTATAGCCTTCCGTCCGTTTTTGTCACTTGACGGTGTTAAGTCAAGGGTAAAATGACCAGTTTATCCCTGGTGAAAAAAAATGCAGAGTTTTGTTTGTCTACGCCTTTTTCCTTTGGAAGGCCTAGCTTCTTTTGGTGGGTACAACAGGTGTTCAACTTGGTTTCCCTGTGAGGTGACATTCAGATAGCATTGTCCTATGAAGGTAAAATTCATATAGCATTTTTATTCTCTGAGTAACAGAACAACACATAAAAAAATGTACCTAGATTGACTCCTATGCTTTCCTTGTGCCATACTTGAGAGAGAATGTACATAGTTCACACTTGAGAGAAAAGAGTTCTCATTTTCTCTAAAATCAAGTTCACAGAACAACAGCAGCAATAGGTCAGCAATAGGTCTAAAATCAGGTTCAGAGAACAATAGCTACAGGCCTGAAATCATGTTCATTTAATTTGAGAGAAAATAGTTCACATTTGAGAGAAAAATCTAGGTAGCCATAACTGCAAGAAATAGGACCATGTAAAATTCACCATGCTAAGTAACATAACTTAATTGTCTGGAAAGGTAAAACAGCAAGTAACACTTCATGGCAGCAACAGACATGGTAAAATTCTTTGCTAACTAACAGGAATATTACTGAAAAGAAAACATCAAGTAAAATTCACCAGTGCTAGAATTTTGCAAACACTGGTAAGCACTCCTGCACACTCAGTTGTCAGCAGCATTTTCAGAACTGCAACAGCATGCATGTTTCTCTGAAATAATAGGCAACAGCTGTCCGTCATGCAGTTTTCTGAGAAATAGATAAACTTGTCTAGAACAACATGGTCACAGACATGTCATACTAACTCCTGAAACATAGTTTCGTAATGGCCCGATGCAAATTTCAGAAAATCATCTACATAACTGTGAATCGTACAGAACTGTAAAGGCCGGGCTGCCCCTCGGCGTCGCTGGAAAGGCCGGCCGCGCTGGGCTGCTCCTCCGCGCCACTGGAAAGGCCTGGAAAGGCCGGGATGGGCGTGGGAGGGGCCGCCTGGTGCCGCACCGGATCAGCCCCGGTCGCGCACGCTCGACTAGGCGGGCGGCGGCGTCTCCCCCACGCGTAAATGCCGGCCGAGGGGGCCCGGCCCGCCGTGGATCCGGCGGCAGAGAGGCCGGCCACGGCGAAAAATTGCAAAAATGGCACTCAAAATAATGACTCTTGATTACGATGACACTCGGGTGGATGACAAGTGGGTCCATCTGTGTCTATGAATGTGGGTCCAGTGTCAAATCTGCAAACGACCGATGTTTCGAGTCCCATGTTTGCAAATCGCCCACCGGCCACGGCCCCTGGCCGGCGGCGACGGCGCCCTCCTCCATCAGACCTTTTTTCCCCGGCTCGGTCAAAGCTCGTAGCGCTCGGTCGTTTTTCCCTAGGCACGGTCGCATGCGGTAGAAGGGAAAAAGAACAGAAGGGCAATCTAGACATTTTGTGTATCTACCGATGGGGAGACTTAACAGATCGCCCTAACAGATTTGACAGAAGTCAAGGAAATTTCGTTTTGAGGCCACACAAGTAAGTTCAAATAAAAAAGGGTCATGGAAGAAAAAAGTATTTTTTTCAGGGCCATACAGGCAAAAAGCTCAACATACTACTATAGTAAATACTCTATGGATAGGTCCCCTAAATAGATATTTCCTTCAGAAGGGTTTTAGTCGGACTTAAGCTGGTTGAGCGGAATAATTTAATAGCAAGATTTGTGAACATTAACTTACAAGTTGGACGAGATATGTTCTTTTGGTTTCTTAAAAACAATGGCATATGCTCACGATAAGTTCCATGTATAAGCATGTTGTCACTACGAGCATTAAAACCTCAATGGCTATTTGGTGTCTAAGATACTGTTGACAATATTTTTTCTCTGATTCATCGAGAGAGGGGTTT
Organism: Miscanthus floridulus; assembly: GCF_019320115.1. Taxonomy (NCBI): domain Eukaryota; kingdom Viridiplantae; phylum Streptophyta; class Magnoliopsida; order Poales; family Poaceae; genus Miscanthus; species Miscanthus floridulus. Next base: position 68,257,278 of record NC_089587.1, on the reverse strand, counting down.
ATTTTAACTAAATATAATTTATTAAAAGAGGAATTATGTGAACAAGTCTGGCATATTTTTGCAATATGGATGAAGCTATTCAACACCTATTCTTAGCGTCTCGGACACGGGGCTTTGAATAAACATAATATCTTTCAAAATTAGCACAAACAAAAGGGTAGATCAAATAAGACATTGTCCTTGACAGGTGGTGTAGCCATTTGTTGGACATTATAGTTAACAAAAAATAAAATGTTTTTTTGATAAATGCCAACCGAAAGTGGTCTACTCAAAGGAAATGTAATGGCTATGACATTGGACACAATTGAAAAGATGTGATGACATCAAAGAATTTTTTTTCCAAGTTTATTGGGTGTTTGAAACAACAACCATGTAGTTTTTTTTGTTTTGTTTGGATGGCCAAATAATGTTAGGATTGACATTTGAGTGGGTTTGGTTTTGTATGTTACATTTTTTTTGTAATAATTGGTTTGGTTCTCTTAATTATAAGGGATGAAACTGAAATGTTTCCTCTATCTAAAAAAACTCGGTCTGCGGTGGGCAGACAGCCTCCGTAGTTTTTACGCTAGAAAGAAGACCTCTCACGTAGGCCCCGCTCTCACACAGGGGCCCGTAACCTTTTTACTTGTGCTTTGGGACGCGAAACAGGCGAGGGTTTTTTTCCCTGCACAAACTGCGCATTACCGCAGCTGTGCACGCGGCAGCCAGGAGTCGAACTCCCGACCAGGGCCTTCCCACAACAGGGACGGAACCACTCGAGCTAACGCTCGCTCGCGTTTCCTCTATCTAAAAAAGTATCATTATTAGAAATGTTTTCATTTACATATACTAGTATAAAAAATGGACGGTGCACATGCTTCAGTTCCTCTCTCGAATTAAAAAATGGACGGAAAGCTCCTGGCGGTGTCAAAAAAATAGGACGGAAAAAGAACAGGTAAAAAAACAAGTAACGCGCACGTTCGACGTTCCTCCCGGCTCCGCATCGGTGATTCGGAATCCGACTATCCGAGTTCGGCTCGCGTACGGCATTGCAGTTAGTTTCGCCTGCCTCTGTCTATAAAAGGCGACCAAAGGCCCCGGGTTCTCGTCCAACACAACCACGCAAGTCCACCGCCATCACATCCATGGCGTTCGAGGAGCTGCTGCAGCTGCTGTCGAAGACCGAGGCGGTGGACGCGAAGCAGGACGAGGTGATGCGCCTGTTCATGCTAGCCGCGGCCGAGAGCCTCGCGTCGGGGGAGCTCACGCCGGGGGACCCGGAGTGGAAGGCCATCGCAGCGCGCGGGGAGGCGCTCGGGCTCGAGGTGCTCGCCAAGGCGGCGGGATCGGTGGAGACGTTCACGCGGATGGCGGCCGAATTCGCGGCGAGGCCCGGCGGGGAGGCGGTGGCGGAGGCGCATCGGAGGTTGGCCGTCAGCGCGGTGGCGCTGGAAGCGCGCGCCGAGGAGTACGTCGCCTTCATGCGCGGCGTCGGCGCGCTGGCCGACTCGGGCTCGGACTCAGCTGGGCGGCCCGCCGCGAGGAGGTCCAGGAGGCCCAACGCTAGATACTTTGGCCCGGAGTGGAGCAACTGATGGATCCAGCCCAGCTGCATTGTTAGCATATATGTGATAGGCCTCGATTCGGCTAATAATTCAAGAAAGTCCATCGCCATCCATCCGTAGGGCCTTCTTAATCTGTGGCCTTCTACTGTTTCACAGTTTCTTGCAACTTGCTCCTCTCCGTTGTTCAGCCATGTAGGAGGTTTTTCTTCTCTTACCTATTAAGAGAAGAAATTAAAATTGTTCGGTTGCATTGGTGGATAAGATATATTGTATGTATTGTTGATGCAAAAGCATGTTGGCACTTTTTTTTATTGTATATTAATATACGGTGGTGATGGGCCATTCCATTTTTCGTTGTTATTCGATGCTACATTTTTATATCGATTATTTTAAACATAACGTTGCAAACTGGTTTCTTCGGTGGAATCGCCTATTTCGGTTCAGACTCTTGTTTCGGTTTAATATTCCTATATGATGATAGGTGTGACTTTGCTTACGGAAATCCTCAGGTGCGGACGTCCGTTCCATCGGATGAGGGAAAAAAGGACATTTTCCCTAGACGGTCGTGTGTGAAAGGATCAAGATGCCCAAGAGGCGGGGTGAATTGGGCTAATTCTAATTTTTTTTGCAATAATTAAATCCTATGGTTAGCCCAATTAACCTCTTGTGCCTAGAAAATGTTTCTAATTGTTCTACCGCACAAAAGACTTATAACCTAAGTTCCAATCCTACTCTAGCATGGCAATTATATGAATGTAAAGACAAGAATTGAATTGCACAAAGTAAATGCTCAAAGTAAATAGAGAAGGAGGAACGCGGCGATGTTTTACCGAGGTATCGGAGAGTCGTCACTCCCCACTAGTCCTCGTTGGAGCACCCGCGCAAGGGTGTAGCTCCCCCTTGATCCGCGCAAGGATCAAGTGCTATCTACGGGTTGATTCTTCGACACTCCGTCGCGGCGAATCACCCACAACCGCTCACAACTTGAGTGAACCTTACTAATTGGACATGAACGTGTGAGCTATGAGGACTTTGTATTGCATGCAGACACGTAGATTTTGTTTTTTTATTGGAATCGGATAGGACGTGAACGCGTTAGCTTTGAAGACATTGTATCGGACGCGGATACATAGATTTGGTCTTCGTATTAGAACCGGGTATAACACGAACCAGTGTCGAGTGAAGGATGAATATTGATGTTTACATGATCCCTTGAAATCGATTAGATCCATTTTATAGTGCAACACGTGTGTTCACCATAGTTACCTAAGGTGAATTTGAGAGAATTATTATTTGCATATGTTTACTTTAGATAAACTTCTTACATCTCATTAAAACTGTTTGATTTGGGTTTTTAGGAGATTGATTTATTTTTGCACGGACACAAGCAAGTATCAGACTTAGTTTCATCTATAATTTTCTTTGGAAACGTTTTTTTTTGCCATTTTTTAAAAGGTTTTCTTTTTGCCGTATATGTTTTTTCTAGAAACGTTTTTTCCGTACTTGTTTATTTCAGAAACGGGGATGTGGAAGAGGGAACATTGTTTTTTTTGCTGTGGGGGGGGGGCAGACGATAGTTGTAGGGATTTTTTAGTTGTAGAGAGATATATATGTGTGACTTTGCTTACGAAATACTTAGGTGTGGACATCCGTTCCATCATCCGCAGACGAGGGGAAAAAAGGGCATTTCCCTAGACGGTTGTGTGTTCCTCACCGTTGCACCATGTCGCCCGCCCGCCGCTCGTCTTCTCTAGCGCAGGGGCGCCTCACCAAGTCCTTCTCTAGCACGGGGAGCGCCTCGCTGTGGGAGGCCACAACTGCCTCCACCACGGGTGTTGCTCGCTGGGGGCACCGTACCCGCCCTATGGCCAGGGGCAGCACAATTGCTCACCAGGGGCAGAGGGCGGCGCAGCTGCTGGCCCGCTACCATCCTCCCCCTCCACCGTGACCTAGCGCTAGATCTCACCGTGCAGCGCTTTGCCCGCCCACCTGCTAGGTTTTGCTGAAAGCGCATGCATGTTACAAGTGTTTCAAATGTTCCAAATGTATGTTGCAAGTGTGTTCATATGGATGTTGGAAAAGTAGACCGAGATGCTGCATACGTTGCAATGACTATACACATATGTTGCAAGCGTCTATTCCAAATATTTCATCTGTTTTCAGACATATGTTGCAAGTGTTATATCTGGATGTTGCATATGTTTCATACATACGTTATAAGTGTTTTATCTGGATGTTGCATATGTTTTGCAATGACTTTTAAGTGTTTTTGTGTATTTTGCAAGTGTTTCGGACGTATATTGCAAGTGTTTTAGCTGTTTTCACACATATGCTGCAATTGCAAGTGTTTCATCTAGATGTTGCAAAAGTAGATCTGGTATTGCACATGTTGCCATAGGACCCATATGCCGCAGTAGCCGCCTCTATAGTTGCTGGTGTGCCGTTGTGCATGCGTGTGGGAAACGGAGGGGGCGCGAGTGGTTCCTGCGTGTGGTCTGGCGGTGTAGGCGACGTCTTGGTGATGCAGGTCCGTGTGAGCACGCAAACACAGCATGACGGAGTGTAGGCGCGGACATCCGGGTGCTAGCACTACCGCTTTGCTTATGACGACTCAGTATGTCAAATCGTAGATGCTGGCTGAAAATATAGTAGTTGCTGGAGAAGAGTGAGACGGTGGACGTGTGAAATAGAGAGTTGATTTCTCATAATGTAACTGTGAGCCGTAAGTCATCCATGTTGTTTTGAGATTTATGACAGGTGGACATCCTATCGGCTTGTGAGCCTGGCTTATCAACCATGGTATAGTATTTTTTTCTCTTAAAACAAATCTCCTACAACTAAAAAGAATAAAACGTGGATATTTTTTGGTGCGACATTTGTTTTGGTTCGTCCGCCTGTGGTACCTGCCTGCTTTGAAGAAAACAAATCGATCACCTGAGGCCACATGCATAAAAGGAAACAATAATCTTGCATCGAAATCATGCTACTCTAGAAGGGAGGTACGTTGATGTTCTTCAAAGGATCCCTGTCTGCTTTGAAGGAAACAAATCGATCACCTAAGGCCACATGCATGGAAGGAAACAATAATCATGCATCGAAATCATGTTGCTCTAGAAGGGAGGTACGTTGTTGTTCTTCAAAGAATCCTCACCTGCTTTGAAGGAAACAAATCGATCACCTGAGGCCACAGGAAGGAAACAATAATCATGCATCGACCCCTGCGATATTTGTTTTGGTTCGTCCATCTGCCCACCCCGACACCTGTGATACCGCAGCTAATAAAAAAAGAAAAATCTCCCTCGTCTCTTTTGTGACCCGACGCTCGACGGCGCTCCCTCCCCCCGACGACCGATAGTGCTCGTCCCTCCCGGCCACGGCGACGCTCCTCCATCACCGACGGTGGTGGCGCTCCTTCCTCCCCGGCGACGGCGGCGCTCCTCCCTTGTTGGTGGCGCTCCCTCTCACGGCGGCCTCCCATCTCCAGCGAAGCTTTGCGAGCTCGGCCTCGGCGCGGCCAGATGCGCGAGCACGGCGGGCCCTGGCTGCATCGCGTGGGGGCTAGGATGGCCTCGCGTGAAAGATCCTAATATGGCTAGAGGGGGGTGAATAGCCTATTTAAAAATCTACAAATCAACTAGAGCAATTTGATTAGTATGACAAATAGCAAAATGCAAACTTGCTCTAGCTCTACAAGGGTTGCAAGCCACCTATCCAACAATTCTAGTTGCAATGATTACTAAGTACACAACTTACAATGTTACTACTCACTAAGAGCTCTCAATCTTGCTACTCTAAAGAGCTCCACTAGATGAACTTAAAAAAAACAAAGCAAGCTCTCAATTCTAATTACACTAAAGAGCTTGCCACAACTAGTTTGCAAGAATATAAATGAGTGAGTAGGATGATTATACCGCCGTGTAGAGAAGTGAACCAATCACAAGATGAATACTAAATCCAACACCGAGAGAATACCAAAGGGCAAGAGACAATCAATTTTTCTCCCGAGGTTTACGTGCTTGCTGGCACGCTAGTCCCCGTTGTGTCGACCAACACTTGGTGGTTCGACGGCTAAGAGGTGTTGCACGAACCTCGTCCACATAATTGGACACCGCAAGAACCTACCCACAAGTGAGGTAACTCAATGACACGAGCAATCCACTAGAGTTACCTTTCGGCTCTCCGTCGGGGAAGGCATAAGACCCCTCACAATCACCATGATCAGAGCCGGAGACAATCACCAACATCCGCTCAACGATCCTCGCTGCTCCAAACCATCTAGGTGGCGGCAACCACCAAGAGTAACAAGTGAATCCCGTAGCGAAACACGAATGCCAAGTGCCACTAGATGCAATCACTCAAGCAATGCACTTGGATTCTCTCCTAATCTCACAATGATGATGAAACAATGATGATGAAACAAGGATGGAGATGAGTGGGAGGGCTTTGGCTAAGCTCATAAGGTTGCTATGTCATTGCAAATGGCCAAGAGAGTGAGCTTGAGCCGACCATGGGACCCGGAGTGGAAGGCCATCTACCAGTGGGGAGACTTAACAGATCGACCTAACAGATTTGACGGAAGTCAAGGAAATTTCGTTTTGAGGCCACACAAGTAAGTTCAAATAAAAAAGGGTCATGGAAGGAAAATGTATTTTTTTCAGGGCCATACAGGTAAAAAGCTCAACATACTATTATAGTAAATACTCTATGGATAGGTCCCCTAAATAGATATTTCCTTCAGAAGGGTTTCAGTCGGACTTAAGTTGGTTGAGCGGAATAATTTAATAGCAAGATTTGTGAACATTAACTTACAAGTTGAACGAGATATGTTCTTTTGGTTTCTTAAAAACAATGGCATATGTTCACGATAAGTTCCATGTATAAGCATGTTGTCACTACGAGCATTAAAACCTCAATGGCTATTTGGTGTCTAAGATACTGTTGACAATATTTTTTCTCTGATTCATCGAGAGAGGGGTTTATTTTAACTAAATATAATTTATTAAAAGAGGAATTATGTGAACAAGTCTGGCATATTTTTGCAATATGGATGAAGCTATTCAACACCTATTCTTAGCGTCTCGGACACTGGGCTTTGAATAAACATAATATCTTTCAAAATTAGCACAAACAAAAGGGTAGATCAAATAAGACATTGTCGTTGACAGGTGGTGTAGCCATTTGTTGGACATTATAGTTAACAAAAAATAAAATGTTTTTTTGATAAATGCCAACCGAAAGTGGTCTACTCAAAGGAAATGTAATGGCTATGACATTGGACACAATTGAAAAGATGTGATGACATCAAAGAATTTTTTTCCAAGTTTATTGGGTGTTTGAAACAACAACCATGTAGTTTTTTTTGTTTTGTTTGGATGGCCAAATAATGTTAGGATTGACATTTGAGTGGGTTTGGTTTTGTATGTTACATTTTTTTGTAATAATTGGTTTGGTTCTCTTAATTAGAAGGGATGAAACTGAAATGTTTCCTGTATCTAAAAAACTCGGTCTGCGGTGGGCAGACAGCCTCCGCGGTTTTTACGCTAGAAAGAAGACCTCTCACGTAGGCCCCGCTCTCACACAGGGGCCCGTAACCTTTTTACTTGTGCTTTGGGACGCGAAACAGGCGAGGGTTTTTTTCCCTGCACAAACTGCGCATTACCGCAGCTGTGCACGCGGCAGCCAGGAGTCGAACTCCCGACCGGGGCCTTCCCACAACAGGGACGGAACCACTCGAGCTAACGCTCGCTCGCGTTTCCTCTATCTAAAAAAGTATCATTATTAGAAATGTTTTCATTTACATATACTAGTATAAAAAATGGACGGTGCACATGCTTCAGTTCCTCTCTCGAATTAAAAAATGGACGGAAAGCTCCTGGCGGTGTCAAAAAAATAGGACGGAAAAAGAACAGGTAAAAAAACAAGTAACGCGCACGTTCGACGTTCCTCCCGGCTCCGCATCGGTGATTCGGAATCCGACTATCCGAGTTCGGCTCGCATACGGCATTGCAGTTAGTTTCGCCTGCCTCTGTTTATAAAAGGCGACCAAAGGCCCCGGGTTCTCGTCCAACACAACCACGCAAGTCCACCGCCATCACATCCATGGCGTTCGAGGAGCTGCTGCAGCTGCTGTCGAAGACCGAGGCGGTGGACGCGAAGCAGGACGAGGTGATGCGCCTGTTCATGCTAGCCACGGCCGAGAGCCTCGCGTCGGGGGAGCTCACGCCGGGGGACCCGGAGTGGAAGGCCATCGCAGCGCGCGGGGAGGCGCTCGGGCTCGAGGTGCTCGCCAAGGCGGCGGGATCGGTGGAGACGTTCACGCGGATGGCGGCCGAGTTCGCGGCGAGGCCCGGCGGGGAGGCGGTGGCGGAGGCGCATCGGAGGTTGGCCGTCAGCGCGGTGGCGCTGGAAGCGCGCGCCGAGGAGTACGTCGCCTTCATGCGCGGCGTCGGCGCGCTGGCCGACTCGGGCTCGGACTCAGCTGGGCGGCCCACCGCGAGGAGGTCCAGGAGGCCCAACACTAGATACTTTGCCCCGGAGTGGAGCAACTGATGGATCCAGCCCAACTGCATTGTTAGCATATATGTGATGGGCCTCGATTCGGCTAATAATTCAAGCAAGTCCATCGCCATCCATCCGTAGGGCCCTTCTTAATCTGTGGCCTGCTACTGTTTCACAGTTTCTTGCAACTTGCTCCTCTCGGTTGTTCAGCCGTGTAGGAGGTTTTTCTTCTCTTACCTATTAAGAGAAGAAATTGAAATTGTTCGGTTGCATTGGTGGATAAGATATATTGTATGTATTGTTGATGCAAAAGCATGTTGGCACTTTTTTATTGTATATTAATATACGGTGGTGATGGGCCATTCCATTTTTCGTTGTTATTTGATGCTACATTTTTATATCGATTATTTTAAACATAACGTTGCAAACTGGTTTCTTCGGTGGAATCGCCTATTTCGGTTCAGACTCTTGTTTCGGTTTAATATTCCTATATGATGATAGGTGTGACTTTGCTTACGGAAATCCTCAAGTGTGGACGTCCGTTCCATCGGATGAGGGAAAAAAGGACATTTCCCTAGACGGTCGTGTGTTCCTCACCGTTGCACCATATCGCCCCCGCTCGTCTTCTCTAGCGCAGGGGCGCCTCACCACGTCCTTCTCTAGCACGGGGGGCGCCTCGCTGTGGGAGGCCGCAGCTACCTCCACTGCGGGTGCTGCTCGCTGGGGGCACCGTACCCGCCCTATGGCCGTGGCAGCGTAGCCGCTCACCGGGGGTAGAGGGCAGCGCAGCTGCCGGCCCGCTACCATCCTCCTCCTCCATCGTGACCTAGAGCTAGATCTCGCCGTGCAGCGCTTCGCCCGCCCGCCTGCAAGGTTTTGCTGAAAGCACATGCATGTTGCAAGTGTATGTTTCAAATGTTTTAGATGTTCAAAGGTATGTTGCAAGTGTATCCATATGGCAGTTGCAAAAGTAGATCGGGATGCTACATATGTTGCAATGGCTATACACGTATGTTGCAGGCATCTGTTCCAAATGTTTTATCTGTTCCTGGATTCGGCTAATAATCCATGCAAGTCGACCTATCCGTAGGGAGCTAGTAGACCTGAATCTGTAGCCTGCTACTGTTTCATAGTTTCTTGCAACTTTTTCTCTCAGTTGTTCAACCATGTAGGAGGAGGTTTTTCTTCTACGTATCTATTCAAAGAAGAAATTGAAATTGTTCGGTTGCATTGGTGGATAAGATATTGTATGCATTCTTGATGCAAAAACAACTTTGCACATTTTTATTGTTGTATATAATAACGGTGATCGACGATTTCATTTTTCATAGTTATTCTATTCTACTTGAAGAGAGTCAAACATTACAGTATGATGATGATATGGTGAGGAGGTCCGTCCCTTCGGGCGCCGTCTTACCAAATAAAAAATATCTCCCACTCCGTCTCACGCGCTCGCTGCAGCCTCCGCTCTGCTTCCTCCGCCCCATGCTTGTCATAGGCTCCGCTCCCCCTCCTTCGCCCCGTGGCCCTCGCTCGCCTCCACGATGCTAGGTTCGGCCGCTGGAGTCATGGCTCCCCCCTCTCATCGCCGCCACCGACGCCGGCGTCCTCCTCATCACCTCTTCCTGCTGCTGGAGACGGCAAGGGCGTCGCAGCCATGCCTGACTTCACGCTGACCACGATGCTCCTCGTGCCCCGGTAGCGGAAGAAGCTCACAGGGGGGCAACTGGCCAAGTTCGTGGTGCTCTTCACTCCGCCGTCTCCTAGACCCAATCTGCCCATCGAGGTGGTTATCGAGTTCCTCAACGCGCCTGACATGGTGGTCGCCGCCCACAAGAGTGCCGCGCCTGACATATTGCAAGCATATGTTTCAAGTGTCTTAGATGTTTTAGAGGTATGTTGCAAGTGTTTCATGTGGATGTTGCAAAAGTAGATCGGGATGTTGCAAAAGTAGATCATGATGTTGCATATGTTGCAAGTGTTTCAGAGGCATGTTGCAAGCGTTTGTTCAAAATGTTTCATCTGTTTTTTAGACCTATGTATGCAAGCATTTTTTATTTGGATGTGGCATATGTTTGACACATGTTGCAAGAGTATGTTCCAATGGTTTTAGCTGTTTCGGTTGTATGTTGCAGTAAGTGTTCTCATGTTGCAAGTTGCAAGTGTTTTATCTAGATGTTGCATATGTTTCACACATATGTTTCAAGTGTTTGTTCCAAATGTTTTATCTGCTTCAAATGTATGTTGCTTCAAATGTTCCATGTGTTTAGAGGTGTGTTCATAGAGTCATGGGGGCATGGCCCGGGCGCCGGGGGATCGGGCGTGGCGAGCTAGGTGCCAGCGGTCGAGATGCGTGGCGCACCTGGGTCTTGCGGACCGGGGCGTGCTCATCCTCATCTCCGCTCCTGGGTCCCGCCCACGCGGAGAGAGAGGAGCGGGGTCGTTGGGAAGGAACCGAGGGCGCAACGACAGGGGCGGGGTGCGCATACGGGCACGTGGCGAGGCGGACAGGGGCGGGCTATGCGAGCGTCCGGACGTCCGAGCGCTAGCCACGCCCATTAGGAAGGTGCCGACCGACGGACCCCCGACCAATCTCACAGATCGCTTGGGGGTTATACCCATCGGGTACGCTCGCGCACCCTCTGTAAGGAGTTAGGGAGAGCCTGAGCACGCCTGCGCCCACTGCTTGGGCTCGGGGGCTCGCCAGGGCCCGAACTGCTAAGCGACGGCATCCCGAGCCTGACTCCTGTCAGAACAGGCCCAAGTCAGCGCTCGGATGAGGAATCGACGGCCCGAGCCACAGGCAACCTTCTGGGTGTCATGACCCTATCATGACATGTTAAATTTCATACTCATCATGAGCATCATATGCATTTGAAATTCAATTTCGAAACCAAACCGTAAAGAAACCGAATAATTCTGCACACTGTTGGTTTTTTCGAAACCAAACTGTGAAGCAATGGTAGCCCAACCTCATTCTGTAAATCCTCATGCCTCGAAGGCGGCCTCCTGTAATTAATAATCCTTGTGTATGCCTCAAAGGCAGCCGAATCTGTGAGGAAGAGACATATACGCTTCTCGTGTTACCTCGTGCTAGGCCGACCTGGCCCTAAACCATCACCACACGATATGACGAGCCATGTACATCCGGAACCGTGGATTTTAATGGACGAAGTGTGTAAGGATATTTTAGAAGTATAAAAAGCGGGTTGAAAGAAACACCTTCCCTTTAACATTACTAGCAAACGTATCTATACATTACAACGGAAGAAAATAAAAATATTAATTACATTTATAAAAAAAATGAGGACAATGAATGCTATATGTCTATTTATGTTTTACATATAAGTTGACATTGGTAATAAAAGACAATGTTTATTAAGCTTGTATCGAATTAAAATACAATCTTGGCAGATGTTTTCTCCCGGTGCAAACAAAAATATATAGACATAAATAGATGATAACTTTATGTGTTGCTATAGTTAAATATGAGTTCTACGAAGTTCTAATCTTTGGTTAAAGTCGATGAGCACTTTTGCCATTTGTACTGGTTGCCGTTTGTAGAGGACTACAACAGTGTGTTTGGCCAGAAGAAAATGACATGGCTAGAAGGATACACAATAAACTAACTATTTAGGAATACTTTATTGGTGTACCACGAGACAAAAGAAAATATTTTGGTACTTCCTCCGTTCTAAATTATACGTCGTTTTGACTTCCTTAGATACGTAGTTTCTATAGTGTATCTAAGACATAATGTATATTTAGGTGCATTACAAAAACTACTTGCACACCTAGCGAAGCCAAAACGACTTGCAATTTGAAACGAAGGAAGAGAGTAGTAGTTAGCTTGGGTCAACTATTGGTTGATTTGGGAAAACCTAGAATTGTAATTTGATCTAACACATGCCAATGCTTATTTTAGATATAGATATACATGTACTCCACTGTAATTAATTTGCTTTTCATGAATGAAAGTGGCCCATCATGTAGTGGAGGTGACAGCAACGATCTTCCAGACACCAATGATCATCTCTATGGCTCGATGCTTTGGATGTTTTGCGATGGCTTTTTCCACCAAGGGGCAAGAATCACCTTCAAGTAGGCCTTTGAGCACCACCTGCTTCAGTCCCGCAAGGTGCTCGATTCCAGGAGCACAAGCTGTGGCGGCGACTTTGGCGTCCATGGACCAGACGATCTTCTCAAGCTGAGGACTTGCATTTTCTTCGAAGGTGAGCTTGGTGGTGGCGGCACTCTCAAGCAGGAGGAACTTGAGAGCAATGAACCCGTCAGCCCTGAAGGCGAGCTCCTCTTCCATGAATGACCCGTGATGGAGCCTGAGGCATAGCAAGCCGGTGAGCTTGCTAAGGGTTCCCATTTTCCCAGGCGCCAGAGGAGTATTGCACAATGTTATCTTGGAAAGCCTTTTGAGGCCTTCGTCGACCCAGCTAGGCAATCCAGATTTATCCATGCCAGCGATGCTTAGGCTCTCAAGGTTCTCCAGATGCAAGAATGTGCCATCGCCGTCTTTCTTGTCAAGAGAAACGTCGTCGGCACAGGGTGTATTGATCCAAATTGACAGGGAGTGCAGGCGTCCTCCCATCTTGGAAATGGCTTGGCGCAGATCATTGATGTCTTCTTGCCTTCCGGGGAGAAATACACCAAGCTTCCTTAGCTTCTTCAGATTCTCGAGTTCACTGAGCTCGCTGCCACGAGAAATTTGGACACAGGACAGTACCTGTTCAACATTTAATTAGTCAAGGTTTTGGTGGTGTTGGTTCTTCTAGAGCTACCTTTACATGCAGCGAAGAGAAAAATGCAACACAAGCCACTTAGGTTTCCCACATATATATGCCAAGCGTTCGTGTCACTAAACTCTCAAATTGTAGTAACAACCAACTTAACTCGTTAATACTAGTCTAAGAACACTGTTAGATTCTTAGTAGACTTAAGTAATAGTATATTAGAAAGAGCATAAAGTGCACCAACGTCCCTGAACTTGTGTGGCGGTGTCACCTAAGAGTCTAAACCATTAATTTTCATATGTCACTAAACTTATTAATTATGACCTCGTGAGTCCAAATACAAATTAACATGTGACCGTTGATATGGCAAACCAGCCATGACCATCAAAAAGAGAGATTATGTTCTCAGGCAACATTTGAGTGTCCTATTGGATTTCTTTTTTTTCGAAAGATCCGTTACCGGCTTTCATTGATATAAGACGAGCAAATTACAGAACTAGCTAGTGGCACAAGCTGCGCCGCTACAAATTTGGCTTAGGACTGGAAAACTCAGTCCCTCGCCACCCCTGCACTTACATCAGCTGATTTCTTTTTTCATTGATAGATGTGTGACCCACAGTAATGTGAATGATGGCTTGTAAAAAAAACAATGACACCGACACGTGTAGGTGTTAACATATCAACTAGTTAGAGAGGTTTGGACCTTGAGTGAACCATTTAGTAAAAGTTTAGAGAGTTAAACATGCAAATTAATAGTTCTTGGATCTAGGTGACACCACTGAACAAATTTGAGAACCTATTATGTATTTTACTCTATCAGAAATTCGTTGATATATATATATATATATATATATATATATGGAGAGTATATTCAGTAGCCAGCTACAAAATAAGTTATTCTGTAGCCACCTCTATTTACGATAATTCTATATACTAATTTATGATAATGTCAATACATATTTACGATAATTATGATACTATAACACATGGGGATATTTATTATGACATTATAGTAAATCACTTAGTAAAGAGTTACTATAATCATGTAAATTAGCATAATAATTATCGTAACTCAAAAGTGGCTACAGAATAAGTTATTCTATAGCTAGCTGCAGAGTAGTAGTTCTCTCTCTCTCTCTCTCTCTCTCTCTCTATATATATATATATATATATATATATATATATATATATATATATATAGAGAGAGAGAGAGAGAGAGAGAGAGAGTATATTCAGTAGCCAGCTATAAAATAAGTTATTCTATAGCCACCTCCATTTACGATAATTTTATATATTAATTTATGATAATGTCCATACATATTTACGATAGTTGGGTTACTATAACACATGGGGATATTTACCATAACGTTATAGTAAACCACTTAGTAAGGAGTTACTATAATCTCGTAAATTAACATAGTAAGTTACGATAATTATTATGTTAATTTACGAGATTATAGTAACTTCTTACTAAGTGGTTTACTATAACGTTATGGTAAATATCCCCATGTGTTATAGTAACCCAACTATCATAAATATGTATTGACATTATCGTAAATTAGTATATAAAATTATCGTAAATAGAGGTGGCTACAGAATAACTTATTTTATAGCTGGCTACTAAATACTCTCTCTCTCTCTCTCTCTATATATATATATATATATATATATATATAAGACCGACAACGAGTCAAATTGCATATTTCTGTGTCTTCTCTCTTTGTGTGTATTTTAGATGCAATATATACTACTTTGAAAAATATCTCATCTATGCATGGAACACTATGGACGACAATCATATACTTGTGCAAGCAAGAGCTATATATACCTCCATGTCGGTCATCTCACTAATGTTGGTCGGCATCCTTACGGTGGTGGAGAATGGTGCGCTCCCATCACAGCTGGAATGATTGATGTCACCGGCGAGGAGATGCTTCAGCTTGCTTAGATTATTTATGCGCTTTGTGCAGGTGGGACGAATCTTGGTCTGCCGGATATCCAGCGTCTCCAGCAGCTGGAGCGCCTTGATTTGATGGGGCAGATCCGGAACGTCCGTGTTCCGGAGGCTCAGATATTTGAGCGACTGCAGCTTGCAGATGCTCTTCAGGTGGCGCTTCTTCAGGCCTTTGCAGCCTCCGAGATCCATGACATTCACTCGATAGGTTTCAGGGAGTGATCTGAAATGTTTCAGCTGCTTGTCGATGGATTTCTCTAGCTTCTTACTGCTCGCCGCCGAAACGGACGACTTCCCGTCCTGGCCCTGGCCCTGCTGCTTTCTTGGAAGGGAAACCCCACAGATGTTCAGAGATACGGCTGAGCCTGATGCTCCTCGTTCTGCTTTCTCCTTCTCTAGCTTCTTCTCCTGCTTGGCGACCATCTGACGGATGCGGAACTGGTTATCAAGGTGGGGTGGCAATCGGCTTCCCTCGAAGTTCTCGCTCTTGGAGATCCCATCGACGAAGTTCTTCACCTCATCTCTCATCCTGCAGCTCTTGACCTTGTTGCCGGCAGCGCCATGCTCGACGGGGTAAACGAAGCCTCGGAAGAGAAGCTCAGTGAAACACATCTCGGCTGCTTCTTCGTACGATTGCTTCTCTTCCTTGACGACCAGGCGCTCGGCCGCCCATCGCCGGACCAAGCTTGTCCTGCTGATGCTCTTCTCCTCATGGAAGGCGGTCAGGTACTGCAGGCAGCTCTTGTAATCCCTGGACAGCTTGCTGTAGCAGAGGAGCATCACTTGCTTGCGAAGATCAAGATCTGCGCCTGCGCCAGCGCCGCTGGAGCTGGAGCTGGCAGCGACGACGAGGTTCTTCACTTCTTCCTTGCTCACGCGGCCTTGACCTTGAGGAGATACATGAAGAGCACGGAGGAGCATCTCCATGACCATGCAGATGGTAGCATTATCTCCATGGCGTAGAACAACAGCTTGTAGGTCCTCGATGAGTGTCTTGTCAGACCTGAGGTCTTCGGGAAGCAATGTGACGACGATGGCGATATTCTTCTCTGCTCCGGCACCATCGTCGTCGTCCATGGCAACTGATGCTAAAGCCTGCAGGAAAGCATCCATGCTAAGTGACGCTAAAGGCCAACAGGAAAGCACCCCTGGCCTCGTCGGCGGCACCCTTGGCACCGTGGAGGACTGCGGCGGGCTTGTTCCCTTTTTTCGCCTCGGGGACGGTCACGCCGTAGCGCTGGCGCCTCTCGCCGACGTCGCGCACCCGGACCTTGAGGTCGCGCAGGCGGTTGGCGAGGCGGCGGCGCGGCCACCAGGTCTTGACGAGTTCGGGGACGTGGCGCACGTATCCCCAGAAGCCCTTGTGGGACGGGGCGATGCGCATGTAGAGCTGGATGCAGTCCTGCGCGATGTAGGCGATGTCGCGGACCTGCTTCATCCACGCGCGCTGCTGGTCGTCGTGGTCGTCGCCGGACTTGGTGAGGTGGAGGAGGAAGCCGTTCATGCTGTCCATCTCGTCCCTGATGAACTGGATGTCGCCCTGGACGCCGCTCAGCAGCTCCGCCTCGTCCTTGATCGCCGCCGATAGGACGCCCAGCAGCGAGTCCACGGCGCCGTGGGTCAGGTCGGCCATCTCTTCTCTTCTCTTCTCTTCTCGTCTCGTCTCGTCTCTTGTGTGAGAGAGAGAGAGAATCGAGGAGTCGAATGTAGGAGATGGTGCACAAATATATGCATGGCCTGGAAGAGATAGAAGGGAATCCAGTGCCATACCTGACACCAAGCAAAACCAAACGTAAGCTGGAGGCGACAGCCTCGAATATTTTTCCTTTCTTTTCCTACAGTAGTTGTTAAGGAACTAGCCTGTTCCGCTTTTCCATAGATTCTAATCCAAAACTTTATTCTTTTCCATTTTGAACCACTTTTATAGGTTCTTTATTTATCCATTTCTTTTGGACGAGGTTTGTCACTGCTGATGCTGTTGGAGTATCCTTTGAGTGTAGTATAAACCAGAGATGCCACTTTCAATTTAACCATTATTCATTCAAAGGGACCCTTAATGTATCCATTTATTTTGTATATGTTGTAGCTCCTCGTGCATATATACCAGCGGAGTCAGCCTATTTCAGTTTATTCTCTCTCACAGAATACTATTGAATTAGCCGAAACCAGCTGGCTTATATACCAGCCGAACAGGCCCAGATTGTGGCAACTATCTATAAAAGACCTACATCATGTTCGTTTGACTGTGGCTTGTCGTAAACGATCGTAAATTTTCAGCCGGAACAGTATTTTTCTCTCACACAAACCAGCCAACAGTACTTCTTCACGAACCAGCAACGATACGAACCAGCCAACCGAACAGGCTGCTAAATAATGAAAAGTACGACCATGCATTATCATCAACTACTGGACTTAGAATGATGGTCAGCGTAGATGATAATATTACATAACTGCTAGGCAGTACTTAGGTACTATAGAAAAATTCTTTATATATAACATTTCAATTAGCCGTTCTAATATAATAGTCGACAATAGTGCATTCCCATATGTTAGTTTATTCATCTTGTATGCATGTGTTATCCACGCAATGAATTGGTTTGTACACTTCAATGTTGATGAGGATGTAACTTGCTGATAAGTCATGGCTGAAAGTACTGTTGACTAATTTATTGTGAGAGAAAAATACTGTTCGTTGGCTAAAAAAGTATGACTTATAAGCCAAGCGAACATGGCGTTTATCTATTCTCAAGGTTTATTAGAGTAACTCTAGCAGGGCCCTTACAAGAGCCCCATAGCTAAATATAAGGCTCAGGTCAAAGATCCAACTCCAGTAGAGACCCTATTATGGACCTAAATTTGGCTAGGCACCGATATTCTCACCGGGGACCCGATTCCTGTTGGCTTTGGTGTCAGCCCCCAAAACGCCTCTTACGGTTATTTCGTCTCCAAGCTCGCACGTGGAACTCACAGAGCACAGCCAGCTCCAGCTCAGCGCCCCCTCCCCTACCTCTGGCGGCCCCTGCTCTCGCCTCCCTCCGGTCATCGAGATCCGGCTCCCTCCGGTGGATGCAGCGGCGCAGGACAACCATGGCGCACTGCTCACGGAGGTGGAGTTGAAGGCAGCCATGGCGCACTCCTCCCAGCGCGATTCCCTCACGGCCATGGTCGCGCCTCTCTTCGTCACGCCGGAGCGGCCCCTTCTCCGGCACGGCGCGCTGCTCCACCGTGGACACGGCCGTCCATCCCCGCTTGCCCTGCTCGTCGTCTCGCCTCCATCGGGATGAAGCAGACCGTCGGGGGACACTACTGGAAACATGGCCTTTGCCGAGTGTCGGGTACCATAAAACGGGGTACCCCGAGCGTACACCAAAAGAGGCACTAAAATCCCATCAACGGCAAAGTTAGAGGGTAAGCCATGAGCTCATAACCAGCCCCGTCCGAGCCCACCCGGCTCTCCGCATCGCCTCAGGCCTCTCACGGGAGGTCTCGGCATCCTGACGCAATTTCCGCCTCGCGCGAGGCCTCTCACGGAAGGCCTCGGCAAGGAGCCCAATCTCCGTCTCGCGCGAGGCCTCATTCTCCGTATCGCTCGAGGCCGGCTTGTCCATAGCCCGTCGCCCCCGCCTCGACCGATCTTCCCGACAGCACGTCATGTCCCATTAATACGTCAACCACTCCCGCAATCTCAGCCGGACGACTGGCTCGACACCGCGGAATGGCCGACGGGACGTGAGGTCGCATCAGCGCCATACCAGCTGAGACAGGGCACGGCGGGATTACCGGTCACTGTATTCTGACGCTTGTGCCCACGATCAGCGCCCGCACTACACTGTGCCCCGCGATCCCCGCCTCGAAAACAACACGACATGGACAGCCTGGCCCGGGTCATCACCGCCTCCGAGCCAGCACACCAGATCAACCGCTCTCTCCGGGCCTCGGCACTATGCACCAGGGTCTCGGCTATCTCGGGATTCGTGTCTGCCGAGACCCCCCACTGCGGTGCAGCCTCGGCACCGACCGAGCCTCGGCCTCGCGCACAGTCAGTCCACAGCGACTCGCACGCTGACCGCCGCACCCACTCCGAGGCAGCCCTGGAGCTCCCATGACGCACAGGATCGGATGTGACCAGCACGCCGCCCCAGTGCTCCAAGGACGGACCACTCCGACGACTACGCCGCCACAGGAACAGGCCACAGGGCTCGGACACGCCGCCTCTGTTTGCACGACGCCGTATAGTTAGCCTCATGTACTACCCTTGTCCTCCCTTCAAACTATAAAAGGAAAGGACTTGGGCTATTTCTAGGGGGACAGGGACTCACGAAGAACAACGCCCTGTAACACACACTTCCCAGCCGCCTGAGAGCAACGTCTCAAGCAGCCCACACCACACCTCGCCGAGACCTGGGACTAACTCCCTCTCTCACCTAGCTTGTAACCCCCTACAACAAGCATTTCGGTGCAAGGAATACAAGATCGATCTCCCAGACTGGACGTAGGGCCCGAATTGCCCGAACCAGTATAAACCTTGTGTCTCTTTGCATCACCATCTGGAATCGGGAACACGCAGGATAAATTCACTAGTTGGTTGAGGACCCCCCGGTCCGAAACACCGACAGTTGGCGCGCCAGGTAGGGGAATCTGCGTGTCAGCTTCATCATCCCAACAGGTTCCGGATGGCAGACCCCGTACGACCGCTGCGTCTCGGCACGGTGGTGTGGTTTGGGAGCCTAGAGTTCATGTCCCTAGGGCATGAGTACGACATGGTACTTCTCACACCCCGAGCCCCGCCTGCCGATGACGACGTCACGCATCGGCAGCCCAGGCGCAGGCGGCGCCCGGGCGGCCGTTCTCGCCGCGCTCGCCAGGCACGACGCGAGCAAGATCATCCCGATGCCACGCAAACCCAGGGCGACTCGCCGCTCTCCGCCGGCACCCCACGACCAGCTGTTGGCGCAGGGTCCCTGGTTGGGGATCTATCTAGCCTGAGCATGGACAAGGGAAAAAACGCCGGTGGCACCTGGCGACGCCCCGAACATCAAGCTCCGCTCCACCAATCCTTGAGGAGCTATCTCTGACAGAATAGAGCCCGGCGGCGGCACTATCTCCATACCCCTTCGGGTTGAGAAATGCCGCCGCATCTTATGCTTACACCTACGCTTCCGCTCACGTGGATCTCTCGGAGCGCCGCCAGTGCTTCGTTCTCGACTTCGACACCACAGCGTCGACTCACACCCACGCCGACTCCTCGGAGGAGGACGAGGCGTGGGCCGGAGCGGATTTCTCCGACCTCCGCGACCACAAAACTATGCGTCGCTTCTTGGCCGCAAGCGACTATTGCTTTGGCTACTCCGATTCTGACGATGGAGATACTTACGATCCCACTCATGAGTGCTTCCACGTCGGACTTGGGATGCCAAGCACGGGCGACGAGGACGAGGGGGCAGACAATCACACTCCGCTTCATCAGGAATGGGCGATGCGACGCCTTCGTGCATTGTCCCACCGCAGCACGGAATGAGAAACTTGCCCTCGGACAATTCCGGCGCCCGGACCTGGAACAACTCCGCGAGCTTCAGGCCAAGGTCGAGCAAGATCGACTCCTTCTGCAACAGCTCTGAAGCACTCTCGAGCAGGAGCAGCAAAGGCTGCGGTGACGACGGGGGAGCCCGGCGGCGGGCCTCACGACGTACACCACCACATCAACGACGACGAAGGGGACGATCGTCCCCCAATCTTCAATCACGCTAGCCAGAATGTCGCGGCTGCGGTAATGCTAGTGCGTGCGATGCCGAGCCCTCCACCACGGAAGGATGGTTGGTTTGCGGTGAGCTCCGGGATCTCCTCGAGACTGCCGCGGTGCAGCAGGCCGAGAGTTCCGCCTCCCGGCGGGGCGATGCCGTCTCGGACCTCCCCTCAGCACCGCATCGGCAGGATAGGCAGGCCTCGATTTGTCCCGAGCCCGTTCGGGTGCCGGCAATCGGTAGGGTCCCCCCGGTCCACGACCGCCTCGATAATCGACGCGAGGCGTAGGGTGACCACGAGGTGGTCGGCCGACGACGACGCCACGACAGCGAGGGGCCCACCCGAGGCTACCATCCACATCAGGGCGGCCGCTACGATAGCGGAGAGGACCGCAGTCCTTCTCCTGAACCACCTGGCCCTCGAGTCTTCAGTAGAGCCATCCTGCAATGCTCAGTTTCCAGCCCGGTTTCGCCAGCCAGCCAACCTCACCAAGTATAGCGGTGAGACCAACCCCGAGCTCTGGCTCGCCGATTACCGCCTGGCTTGTCAGCTAGGCGGCGCCGACGATGACCTGGCTCATCATCCGCAACCTTCCATTTGCTCTTATCAGACTCAGCGCGAGCCTGGCTCGAGCACCTTCCTCCCTCTAGATCCACGATTGGCGCGACTTGGTTCGGATCTTCGTCGAGAATTTCAAGGGCACATACGTGCGCCCTGGAAACTCCTGGGACCTTAAGAGTTGTCGCCAGAAACCAGACGAGTCTCTCTGAGACTTCATCCAGCGCTTCTCGAAACAATGCACCGAGTTGCCCAGCGTCGGTGACTCAGAGATTGTCCAGGCTTTTCTCTCTGGCACCACCTGCCTGAGACTTGGTCCGAGAATTAGGCCGAAACGTGCCGCGTTCGGTCCGCCGCGCTCCTCGACATCGCCACCAACTTCGCCTCAGGCGAGGAGGCTGTAGGGGCCATCTTCCCCATGGACGACGCCAAGGGGAAGCGGAGGGATGAGGCCCCTGAGGCCTTGGTTCCCCGCCTCCCCAAAAGGAAGAAGAAGGATCGCCTAGGGGAAGCGGGCCGTCCTCGAGACCGATATGGTCACGGCCGCAGAACGCAAGAATCTCCGAGGCCCCAGGGGCCCCAGACCCTTCGACGACATGCTTAAGAAACCCTGCCCTTACCACCAAGGCCCGGTCAAGCACGCCCTCGAGGATTGCTCCATGCTGCGGTGTTACTACGCCAGGCTCGGGCCCCCGACGACGACGCCAAGCAGAAGGGCGCCGGCGACCGGGACGATGACAAGGACGACGGGTTCCCCGAGGTACACAACGCCTTCATGATCTTCGGTGGACCCTCGGCGTGCCTTACGGCGCGGCAGCGAAAGAGGGAACGCCGAGAGGTCTTCTCGGTCAAGGTGGCCACTCCCTCGGTACCTCGACTGGTCTCTGGGAGGCTATCACCTTTGATCGAGACGACCACCCCGACCATGTTCCGAATCCCGGACAGTACCCACTTGTTGTCGACCCGATCATCGGCAACACCCGACTCTCCAAGGTGTTGATGGACGGAGGCAGCGGCCTCAATATCCTATACGCCAACACCCTGGAGCTCTTGGAGATCGACCGATCGAGGCTCCGAGGCGACGCCGCACCCTTCCACGGCATCGTGCCAGGGAAACGCACGTGACCCCTCGGGCGCATCGACCTTCCCGTCTGCTTCGCACCCCCTCCAACTACCGCAAGGAAGTCCTTACCTTCGAGGTGGTCGGATTCGGAGGAACCTACCACGCCATCCTGGGGCGGCCGTGCTACGCCAAGTTCATGGCAGTTCCCAACTATACCTACCTCAAGCTCAAGATGCCAGGCCCCAGCAGGTATCATCACGATTGAGTCCACATACGAACATGCATACGACTATGACGTCGAGTGCATCGAGTACGCCGAGGCTCTCGCCGAGGCCAAGACCCTCATCGCCAACCTCGACCAATTCAGTGGCGAGGCGCCTGACTCCAAGCGTCGTGCAGGGACTGTTCGAGCCCGCGGAGGCCATCAAGCTCATCCTGGTCGACCCCGCCTACCCCGACGACCGGGCGCTGAGGATCAGCGCCACCCTCGACATCAAATAGGAAGCCGTGCTCGTCGACTTCCTCCGTGCGAATGCCGACATATTCGCATGGAGTCCCTCGGATATGCCGGGCATACCAAGGGAGGTCGCCGAGCACACCTTGGATATCTGGGCCGGTTCTAGACCGGTGAAGCAACGCCTACGCTGCTTCGACGAGGAAAAGCGTAGGGCCATCGGTGAGGAGGTGCAGAAACTCTTGGCGGCCGGGTTCATCAAGGAAGTGTCCCACCTAGAGTGGTTGGCTAACCCCGTGTTAGTTAGGAAGAAAAATGGGAAATGGAGGATGTGTGTAGACTACACCGGTTTGAACAAAGCCTGTCCAAAAGTCCCCTTCCCATTACCCCGAATCGATCAGATCGTTGACTCCACTGCTGGGTGCGAGACCCTGTCTTTCCTTGATGCGTATTCTGGTTACCATCAAATCAAGATGAAAGAGTCCGACCAGCTCGTGACTTCTTTCATCACCCCATTCGGCATGTACTGCTACGTGACTATGCCTTTCGGCCTCAGAAACGCAGGGGCCACATACCAGCGGTGCATGACCCAGGTCTTTGGCGACCACATTGGGCGGACCGTCGAGGCCTATGTGGATGACATCGTGGTCAAGACCAGAAAGGCCGAGGATCTCATCGACGACTTAAGGATAGCCTTCAAATGCCTTAGAGAGAAGGGCATCAAGCTCAATCCCGAGAAGTGTGTGTTCGGGGTCCCCCGAGGCATGCTCTTGGGATTCATAGTCTCGGAACGCGGCATCGAAGCCAACCCAGAGAAGGTCTCGGCCATAACCAGCATAGGACCAATCAGAGACCTCAAGGGAGTACAGAGGGTCATGGGATGCCTTGCGGCCTTGAGCCGCTTCATCTCGCGCCTCAGCGAAAAAGGCTTGCCTCTGTACCGACTCTTGAGAAAATCCGAGCATTTTTCTTGGACCCCCGAGGCCGAAGAAGCCCTCGACAGACTCAAAGCGCTGCTCACAAATCCTCCCGTCCTGGTACCCCCAGCCAGGGACGAGGCCCTCTTACTCTACGTCGCCGCAATGACCCAAGTGGTCAGCGCTGCCATAGTAGTAGAAAGGCAGGAAGAGGGGCATGCTCTACCCACCCAACGACCTATTTACTTCATCAGCGAAGTGCTCTCCGAGACCAAAACGCATTACCCCCACATCCAGAAGCTGGTCTACGCCGTAGTCCTGGCCCGGCGCAAGCTGCGTCACTACTTCGAGTCTCACCCAGTGACCGTGGTATCGTCTTTCCCCTTGGGAGAGATAGTCCATAACCGGGAGGCCTCAGGCAGGATAGCCAAGTGGGCCGTCGAGCTTATGGGGGAAACCTTGACTTTTGCGCCTCGGAAAGCGATTAAGTCTCAGGTCTTGGCCGATTTTGTGGCTGAGTGGACCGACACCCAATTACCACCTGCCCAAGTCCAGACAGAATGCTGGACCATGTACTTCGATGGGTCTCTGATGAAGACCGGGGCAGGCGCGGGACTCCTCTTCGTCTCGCCCCTCGGAGTACACATGCGCTACATGGTGCGGCTCCACTTCGCTACCTCCAACAACGTGGCCGAGTACGAGGCCCTCGTCAACGGCTTGCAAGTCGCCATCGAACTTGGGGTACGGCGTCTCGATGTCCGGGGCGACTCGCAGCTCGTCGTCGATCAAGTCATGAAGGAGTCAAATTGCCTCGACCCCAAAATGGAGGCTTACTACAAGTTGGTACGTCGCCTAGAAGACAAGTTCGATGGTCTCGAACTAAACCACTATCGCGCGGAAGTACAACGAGGCCGCCGACGAACTGGCAAAGATGGCCTCGGCACGGGCTCTGGTCCCCCCGAACGTATTTGCCAGGGACCTTCACAAACCTTCCATTGACTACACCTTGGTAACGGAGGAGGGCCCACCTGTGGAAACCAGCGGTGAGGCTCGATGCCCCCTCTACTGCCGAGACCCCCTCGACCGAGCCCGAGGTCATGGAAGTCAACACCGAGCCTTCCGTAGACCGACCTAGGACGTGGATTGGCGAATCCCGTTCCTCGATTGGCTTGATCGGGGGGAGCTTCCTAGCGATAGGACCGAAGCCCGACGGCTTGCGCGCCGAGCCAAGACTTACGTCCTCTGCAATGATGAATTGTATAGGCGAAGTCCCTCTGGTGTCCTCCAATGATGTATCACTGCCGAGGCGGGCCGAGCCCTGCTTTGGGACTTGCACGCAGGCGCCTGCGGGCACCATGCGGCGCCTCGGACGCTCGTAGGAAATGCTTTCCGCCAAGGGTTTTACTGGCCGACGGCGGTCGCCGACGCCACCAAGCTAGTACGCTCCTGCGAAGGATGTCAGTACTATGCTCGACAAACACATCTCCTGGCCCTGGCCCTCCAAACCATCCCCATCACGTGGCCGTTTGCCGTATGGGGGCTCGACATGGTCGGGCCTCTACAAAAGGCCCCTCGGAGGCTACACCCATCTACTGGTATCAATCGACAAGTTCTCCAAATGGATCGAGGCTCGTCCGATCAATCGAATCAAATCCGAGCAGGCAGTGCTGTTCTTCACTGACATTATCCACAGGTTTGGGGTTCCTAACACCATCATCACCGACAACGGGACATAGTTCACCGGCAAAAAGTTCCTGACGTTTTGCGACGACCACCACATCCGTGTGGCCTGGTCGGCCGTAGGACACCCAAGGACCAATGGCCAAGTAGAACGTGCCAACGGCATGATCCTACAAGGCCTCAAGCCAAGAATTTACAACCGGTTGAAAAAGTTTGGCAAGAAATGGCTCGCCGAACTCCCATCGGTCATCTGGAGCCTGAGGAACACTCCAAGCCGAGCCACGGGGTTCACGCCTTTCTTCCTGGTCTATGGGGCCGAGGCCATCCTCCCCACTGACTTGGAATATGGTTCCCCAAGGCTACAAGCCTATAACGAACAAAGTAACCGCACCACCCGAGAGGACGCCCTCGATCAACTGGAGGAAGCCCGAGACGTCGCGCTACTACACTCGGCTAAATACCAGCAGACCCTACGGCGCT
Organism: Miscanthus floridulus; assembly: GCF_019320115.1. Classification (NCBI taxonomy): domain Eukaryota; kingdom Viridiplantae; phylum Streptophyta; class Magnoliopsida; order Poales; family Poaceae; genus Miscanthus; species Miscanthus floridulus. The sequence continues at coordinate 68,231,643 of NC_089587.1, read as the reverse complement.
ATCAGGCCCGGCGCGTCCGAGGCCGAGACTTGAAGGTAGGCGACCTGGTGTTGAGGCTAGCACAGAGCAACAAGGGCCGCCACAAGCTGACCCCGCCATGGGAAGGACCGTACATCATCGCCCAAGTACTGAAGCCCGGGACCTACAAGCTGGCCAACGAGAAGGGCGAAATCTTCACCAACGCTTGGAACATAGAACAGCTACGTCGCTTTTATCCTTAAATTTCCAAGCATTGTATATATTGTTTCTCGGAATACAATTAAAAAGCGTTCTTTAGTTGGTCTAATTTTTCGAGAAACCCCCCCGAGCCCATCGTGGGTCTCGGCAATACGATAACACGGTAAGGGAGACTCGGCTCTGCCTCGGCAGAACCAAGCCTCCCTCGGGGGCTAGATGGGGGACTCCCCCTAAGTCCCACGCACCATTCTTCAGTCGTTTTTCGAAAAAAATTCCTACGCCAAGTCTCTAGCACGCTCTGACGAATCGGTTGTAAAAACCCCTCGGACCAAAGTCTGTTTCCTAAGCAAGAGGCTAGGTAGAGTCGCGAGACGGCCTACGCCTCCGGGCTACGGCACTCCCTCACTACCTCTCGCCCAAGGGACGGCTTAGGCTCCAAGGAGGTGTTTTGCAAAAGAAATCTGATCAGAAGCAACAGAGGGCAGAGGCTCGGAAACACTGAGAAAAACAACTAAGAAACACAAATACTTCAAAAAGAAAGGCCTTCGACGGCCACAAGCGTTACGATACAAAGATAATCCCTACTCTATTTTTACATGGCCCCTTAGGCCCAGGTCAAGGCTCAGGGCCTCCAGCATCGGCAGATGGTAGGGGAGGGACCACCTCCTCTTCGAAGAGCATCGCCAGCACCGTGCCAGGTCCTTCCGCCGCCTCCATCAGCTTCGTGACCGCCGCGTCGGCCTCCTCGTCATCATCAGGCAGGACATAGCCATCACTGATGGCCAGGAGGTCGACGCCAACGTAGTGAGAGGAGATGATGGCCAACGCGCGCTTGACACCCGTGTGCAGCGCTCCTCAGAGCCACTCGCGCATCTGGCTACTCAGCGCGATCAAACGGCTCCCAAGGGAGCTGCCTGACTAAACTCCTTTGACCTCCAAGGCCTCGCAGGCGGAAAGGGCGGCATGTTTCAGCGCCTCGTGCTCCTCGATCTCGGTCTCGAGCACCGTCTGCACCGCGCTGGAAGCCTCGGCTGCCCGAGTAACCTCCACCTCTGACTCTACACCATGGAAAACGGAATGAGGTTGAGCGAGGGAAAAAACAACCTAAATTAGGGGTGGAAGCCCACAGAACTCACCCTTGGCCTTCTGCTCCCAGCGTCGGGTCTCGACCTGACAGGCCTCGGCTTTCTCCTTCCAGCGTAGGGCCTCGGCCCGGGAAGCCTCGGCCTTCTCCTTCAAGCGCTGGGCCTCTGACCCGAGAAGCCTCGGCCGCCTGGAAGCTTCACTCCCCAGCTCTGCGTCACACAAGGAAGTTAGGGAGCGAACATAAGGAAAAGAAAACAAAACGAGGGGACTAAAACTCACCCTCGACCATCCTCCTCCAAACCATAGCCTCGGTTTGCGAGGCCTCAGCTGCAGCAAGGGCCTCATCCAAGGCACCTTTCGTCAGCTGGTGCGCAGTTCTGTTCCACCCCTAGCTGCCCCGCAAGAGCGGTGGCCGGGGCCATAGCTTCAACGGCTCGAGCCCTGAAGGCATCCCGATCACTGGTCACGCAGGCGAGCTCCTCCTCCAACTCCTTGACCCACGCCACCAGAGGGGCGAGCTGCTCCTGGGCCATGGCTGCCTCGACCTACGCATCGGCACAACGGAGGCGGAGGTCCTCCACCTCCGCGCTCCGTGCCGCCAGAAGCTCGTTGGCACCCGCAAGTAGGCCCTTTTGCCGCTGAGCTGGTCCCAGACGTCCCTCTCCCACTGGAGAAAGACCGACTTCCCAAGGGACCGGGTCTCGAGCTCCTGGGGAAGCAGAACAGGGGTCATTGATTGCAACAAAACTCAGAAAAAGACAACGTCACGCAAGAAAAGAAAACACGAACCTGGGCAACTCCGGGCAGTTCGTTGGCCACCACGGACAGCGTCGTCCGTAGCGACCGCTCCACCAGCTGGCAGTATTGCTCGAAGGTGCCCCAGCGCTTGCCCTTGGCTGCATCCTCAAGGGCGAACAGAGGCTCCCCCTCAGGGTTGTCCCGGCTCTGCCATAGTACCCGCGGGTGATCCCACCCGCAAGGCTTGGGTCGCGCTCGCACGAGGGCCAAGCTTCCCTCGCCCAAGATCGGAGCCGGTTGTTCCATGGCGCTAGTCTCCTTGGCATCGACCACCTCCCGTGCCCGGGAATTATCGTCGGAGGAGATCGGATAGACCTCTGCCTCCCGGGCGCTCTCTTGTAACAATGGCGGGCCCTTAACCAAGGGCGCCACCGAGGCCTCCGCCGCCTTCATCTCCGCCTCCTGGACAGACGGTCTCGCCGCCATCACGTTGGCCTTGGCGATCTCAGGGGCTCCGGCCTCCACAATTATGGCCTCGAAGGTCTCGGGGGCTCCGGCCTCCGCCATCGTGGCCTCGGTGGTCGCAGAAACACCGACCGCCGCCGCTGCGGTCTCAGTGGTCTTGGGTGCCCCGGCCTCCGTCACCTCAGCCTCAGAGACCCCGGGGGCCTCGACAACCAAGCGCACCCTGGCCCCATCCGACTCGTGAGCCTCGCCCTCATGGGGCGGAAGCACTCCCTCCCCCGTCTGTGTCGGGGTCACCTCGGTAGCCCCTCCTTGGGTGGCTGGCTCCTTCGGGTCGGCCCTCGCCGACGCCGCGCCGCGTTGTATAGCGGCTTGTGCCTCCGCCACCCAGTGGGCGGAGGAGCCGAGGCTCACCTTGAGCGCCTTAAGGAGCGCCAAGGGAAGCTCGTCCGCAGGCCGCTTCCGACTAAGGAAAAATCACCTACAGGGTCAGCACGAGACCAAAGAGCGAACGGAAGGCACTGCGACCCCACCAAAAATACACCTACCTCGAACGGGGCGGCAACCGCTTCGCCACGGCGACCCTCGTCCGCAAAGGCGGTGGCGGCGGTAGAGGCATCGCCTCCGTGTCCATCGGCGCCGGTCGGTCCTCAAAGGACCCCGGTGCCCCGTCGGTCCTCTACGGGGGCGGTTGCGTCGCCTCCGCCGCCACTTGTTCCACCATCACCGTCGAGCCCACCAGGCTGACGGCGTGTTTGCCCAACGCCCGCGCCCCAGGCGTGTCGGCCTCAGCCCTAGAGCGGGCAATGGCTGACCCCGGGTCCGCTTCTCTTCCTCCTCCCGGGAGTGCCGGGCTGCTTGCCAACGCCCCGGGCACCACCTCCACTACGTCAGGGAGATGGTCCAGGGGACCTCACCCCACCTCGCCCTTGTCATCCCCATCCGAGGCCTCCGTCGACAGCGACGGTGATGGGGATTCCTCCAACGGGAGGCCATCCTTCCTTTGTTGACGGCGGTGCTTGTCTAGCTCCTCGCGCGCGAGGATCTTCTTTGTGCGCTTCGCCGCCTTGGCATCTTTTCGTTTTTTCAGCACGTCGGCGTGCGCCTGGTTGATCGCCCGCCACCTCGTGTCCTCGGGAACGGGCGGCGGAGAGGAGCGCACGTCCCTCATCCCCTGCAGGAACGACGAACGCGCATAAGGGAACAAGAAGTAAGGGGAAACGGAGGAGGCTCGGGGGCTACAGCGGCACACGACTTACCAGCGAGAGGAACCCCCGCGACGGTCGCATCACGATGGGGGTCAAGTTGCCACCCCTCAGCTTTGTCTCTACCGTCTCCCCCACCCGATGAACAATTTCCTCGTCGGAAAGGGCGGAGGAGGACATCCAAATGCCCAAATGGGCTCACCCAGCTTCATCTCGAACAGCCGCCGCCGCCGAGCCATCAGCGGTAGCACCCTCCGGCGGTGGAAGGTAGCCACGACCACAGCCATGGTAAGGCCATGGCCCTATAGCCTTTCCAGCCCCTCTAGAAGCGGCTGCAGCTTGGGCTGGTCATCCTTCGGGACACCGTACTTCCATCTCTCTAGGCAGCTCCCCACAATCCGCCCAGTGTAGGGGGGAAGTCCTCCATCATCGTTACGAAGGTAGAACTAGCTCGTGTACCACCGGCGATTGGATGACACGAGCTGGGCTGGGATGTAGAGGTGCTGGTGGTCCTGGCACACTTAGAGAGTGTAGCCGCCGGCCCTCGTCGCTTTCCTCATACCCGACGTGCCCATCGGCTTAGTGGTGTGCCCCGCCCGGAATAGATGGAGCCACAACTCCCAATGGGGAGCAATCCCCAAGTACACCCTTGTAGACGGCAACGAAGATGGCCGCCTGTGCAATGGAGTTGGGGTTGAAGTTGTGGAGCTCCACGCCATAGTAGTGCGGGAGCACCCGCATGAACCGATCCACTGGGACACCGAGGCCACGCTCGTGAAAGGAGATGAAGCTCACAACGTAGCCATCGCGAGGCCTTGGCTCTAGCTCGCCGTACGGAGCGATCCACTCCGGCCTGGTGGAGTCCTTCACGGACGAAGGAGTCTACCGTCGACGAGCGACTGGAGTGTCTCCACGGTAACATCGGAAGGATCCTAGGGGTCCGCCTCGACAACAATGATGTCATCGGCCATGAGTGTGATGGAGGGATTGGATGCGGCGGTGAGTTTTTCTCTCTCTCCCATGCTCTTGCTTTTTCTCGCTTTCTCCCTGGCTCGCTCTTCTCCCTTCTTCTTCCCGGCACCCGCTGCTCTAGCGATGGATCGATGGAGGCAGAGCTAACACAGGCAAGGTAAGGTGAGGAGGGGCGAGACTCTTCAAGTATTTATGCAGGGGGGAGGCAAAACGAACGGGCGATGAAATCGGGGAAGTTTCCCCCTGATCCAACGCAGTTAACCACGAGCCGATTTTGCCGCCCATGCGCCCACTTCTTTCTCATTAATTATAGGAACAGTTACGTCCCATCCACCATGTCATGCTCGGCCACTACGGCAGCAGGCATCGTTTCATCTCCCCAGGAAACTGCCTCAAAAGGCGTGCCACCCGTTGCTGAGCCAATAGGGAAGATATTCCCCCGGCCTATTCCTTTCAGATGAAGGAACCAAGCTCTGAGCCTATTACGGTCTAGGGGTTCGAAGGCTAGGCCCCAAGGGGTTTCGATAGCCACCCCAGGACAACAGAGTCAGGGACAACCGTGGGCGAGCCTATACAGGGCTGAGGCCCAAGCAAGCGAAATGCTTGGGACGCCCTAAGTCGTGTCTGAGACCGGCAAGAAGGTCTCTGAATGGGATCCCACCATAGGGAGGCACCGAGCCACCGAGGCCCAGTGAACGGCCTCGGCACCCACTAGAGAAACCCTCTGGTATTCTTGGAGTATGTCTCTGGACCGCTAGCCGTCCCCTAGCGAACGGGACACGGGCCTCCACTCGGACTTACCCGATAACAGCTCACCGGAAGTGCCAACGCTCGTGCCCACCGAGGGTAGCCTGGCACATTCCACCCCTCCTTCCGAGCGAAAAGGAAGCGTGAGGGTCATACAAAAAAGTCAGGGGAACCCCTAACGGACCTCTCGCCCCGTGCAGAGGATAGGGGGCTCTTCCTGCAATCTTGCCGAGACCTAGCGACCCCGGTTCGCACTCGAGGGGGCTCGGCAAAACAACCCCTCCTTCCGAGCGAAAAGGAAGCGCGAGGGTCATACAAAAAGCCAGGGGAGCTCCTGACGGCTCTCTGCTCCGTGCGGAGGCTAGGGAGCCCTTCCTGCAACCTCGCCGAGACCCCGCGACCAAGGCTCGCGCCCAAAGGGGCCTCGGCAAACAAACCCTCAAGCACGAGGGGTGTATAAAAAGCCAGGGGAGCTCCCGACGGCCCTCTCACCCCGTGCAGAGGCTAGGAGGCTCTTCCTGCAACCCTGTCAAGACCCAGCGGCTCCGGCTCGCACCCGAATGGGCTCGGCAAACAAACCCTCCGTCCGAACGAAAAGGATATGTGAGGGTCGAATAAAAAAGCCAGGGGCCCTGACCGCCCTCTTGCTCCAGGCAGAGGCTCAAGGGCTCCTCCTGCACCCTAGACAAAGACAAACAATCTAAGTCCGCGCTAGAAGTTTCGTTACAAATACGATAAAGGGCACCGAGCCCGTTACGGTCTAGGGGTTCGAAGGCTGGGCCTCCAGAGGTTTCGACAGCCACCCCAGGGCAATAGAGTCAGGGACTGACTTTGGGGCGAGCCTACGAATGGCCGAGGCCCGAGCGAACAATCGCTCGGGGCATCCTAAGTCGTGTCCGAGACCGGCAGGGAAGTCTCCGAATGGGATCCCACCGTAGGGAGGCACCGAGCCACCGAGGCCCAGCGAACGGCCTCGGCACCCACTAGAGAAACCCTCTGGTACTCTTGGAGTGTGTCTCTAGACCGCTAGCCGTCCCCTAGCGAACAGGGCATGGGCCTCCACTCGGACTCACCCGATAATAGCTCACCGGAAGTGCCAACGCTCGTGCCCATCGAGGGTAGCCTGGCACATTCCACCCCTCCTTCCGAGCGAAAAGGAAGCGTGAGGGTCATACCAAAAGCTAGGGGAACCCCTGACGGACCTCTCGCTCCGTGCGGAGGCTAGAGGGCTCTTCCTGCAACCTCGCCGAGACCCCCGCGACCCGAACTCGCACTTGTGGGCTCGGCAAATACGATAAAAACTCCTCACTCAAACACGAAAATGAAAAAAGCCCCTAGAGGAGTAACTCCACTCCTCTAGGGCCTCGGGGGCTACACCCGGCGGGTGCGCTCGCGCGCACCCACCGAAACCTCAAGAAACAAAACACAATCCCTACGAGAGCGACTGCAAACCAAGTCTCGATAAACCCTCAGGGAGAATGCACTCACCCTCTCTGAGGCTCGGGGGCTACTATCGGGTACCATAAAATGGGGTACCCCGAGCGTACACCAAAAGAGGCACTAAAATCCCATCAACGGCAAAGTTAGAGGGTAAGCCATGAGCTCATAACCAGCCCCATCCGAGCCCACCCGGCTCTCCGCATCACCTCAGGCCTCTCACGGGAGGTCTCGGCATCCTGACGCAATTTCCGCCTCGTGCAAGGCCTCGCACGGAAGGCCTCGGCAAGGAGCCCAATCTCCGTCTCGCGTGAGGCCTCATTCTCCGTATCGCTCGAGGCTGGCTTGTCCATAGCCCGTGGCCCCCGCCTCGACCGATCTTCCCGACAGCACGTCATGTCCCATTAATACGTCAACCACTCCCGCAATCTCAGCCGGACGACGGCTCAACACCGCGGAATGGCCGACGGGACGTGAGGTCGCATCAGCGCCATACCAGCTGAGACAGGGCACGGCGGGGATTACCGGTCACTTGTATTCTGACACTGTGCCCACGATCAGCGCCCGCACTACACTGTGCCCCGCGATCCCCGCCTCGAAAACAACACGACATGGACAACCTGGCCTGGGTCATCACCACCTCCGAGCCAGCACACCAGATCAACCGCTCTCTCCGGGCCTCGGCACTATGCACCAGGGTCTCGGCTATCTTGGGATTCGTGTCTACCGAGACCCCCCACTGCGGTGCAGCCTCGACACTGACCGAGCCTCGGCCTCGCGCACAGTCAGTCCACAGCGACTTGCACGCTGACCGCCGCACCCACTCCGAGGCAGCCCTGGAGCTCCCATAACGCACAGGATCGGATGTGACCAGCACGCCGCCCTAGTGCTCCAAGGACGGACCACTCCGATGACTACGCCGCCACAGGAACAGGCCACAGGGCTCGGACACGCTGCCTCTGTTTGCACGACGCCGTATAGTTAGCTCATGTACTATCCTTGTCCTCCCTTCAAACTATAAAAGGAAAGGACTTGGGCTATTTCTGGGGGGACAGGGACTCACGAAGAACAACGCCCTGTAACACACACTTCCCAGCCGCCTGAGATCAACGTCTCAAGCAACCCACACCACACCCCGCCAAGACCTGGGACTAACTCCCTCTCTCACCTAGCTTGTAACCCCCTACAACAAGCATTTTGGTGCAAGGAATACAAGATCGATCTCCCAGACTGGACGTAGGGCCCGAATTGCCCGAACCAGTATAAACCTTGTGTCTCTTTGCATCACCATCTAGAATCGAGAACACACAGGATAAATTCACTAGTTGGTTGAGGACCCCTCGGTCCGAAACACCGACACCGAGTGTCAAAAATCGGGCACTCGGCAAAGACCTTCTTTGCCGAGTGCCGCACTCGGCAAAGAATTGCACTCGACAAAAAATGGCACTCAGCAAAGGACTTCTTTGCCGAGTGCCAGGCTCTCGGCAAAAGCGCGACACTTGGCATAGGATGCCCCGCGTAACGGTGTTCGGCCACGTCTTTTTTTCCCGAGTGCCTGCTGTTAGGCACTCGGCAAAGAATTTTTTTTTTGAAAAATACTTTATCGAGTGCCCCTGACACAGCGCTCGGCAAAGATTCAATATTTTTTTAAATGTCTTTGCCGAGTGTCTAACAGCATAGGCACTCGGCAAAGGGAGGAATTAAAAAAATACATTTTTTTGAAATACCTTTGCCGAGCGCCCCTGTGAAGGCACTCGGCAAAGAGGAAATTTCTAAAAAAAATTCAAAAAACCTCTTTGTCGAGCGCCTTATTCTTGGCACTCGGCAAAGACCCCTTTTGCCGAGTGCCATGCCCCGGCGCTCGGCAAAGTTTTTTCTGTTTTTGGCCTCCAAATTTTTTGTGTAGCCCTTTAAAAGTACCAGAAACTCCTCGTTAGAATTTGGGGATTTTTTGTGGCTTTTTGATACATTTAGTTACTTTATTTTGTTTACTTGAATTTTTTCAAAAAATATAAATTTGAACTGCACGTGGTACGAATAATGGAATTTAATGATTCAAAAAATGATAGTCATCTTACTGAGTGTAGTGTGAGGCCGTATCCAGGAACAGACCCAAAATTTCGAACATCTTGTTCACGAAACATGACCACGAACTTGCGTGCGAAGTGTTTTTAAATTCTATAAAAAGCAAACGAAGTCCGAAAATCATGAAACTTGTTGAGATGTCGTGATATCGTATGTGGAGGCTATGATAAAAATTTTAGAAGATTTGGTGCATGTTGTCACGTACGATGCTTACAAACCAAGACATCTCTACATGTGTACGTGCATGTTCTCTACATGTTGTCATATGTAGAGATGTCTTGGTTTGTAAGCATCGTACGTGACAACGTGCACAACATCTTGTAAAATTTTTATTATAGCCTCCACATACGATATTACAACATCTCAATAAGTTTTATGATTTTCGGACTTCGTTTGCTTTTTATAGAATTTAAAAACACTTCGCACGCAAGTTCGCGGTCATGTTTCATGAACAAGATGTCCGAAATTTCGGGTCTGTTCCTGGATACGGCCTCACACTACACTCAGTAACATGACTATCATTTTTTGAATTATTAAATTCCATTATTCGTACCACGTGCAGTTCAAATTTATATTTTTCGAAAAAATTCAAGTAAACGAAATAAAGTAACTAAATATATCAAAAAGCCACAAAAAATCCCCAAATTCTAACGAGGAGTTCCTGGTACTTTAAAAGGGCTGCACAAAAAATTTGGAGGCCAAAAACAAAAACAAAAAAAACTTTGCTGAGTGTCAAGAATAAGACGCTCGGCAAAGAGGTTTTTTTGAATTTTTTTTAGAAATTTTCTCCTTGCCAAGTGCCTTCACAGGGGCACTCGGCAAAGGTATTTCAAAAAAAATCTATGTCGACGGCCGGATCGGGGCACTCGGCAAAGTTGCCTCCTTTGCCGAGTGCCTCCCTGATCCGGCGCTCGGAAAGGGGTGGGTAGGGGCACTTAGGTGAATTCGGCCGGTCAGTCAAGCCACAGACAGACAGACAGCGCGCGCGCCGCCCGCCAACGCCGGCCCGCCCCCACGCCGCGTGCCGCCCTCCGCTCCCCATGCGCCAAGCCAGCGGCGGCCCCAGCGCCCGCCAGCCACCGAGCCACCGCCGACGCAGTGCGCCGACGCAGCCCCTCCCCGCGCCGCACGCCAGCGCCTGCCCCCGCCCCCGCCAGCCCCCACCCCCGCGCCCATGTGTGGCCAAGTGTGGCCAGCTCGCCCACGCTGGCCCACCAACACCGGCGGGTGGAGGAGGGGAGGAGGAGGAGGGGGAGGAGGAGGAGGAGGGGGAGGAGGAGGGGAGCAAGAGGAGGAGGAGGAGTAGGAGCCAGCCCTGTCCCCGGCCACGCCCTGTGGACCGCCTGCCCCGACGCCGCCCATGCCTGACCCCGTTCCCGACTCCGGCGACCTCGACCCCGACGCCGCCCGCCCCTACCCCTGGTGCCCGTCAGGTATGCCCTCTCTCTTGTTGTTGTCGTGGTAGTGATAGTTGTAGTAGTAGTGCTAGTGGTAGTAGTAGTATTAGAAGTAGTGGTAGTAGTAGTAGAAGTAGTGGTAGTAGTAGTAGAACTAGTGGTAGTAGTAGTAGCAATAGTGGAAGTAGTAGTAGAAGTAGTGGTACTACTTGGATATATTCTTCTGCATGGATTGATATCCAAACTACATGGCTTCTCTTAAGACATATGTGCTTGTCGGCCATCGTGCTGTTGTTTTTTGTAGGTTTTGGAAACCTCACCGTGCAGGGGAGGTTCTACTAATTTTTTTTTAAATAACAGTATTTTGTTCCATTTTTGTAGAGAAGAGCCTGTCGGAGCCGAGTCGGAGTTCCCGTCGCCGTGCCGGTCTGCCTGCATCGTGTCGCCTCGCCACTACACCGACCCACCACGGCCCCGCTAGCCTGACTCCACTGCCACCCTAGGTATAACCCCTCTTTCTGTATCATGGTCGTAGATCACGTAACCCAGTTAGGCGTCTCCCGTTTGAAAGAGATACGGTTGGAGGTATGCAGATCTTTGCATATCTATGACCGTATCTGTTTTGGATTGTCCATGTTTTTTTTATAGCCCGCGGATGCGTAGATGTGTTAGTTTCCATGGTCTGCTCTGGTCCGAGACAGAGTTTCGGCATCACCTCCCTGTTGTTCTCCGGATATGCACTCTTCTTTGGCTGGACGTGTATCTGGAGAACAGCGGGGTCACTATAACACAACATACTTTTGCCGACACTTTCTATTGTAGGCAAAGGACACCTTTGCCGACAGATAACCTCCCGTGAAAAGTTTTGCCGATAGTTTAGAAACAGTCGCGCTAGAAGCCGTCGGCGAAACTTTTGCCGACAGTTAACAGAATCCCCGACACTTTATGTGTAGGCAAACGGTCTACCTACGCCGACAGTTGAAACCTTTGCCGACAGTTAACCCTTTGCCGACCGTTAAGACCTACGCTGACAGTTAAGACCTTTGCCGACAGTTTGTATGTTGGCCAAACCATTTCCAAGGTATTTTACAAACCATATCCTGCAAAAAAAAATTTGTCGACAAAACTGCATAGATATAATTACAATTAAAATAATTTGACAAATCCACTTTTGCTCATATAGAAGGCATCACATTGAACAAATTCACTTGATTTTTATATAAATAATATATTAGATCTTCCATACATACACCAACTTGATATATATATATATATATATATATATATATATATATATATATATATATATATATATATATATATATATATATATATATATATATAGGGAGAGGCTATTCAGTAGCCGGCTACAAAATAAATTATTCTGTAGCCACCTCTATTTACTATAATTTTATATACTAATTTACTATAATGTCAATACATATTTACGATAGTTGGGTTACTATAACACATGGGGATATTTACCATAACGTTATATTAAACCACTTAGTAAGGAGTTACTATAATCTCGTAAATTAACATAGTAATTATCATAACTCAAAGTGGCTACAGAATAAATTATTCTGTAGCCAGCTACAGGATAGTAGTTATATATATATATATATATATATATATATATATATATATATATATATATATATATATATATATATATAGCAGGTCAAGTGATGATCATAGTACATAGAGCCATATAGGTCCAAGATATAGATTAGTCAGTTCCACACATGTATAGACATAGAGAATGCAGCCAATTCGTGAGCATCAAGGTCTTTAACAAGGGTAGGCTCATCAAACTGAATCCATGAAGCACCGGCTGCCTTCAGTTCAGAAACAATCTCCCTGTATTTCATAACATATCACATTATCAATTAACGAGGATCTTGTTGAAAAAAAAATGTTGGCTTTTCGTGTGGATGCTTGCTTGTAGACTAGAAACTACGCGCGGCGTTGCCGCGCGCCTGCCGGTGTTGGATCCACATGCGTCCCGTTGGAGCAAAACAGACGCATGGATCTCTGTTGTCCAAATGGGCCATTATTGACTTTCATCAGTTACTACACCAGTGTGAAAACTCAAAACCTTACAGAGTATTATATTAAGTTAAAAAAGTAATCTGACTCTGCACAGGAGTTCTATGCTCTGCCATTATTTGTAAGTATGATATTGTAGTTATCTACCTTGTAGTCAACAGTAAGCTAATATTCAAGTACATATTGTAATTATATTGGTATTATGATACTTACTTATGTCAAATGTATCTCGTAAGATGGAAAATGTAATACCAACCGAATATTTATATACTAGAGTAAATTCGAACATTTAGTTAAAATGACCTTTGCACATATGTCATTTGTATATTGCCCATTTTTAGGTTCATGCGGAGCCTTAGACTTTTCCAGTAAGAGATCTCACAATATGTGAAGTGCTAGATTCATGTAGTACATAGATAATAATAGATGACACGATTTCATAAATCTTAGAGCCATGAGGCAATTGGATGTGGAGCAGAAGTGCAACATAATTACATTGAATCAACAAGGTATCAAGCAATTGGAGAATCAATAAAAAGAAAGTAGCTGCAGCAAGACTTCTAATTTATGAAATTGTTTTGTAGAGAAATACATACATAAGAAACACATGGTTCGAAAAAAGTATGCATTAGCATATATAGCCATAAGGAGATCTGTAAAGAGAATGCCATCTGTCACTTGAAATGCCTGTGCAAGCCAAAAATTGAAACACTCAGGTCAGAGTTCCATTGCATTGTGAAACAATGGTGCAGTGGTAAGGTGCAGTTCGACAACAGCAGCTGAGACTTAAATATCGGTTGCTACATTTTTTTCCTGTTACTAAACCGTGCAGCCACACAAACAAATTATGATGAGAAGGGTAAATGAACTAAATTACAAACAGCTGAGAGTATCTGTTGTTACAGATTACCTATGGTATCCATTTCTTGATCTCCCAACAATAAGGATGTTTCCATCAGTCAATGCAGCTTCTTGGGTGAGGGCTCCACCAATGTTAGAGCTGCATATCACCTCAGCCTCCAAATTAATCTAAAAAAGGTAACAAAAATAGTTACAGGCCTGTCTCAAAATCTAATGTTTATTATTAACATGATTGTCACCCCTAACCACAGTACATTGTTCTTCCCAATACTGCTACTAGACTACCAAGTACCAACCAGTGAAAGTAAGTAGTACTAGTCGAGAGAATATGATAGCAAAAAAGCACAGACTCAGTCACTCAGAGCATGGCCCTATCATATCATGATCTAAAAGCCCTACTTCACCTAACTGGGCCAGCAGCTAAAAAGGCGTGAAAGAACCTGACAGAAAGGAACACCAACTAGCAATTATGCAGAAACTTGTCTTCCAAGCTCCCGCTGCACTGTGTTGTGATCACATTCACAGATGAGGGAAAAGGGAACCGCACCCAAACAAATAGAATACACTCCAAAACAGAGAAAGATACTCCTGTACTTAGAACTAAAGTCTGACATCACCTGAACTGAGTTCATCAAACATAGGAACAAGGAATCTGCAAAGCCTGATAAAAATTCAATTTCACCTGCTTGGCCTCACAAGCTTCGACGAATTCGCCGAGCATGTAGATGACGAAGGCGTTGGCCTTCTGCAGCCTCCTCTTCCTCCCCCTCCCTCCTGCAGGGCAGGAACAGGACACAGCCAGGCATCATGAACACCTGATCGATGAGCAGAAGCAGAGCAGCAGAAACATGAATTGGTTGATACGTGGGCGACACACTTCGCTAGCTGCTACGTGGGCGACGACACCAAATGGTATTGTAATAAAAACAAATGTTGCATCAGCCAAACACACAAGTATCAACTACTTGTCATGCACTTTCACCAAAGGACCTAAAAGAACAACTTCATGGTCTGATACACAAAACACATCATAATTATAGAAGTAAATTAAATAAACTAAGGGAGGAAGAGGTTGTCTTACGATCAAGCTAGGCAAGTCAACTTTCTCTGCCTCATTAAGCAGGATCAAAGCAGCCAATCCACAGAACGTATACCTTATGAAAGCAACTTTTGTTAATGTTCTTAACATATAAATTTGGAACTTTACAGAAATCCTCATCGACATACCCACCATGTGCTTCAGCGTAAGGCTCCCCAGCAATACCACCTTCATAAGTTTGACAACTGCAGTCATATAGTATATCAATTGAGCAACATTCTAGAAAAGAACTGTGACCAAGCAACAATTTTTGCAACTGAAAAAAAAATGCATTTATATAACACAAACAAAACCTTGCTATGAAGTCACCAACACCTTTTGCCAGTTCAACATCAAGAATATTCACAAGGCTGGTAACCTAAGGTCAACATCAGGAAATATCAAGTAAGTGCAAAAAAATCGTGAAGGATCACAAGAAACTCACAGATATAGTGGTGTAGGAAGCACGGACGTCAATTTCACCACCATCATGCATTCTAGGGCAAAGGAAAAATGAGTGGCAGGCATCACCTCAGAAAGAGCTACAAATGAGAAAGTTGTCTCTGTACATTATCCATGCTGATAGGTTGCATACCTGAAAGCACCTGATACATCTTTCATCCGAAACATAAACTTGTACAGGTTGTCCCTGACCAACAAGGTTAACATTATTAACAAAAGAACTCATGTAAAGCAGATCTTGCTTTAGAGCAACCATGAGATTTACCTATTGATTGATGACAGTGCTCTTTCACTCCCTATTGTCACAAGTGTATTTACGGCAGCATAAGTCGTAGCTAGGTGAGGCAACTGCAAAGGACGTGGACAAAAGAATGTCTTAAAAAACTACAATTTACCCTCTTGAATGACTCAACATAAATGAACTCAAACTAACTTTATAAATCAATAACAAACAAGATTTCTGGTTAAAAACTTATGCTAAATGAATGAGAAGGCTAAATCAAGCACCCAATAATGTGCTTTGCTTTCAAAAAAGATAACCTTGAGTATTCAAATCCAAAGCATAGCGCCCATCGTCACTGGCACGTATTTTGTTTGTTACATGGACATGCTAATATCAATTAAAAATGTTACAATTACAACCGGGTGAGCTAAAGAGGGATTCAAATATTTAATGTGATTGCAACAACAAACATATATGTCCTCAGTGTTTCATTGGACATATCCAAGACTAATGCATACACTGCATAAATCTAAAATCCTATCTAAAAAAATCAATGTAAATAGCAAAATCAAAGATATTATGCTCAAAAGTGTGGGGCTCAAAAGGTTTTGAGATTGGAGCAACCTGTCCAGGTCCACCACTATATCCACCATCTCCATCCTGACATTGAGCTAAGAAGTCTATGATATCATTCTCAAGATCATCATCAAGTGCTTCATCCAGCAAAGCAAGTGGATGAACCATCCAGTAGCATAGCCAAGGGCGACTGAAACCAATCACCTGCACAAAGGGGAAAAGGTGGAGGGAGAGAGGATCTGGGGGAGGAGTTAGGAGACCGAGGAGGAGAGGAAGAGGGTGACGTACCGCCAGATTCAGGGGGCGACGTAAGGCGCCACCACCGCCGACGATGACGAGGCCACGCACAGGCTTGGTCGGCCAGCCTGCGCCGGTCGTGGCTCGCGATGCATCCGGCGTCATTGAGATGAGGCAGCTAGGGTTTCGTCGACCATAGTAGCATAGGCGGATCGGTGGAAGGAGGCAGCGCTGGGTGGCACCCTCGCCGGCAGCCACTGGCGGGCCCCAGGCACGTCGCCGAGGAGGGGCGCTGTCGGCCGTGGCCGGGGCGGCCACCCTCCACACCGGTGCAACACCCAGCGGGGGGTGCCGTCGGCCGGCGTGGCCACGAGGTGTGAGGAGGGCGTGGAGAAGGAGGAGGAGGAGGAGGGCAACCGCCGCCACGTCGAGGGCCGGCGCTGCCGAGGTGTAGTGGCGCCGCCGTGGCCGCGTCGCGGGAGAGCTAGGGAGGGAGAGAGAGTGCTATGGGAAAGGAAGAGACGGAAAGGGGGAGAGAGAGGGAGAGGAGAGGAGGAGATATTTTTACCCAGCATGGGTACTCTTGGCCGACACTTGCACAGTTGCCCTGTATAGCCTACGCCGACACTTTCTAAGTCTTCTAATTTTTGCCGACACTTTTTCTGCCAGCAGAGAAACGCCGACAGATAATTTGTAGTCTTACAGTCTTATTGCCGACAGATGATTAGACATTAAAACGCTATACAATTGCCAACACATAATATGTCGTCCAAACCTGCCTTTTGCCAACACATAAGTGTAGGCAAATGTGTGTCATGGTGTAGTGGGTGGTGCTGCCAAAATTCTGTCTTGGATAGGAGTAGAGCATGGAAACTAACCTCATCTACGCATCCGCGGGTGGAATTAGGACCTATCCTCACCTATTAGACAGTAGGAACACCATGTAGATGCAATTGATGGTTACATTACTCGCTGATACATATGTTAGAGGATGGATGACCATCAGTGGATGTACATGGGCTAGAGAAGTCAGAGTGATTACACCACGAAATGGATGAACAAGACCGATGCTTTCTTGAACAGTGCATTTGGCAAGGCTGCTAAAGGACATTGCCTAGTTTTGTGTCCCTGTAGCAAATGTGGAAACAGGAGAAGGGTAAATAAGGTGGAAATGGGTAAACATCTTGTGAAGAATGGATTTATGCCGGACTACACCCGGTGGGTCCACCATGGTGAAGCCCATCGTATGAGAGAGAAGGTGGTGAGACCACGGGTGGAGGCTTTTGATGCTGATGCCGGGGTACCAGACATGTTAGATGACTTTCACCAAGGACAGTTCGATGAGGGACGTGAGAAGGAGGAGATGGAGGCAGCCGCACAGGCGTTCTACGACATGATGGACTTGGCATAGAAACCCCTTCATGATCGATCAACGGTGTCCCAACTGGATGCCATTGGACACTTAATGGGGTTGAAGTCCGAGTTAAACTTGAGTCAAGAAGGCTTCGATAAGATGTTGGCCGTGATTGGCACCCTGCTTCCGAAGGGCCACATTCTGCCAAAGAGCATGTACGAGTCACAGAAACTCCTTCGTGCATTGAAGATGTCGTATGAGTAGATACATGCTTGTCCAAAGGGGTGCATCCTATTTAGGAAAGAACACGAGCATGCAAAGTTCTATCCAAAGTGTAAATCCTACAGGTACCTAGAGGTAGACTCTGATGATGGCCAAAAGAGGCAACTTACGATCCCCATGAAAATCCTACTACCGTGGATCCAACGGCTATACACAACCAAGGAATCCGTGAAACAGATGACATGGCACAAAAATGGCAAACGGTACAATCCTGACAAGATGGTACATCCATCCGATGGTGAAGCTTGGATCCGCTTTAATGACAAACATCGTGACAAAGCAGATGAGGCTCATAATGTACGTGTTGCACTGGCAACAGATGGGTTCAATCCTTATGGAATGATGGCTGCCCCATACACATGTTGGCCTATCTTCGTTATCCCACTTAATCTCCCCCCCCCCGGTGTCTCCTTTCAACGACATAACGTATTCTTGTCGTTGATAATTCCTGGACACCTAGGGAGTAATATGGGTGTGTTCATGGAGCCCATGTTTGATGAATTGGTTCGTGCTTGGGACAAAGGGGTATGGACATACGATCGAGCTACAAAGACAACCTTCAAAATGCACGTTTGGTGCCACTACTCCCTGCATGACTTCCTGGCGTATGGGATATTCTGCGCCTGGTGTGTTCATGGGAAGTTCCCATGCCCAATATGCAAGGAAGGTGTGAGGTTCATTTGGTTGCAGAAGGGTGGCAAGTATTCATCGTTCGACAGACATCATCAATTTCTACCTCTTGACCATCCATTCAGACAAGACATCAAGAACTTTACGAAAGGTGTCAAAGTGACAAACCCTGCACCGTGGATGATGACTGGTGCTAAGGTTCATGCTCAAATAGATGCTCTCGTGCCCAATGAAGAAGGTGGTTTTGTGGGATATGGTGAGCAACATATGTGGACTCATATCTCGGTCATGACGAGGCTCCCCTATTTTGATGACCTTCTTCTGCCACATAACATTGATGTAATGCACACTGAAAAGAATGTCGACGAGGCACTTTGGGCAACACTCATGGACACTAAAAAGTCTAAGAACAACCCTAAGGCTAGAGTGGACTTGGCAACATTGTGCGATAGACCAAATCAAGAGATGCAACCTCCTAGTCGTGGCAAGACCTGGAGAAGGCATAAGGCCGATTTTGTCTTGAAAAAGGACCAAAGGAGGGAAGTATTGAATGGATCCAGACACTAATGTTCCCTGATGGGTATGCAACGAATCTAAAAAGGGGAGTGAACTTAGGCACTCTACGAGTCAACGGGATGAAGAGTCATGACTACCACATATGGATTGAGCAGCTTCTTCCGGCGATGGTTCGAGTCATTTACCAGTTATGACATGAATGGATATCGTTTTCATACAGCAAGCTATGAGCAGAGTCGGCCCAATTGAAAAACCACAAACAGCGGAGTTGTTACGCCCGGCACTGATGGACTCGACTATTATGGAAGAATTGAAGAAATCTACAAACTATCATTATATGGTTCCAAACCTCTTACTCCTGTCATATTCAAATGCCACTGGTTTCATCCTGGAGTAGCGAGACAGACCCCTAAGCTTAGGCTAGTCAAGATTCGACAGGATTTCGTCTATCTAGGAAAAGATGTCTACATTATGGCTCAACAGGCCGTCCAGGTTTATTATACGTCATACGCGTGCAAAGACGTCGAGCATCTTAAGGGTTGGTCTATTGTGCACAAGGTATTGCCACATGGTAAACTACCTGTCCCAAACGATGAAGATTACAACTTCAACCCAAACACATATGATGGAGAGTTCTATCAAGAAGAGGGGCTACAAGGGAGGTTTGACATAGACTTAATCGAAGAGATAGGAATGGAAGTAGAGAATGAAAGGGATGATGACGAGGACGCTGGAGACGAGGTGCGAAATCTAAAGGATATATAAATGCTTGAGCGATTATGTTTAGGCAATGACAATGAAGACAACATTTCTCCTTCGGATAGTGTTGATGAGTTGGACAATGTTGATAGTGATGACGAGACCTATGATCCAGCTAATCTCAATCATGAAGATTATTTCTAATACATGTAATACTATGTTTTTTGTAATTATGTTTTGTTCATTTTTGCATATATTTCTAATACATGTATTACTATGTTTTTTGTAATTATGTTTTGTTCATTTTTTCACATATTTCTAATTATGTCTTGTTTTTCTTTTTTATTGCAGGTGATTGAACAAAGATGGCGGGCGACCGTCATAGGTCCGTGAACTCGATTTACCAAAGACCACGCTGGTTGTAGGAGGAGGCGGAGGGGCGATGGAGGGATCAGACAGGAGGAGGAGGAGGACCGCTAGCCGTAGGAGGGGGCCGTCTCCTCCCATGCTGCACGAGGAGGAGGTGGCGCCCGTGGACAAGTCGGATGAGGAGCTGGTTCGGCAGACGGACGAGGAGGAGGGGCCACACGAGGACAACGAGTGCGGGGCGGCAGGCACGGGTTCTGCTTCCTCCGACTCCTCTTCGAGTGTCTACTTGCGAGGTCCCGTGTGCCTCCCACAGGTTCCGCTTCCTCACCAACGCCCAGTGATTCGCCTCGAAGGGCAAAAGTAAGTAACTTTATATGTTATCACCACTACTTCATATGATATGATGAAAAAAACTAATAATTTTTCTTAATCACTTGTGCAGGAACTGGGTGGTTGTGTCGGGTGGTAGCGCACGGCTAGTCAACGGCATCCTAGGTCTTCTGTGCAGGCAACACTTCCCCGGCATTATCACATACGCATCAAAGACGGAGCCGGCCTACTCGTTGGACCACTACGCCGTCGCCATCGATGCGGAGTACCCCAACAAGGTGGCGCGGGTGAAGGCAGAGTTTTGGGTAAGCCTCCCTCACACAACATTGCTCAATACATCGCATTCATTGGACTTTTCTTGAAATAATGAATGGATATATCGTTGTATCCAAACTTATTACAGATGCGAGGAGGGATTTGAGGCCAGGGCGGAGCAGGTGACTACCAAAGCCTATAAAAAACTTGTCACCGACATGCATCACGAGGCGCGCATCTAGGCCATCGTAACCTACTACGGGTCGAAGCTTAGAGAGAGGAAAACCAAGAAAGACGCAAGAGAGATGCAGCTGACCCGGGAGCAGTACATTGAGGTAAATGAAGAACATCAATATTGATTCGTTTTAAGATTAAGTTGGTTTAATTTGATCTTCTTATATGTCCAATACTTGATGACGTGTAGATGATTCCCTGGTGGTGCCAAGCGTATCCCGAGTGTTGGGCGGTGATGGTGGAGAGGTGGTTCATGGAGGAGTACCTCAAGATGCACAGGGATGCCCGAGACCATCGTTTGCAGATGCAAGGTCCAGCACACCATCAAGGCAGCCGCAGCCTCACCGGATACAAACAAGCATGGGTACGCGAATTCATTTATCTATTGTGACGCTCAGTTCTGCCTGATTTGTAATCATCGTGCTGTCTTCCTCGCAGTCGACGTCACATAGTGGCCAGGCTTGCTCGAACTTCTAGGTATGGTGTATGGCCCACAAGGGCAAGGCAACATCTGACATCTCCTTCAACCTGGAGGACCCACCCGAGGCATACACGAACCCAAGCGTCCACTCCCGCATCAGTGAGTACATTGAGGTGGTAAGGTCACTCCATGGGCCAGACCATGATCCGAGCACCCAGGACTTCAATGGAGAGGCCGTCATGAGGGCGGGGCAAGTTAAGAAGCATGGGTGGTTCTAGCTTGGCGATGGCGTCATCGACACGGCCTCTACTCCCTCTCTCTCTCCCAGATCCAAGCATGGAACAAGAGCAAGAGCCTGGCTATTCACACACGGCTGACCTCTGCACAACACCGGGTCGACGCACTCGAGGTTATTCTTGTTTTACTCGTCATACATTGATCTTTACACACCTTAATTAGCTTTGCATTACTGAAACATTGGAGTGAAATATTGTAGGCCCGACTGGAACAAGAAATGAGGCAACGTCAGGAGCTGGAGGCCGAGCAGGAGGCCGAGCAGGCCGAGCGGCAGGCCCAGGCGCAGAGGCTGACGGACATTACAGAGTTCCTATAAGGGCTTGGGCAATGTGTGGGCTTCTCTCTGCCAGCTGGGCTATTGGTTCCACCTCCGCCTCCGCATCCTGCAGCTCCATCTACTCCTGTGAGTATGAAAGTTTTTTACTTTCACTTGTGCTTTGCTTGTATGGCCTCTACCTTCCTAGATTAGCTATCCAAATAATCTTGTCTCACGTGTAATCTTTTCTCCTTTGTGGAGTCTCCATCTAACGGTAGTTCGAATAATCCACCTCATGCACCTCCGAATGATGGAGCTAGGCCTTCATCACAGTCGCAGTGGTCGAGATGAGTGCACGTTGTATTTTTTTCATTTGTTGTTCACTTGGTGATGAACTTGTGATATACTTGTGATGCACTCGTGAACTTTGATGGACTTGTGAATTTATTTAGATGGACTTGAGTACTTATTATTATATATGTGATATATATTATGATGGATGTGATATATGCGGATGGATGTGTGGATGGATGAGATATATATGTGATGGATGAGATATATATGTGATGAATGAGATATATATGTGATGGATGAGATATATGTTTGTATGAATTTATTTGTCATAATAGAATGTAAAAAAATTAAAAATTGTCGTTTTGGGTCACTTTGCCGAGTGTTGCATTCGACAAAGGACCCCTTTGCCGAGTGCCATGGTCACAACACTCGGCAAAGCTGGAAAAATGGGCGCTCGGAAAACCATTTTCCAGCTTTGCCGAGTGCCATGACCATGGCACTCGGCAAAGAATTTTTTTAAAAAAAATCAAACTTTGCCGAGTGCCGGCCAGAGGGCACTCGGCAAAGAAATGTTTTTAAAAAAAATTCAAACTTTGCCGAGTGCCGGCCAGAGGGCACTCGGCAAAGAATTTCTTAAAAAAAATTCAAACTTTGCCGAGCGCCGAATAGAGGGCACTCGGCAAAGAATTTTTTTAAAAAAAATAAAAAATCTTTGCCGAGTGTCTGCAGGGTGGCACTCGGCAAAGCGACCGTCAACGGAGCCGGCGCCGTGATGGTCACTTTTCTTTGCCGAGTGCCCCCGGGCTCTCGGCAAAGCCTTTGTCGAGTGCCCGATAAAAGACACTCGGCAAAGAGGACTTTGCCGATCAATTTTTTACCGTGTGTTCTTTGCCGAGTGCAATTTGGCATTTACCGAGTGCCTCAGGCACTCAGCAAAGAACCTGAATCCAGTAGTGATGTTTCTAGCTATGTCTCCGTTTCATTTCCATTCTTGAGTTTCCCGTTTCGGTTGGTTATTTACTTTTTAGTCCTTTTTTATCCTCACATTTCAATTGTTTTCGTCCTCAAGTTTTTTATTCGCTAAAGTTTTGACACGGGCGTCTGTCCGTCCGAACGTCGCGCATGGCCCACTCTGCGCTAGTTGTTGCTGCCATTGACCCGTCGCTCGCTCAAGCTCCATCCCGCCTACGACGTTGCTGCTGCCTTCACCCGTCGCTCGCTCAAGCCCCATCTCGCCTGTGACGCTGCAATTTCCTTCACCCGTCGCTCTTTCAAGCCCTATTCCACCCGTGACACTTGGCTCCCCATCCCGCACCGCGCCCCCCATCTTCTCCCTCACCCCCACCCCCCGTCCCCACCCAAACAGGCATGGTCGTGTCCGTCCCCACACCATCGCTTCCCCGTCTATTGGCTCCGATGGGTATGTGTTGTTAGTGGTGGAGAGGGCGCAGCAGCATCACACGGCATGGGGGAGCGGCCTAGGAGATGGCGCTCCTTGCGGGGGCCCTCTAGGCGGTGGACCTCTTTGGCCTCCTGCTCGGCTAGGCCTCCTTGGCCTCCTTCTCTGCCGTTGCCACTCCAGTCCCCACCAGGTAGGCCGTGGCCTCACGGCAAAATGGTTGTGTTTCAAGTGTTTCAGACGTTTTAAACTTATGTTTCATGTAAATGTTGTAAAAGTAGATCTGGGATATTGCATATGTTGCAATGACAATATACACATGTTGCAAGCCTATATTTCTAGTGTTTCAGGTTTTTCAGACATATGTTGCAAATGTTTTCATATAGATGTTTCAAAAGTACATCTTGATGTTGCACATGTTGCAATGTCTATACACACATATTTTAAGTGTTTCATCTGTTTGAGACGTATGTTGCAAATATTTCATTTGGATGTTTCAAAACTAAATCTGGTGTTGCACATGTCGCAATGGCTTCGGAGGCTGGCGTTATAGCGACCTTCCTCGCACGAGCTCCTCGCCCTCATCTTCCTCCCCTCCCCTCCCTTCCCTTCCCTTCCCTTCCCTCCATCTCCTTGTCGCGGCAGTTTGAGCTCGGCGTGGAAACAATATTCGACTAGAACGCAAGCGCCCATAGAGTTGGTGGCCTCAGGTGGGCCCGATAGCGGTGCGATGCCCGTGTGGTGGCTCTGTAGCAAGCTGAGGTCCGCGCCGTCCGCTCACTACACTCAGGAACAGAGCAGCCGCTGGCGTCCGTCCGGACGTCCGGGTGCTAGTCCTGCCGTTTTTTATTCGGCCGTTTTCTGCATGTTCCTCCTCCATTCTATGTCTGCTCGGTCCAAATTTTTCTCTCCGTCTGTTCAGCTCTGGTGAGTTTTGGTTTTTCTGTCTCTCCGGTTCTTACATTATGCATCTTTCAACCGTGAACCCTTCCGTGAGAAATAAACATTTTCATTTTCAAGTTGCCGATGTATTTTTTACTAGAAACAAAACATATTCTTGTCAAATTCGGGATCAGTCAGTGATCCAACAAATCAATTTGTTATCTAATCCAGTCTAAATTAATGTGTTATGAGGATTGTCATGTGAAAAATCAAGAGAGATCTTCTGTCATAATCATCAATGGATCAGTGTTAGCCTAAATATTTAAATGAACTAAACGGTGACCTATTGTTTAGTTATCTATCCATGCTAAACTGCAATTTAAATGGACTAAACAACTGATTAAACAGACACAACAAGTCACCGTGTATCATTTACATTATGTGTAAATAGGTAGTGGACAAACTAATCCTTGACATATCAGCAATTAACTCCTTACCGACGTTAATCAAAGATTAGAATTATGAGTTTTTATTGCCCTTAAAGAAAGTCACGGAACTCGATATTTACAAACACAAGGTTGATATATGCCCTTGTGGTTTGATTTATGATAAGTGATTGTCAACGTGATTCACGTCCTAGGTTAAGTTTGTGAACTAACCATGGCATGAGTTGGGTTGTGCGACATGTCTCTTGACTTGTGGTGCGCAGGTGTGGAGCTCGGAGGCGGTGGTTGACGGCGAGGTGAAGGTCAAGTAGAGACGTGCCGTGCCGATGGATTGACAGCGGTGAAGGACGGACGTGAGGTTTGGACCGAGGAACCAGGAGGCCGAGTGACCAGCCGCGATGGCTAACACTTGGGGACATCGACAAATTCAAGAGTACATGGGTGATGAAGATAGCGTCGACCAAGTGAAGGACGAGGACGATGGTGTCGTGGCACTTGGTGGAGGCCGGACACGCATCTACATGGGAGATGTGGATGGTGTCGGTCGAGTCAATAAGGAAGGCGAAGGTGTCAAGCTTGGCGGAGGTCGGACACGTGTCAACATTGGTTAGTCATGCCTGGCGCGGCGTGTATGGGGGTTTGGTGGTTTCGTCCTCAAAACCATCGGAGGGTTTGCTGGTTTGGGCCTCAAAACCAGACGTGAATGGTTTGGTGGTTTGTGCCTCAAAACCAGGCGTGAATGGTTTGGTGGTTTGGGCCTCAAAACCATCGGTGGCGGGTATGACCGGTTTGGGCCTCAAAATCGGAGAGTGGCGGATCGACGGACATGTGGTGGCATCTCGAAGCTTGCATCAAGGCGAAGCGATGTCGAGAAGGCACTGGGTCCGTTGAATCGATGAAGAAAAACTTGAATGAATTTTTCCCTAGCGGGTATTTGGGATGAGTACTTCATGTGAGGATGTTTTTGTCTTTTGACGGACGCATGTATATATGTGAAGGGACATGTTAAGCAGCTTGTGTGGTATTGAGAGGAGTCTAGGTTAGAGACAGGAGTGGCTTTTGTTCTTGAGTTTTTTTTTTGTCATCTCAGCTTTGGTAGGCTAGGAGTGGCTTGTAATCTGACCTCTTGAGCTAATCCAATGATCAAATTCGTGCTAAACTTGTTATCCTCCCCAATTCTGGGTTTTTTCTTTTCCTTTGGTTTTCGGAGCTATTTTTGTGGATTTTTTGTTACGTCGATTCGAGTCCAAATCGGTTCGTTCTTTCTTTATTGATTGGTGCTATGACATGAGTTGAAGCTATTCTAAGAGTTAATTTGATTGAATCGACTCGAGCCCGGAGAAATCGACGATTTTCGTTTTGGGGGACTTTTTCGTGTTCTTGGCTGATCTGAAATTTTTCGGAGATCGGGTAGAAATTGGGTGATGATTTTTTCGGGATAGCTCACTCACTTCCTTGTGATTCTCTGTGCAAAATTTGGGAGCGAATTTCGGAGTTTTGATTCGGATTTGGTAGAATATTTGGTGCCGCTCCCTTCTGTTTGTGGGGTCCCTGTGCGTCCAGCACCGGTGCGGGCAGGGTCGATACAGAGCAGTACCTTGCCGCCCTCTGCAGCCGTGTCAAGAACAGGATCCGATCGGTTCTTGTGCTCCTTTCTCTCTATGCGTCGGAGTGCAGCACCTCCGTTCGTTCTTCTCGCTCGTGCAGGTCCAGCCGAGGATCACCGGGTTCGTAGGCACCGGTCGGTCGCAGGCAACCCAGGTGGCCAGTCCACCAGCAGCGCCTCACGCTCCTGCGCCGAGTCGAGCACCGCCCAGGCCGAGCGCTTGCTTTTTCGTTTGTGTGCCGTGCGTTGCTCCCTCTCGTTTCCTCTCGGCTGTGTGGAGACCTGCTGCCGATTCCTACCTCTCTCTCCTTCTGCTCTTCGCGTACGTGAGCTCCAGGCCACAAGCTGCTGCCCCTGCTTTGCCCTTGCTGAATGGAACTTTGCTCTGCTGCGTTGCTGTTCCTACTTCAGGCACTTGTGCATGGCATCCAGTAGCAGCAGGAGCAGCTTGCAGATAGATTTCGAGAGGCAAGTGCAGCAGCCCGTGCTTGCCTCCTTCAGATTATGAATGGTCTTAAGCTTTGTTCTTCATCCATGATTTACTCAAGCAATTGTTGGTTAATCATTGTAGCATTAAATTATCTTTTTGCTTGGAATAGTATTCACGGTTGAGAATTCAAGGCCTTTCTCTCTCTCCTGGAATTTCCGGTCTATAATTACCGACCTAGCTGTTTTGTCCGTTTCTTACGCGTTTGAGCTCTGTTTCGATTTCCGTCTGTTGTGTTGACTTTGTGGTGTCCTGCTGTGTTCCTAGGAACATCCACCCACTCATTTGTGTCGTAGACATCATGCTGTTTGTTTCATGTATTTGACGGTGATTTTGGACAGCGGTCAAACGTTTCGCGAGAAATTTTATGGCTCGCATTCACTCCAAACCCAACCCCCCCCCCCCCCCCTCCCTCTCGTCGCTGTTTTCGGTCCTTCAATATTTAACTCTATACCAACACATAAAGTTTACATCTACATACTTTTGTGCTTTGCATCGGGAGAAAAAAGTCTACGAAGATTGTACCGAAGATTGTACTTTAATTAATTCGATACAAGCTTAATAAACATTGTTATATTATTACCGATGTCAACTTAAATTATGAAGATCGTAGTCATCGTAAAACAAATTAGAGATCTCAAATTTCATAGAAATGTAAAACATAAATAATATAGCATTCCCTATCCTCATTTTTCATAAATGTAATAGATATTTTTATTTTCTCCCGTTATAATATATGGACATGTTTGCTAGTAATGTTAAAGAGTAAGGCGTTTCTTTCAACCCGCTTTTTACTTCTAAAATACCCTTGCGCACTTCATTCGTCCGTCAAAATCCCCGGTTCCTAATAATGTACATGGCTCGTCATATCGTGTGGTGATGGTTTAGGGTCAGGTTGGCCTAGCACGAGGTAACGCGAGAAGAGTTATATGTCTGTTCCTGCACAGATTCGGCTGCCTTTGAGGAAAACACAGGGATTATTATAATACCACGAGGATTTGCAGGAAGAGGGCTGGGCCGCCGTTGCTTGGTTAGGATAATAACATGGTTGTCATCGGTGATGTGAACCAGCAGCAAGGGTGAGCTCTGACAACTCGCCGGTGGCCGCACGGTGCCGCGGCTCCCCTACTCAAGAACTCATTGCCGGATCGATGGGCATGTCCAACAACAACGCCGGTTGGTGTGGTCGTCGGCGTCGAGGACGAGGTTGCAGCCTGGAGCAATCTCGACAATAGTGGCTTGCTGGCATGCCAGCGATTGCGCTATGCCCCACGCACCTACTTGTTAGCCTGGAGCAAAAATAGTATATGCCTACATTTCTTTTTTTTCCTAAAAAATACATGCCTATTGCTCGACAAAATATTTCTATCATCTCCACCTACTTGTTGGCCAACCATGCATGCAGAGTGCCTTGTACAACTGCCGAATGTATATTAAATTCCATGGTTACCTATCACACGTGCTCCTCGTGATCACGACCACCTCGTACATATGTCATGTTGTTTTGTTTGTCGACAAACTTGGATTGCTTCAACACTTTCCCCTCTAGTGCCATTCGTGGCGCGTCGTTGTAACTTTCACTATTTCTTATCTTAATACAAAGATGCACAAACATTTTGTGTATTCGAGAAAAAAAAACTTGGATTATTGCTTCCATCACACTCCGGAGTATGCAACAATCCATATCTTCTATAAAATAAAACCTCTCTATCTTTCAATCTTCATACAGAAGATGATATCCACGTGTCATACTCTACTACCCACTATATTTCAATCTCCACATGCAAGCTATCGACGTGTCATACTCCACTAAGTAACACATCATCTTCCCTAATAAGTACCACATCATCTCCCTTAATAAGTTCTACAATATTTTTCACTAAATGCAATTACTATTTTTAGTCTATCAACATACAAGACATCCCAAGCTGTACTATTGGTTTGGTCATCACATTTCTACTATAATTCGATCTAAAGTGATTTATTTGATTTTTCATTAACTTACCCAGTTTTGACAACATATATCATACATGCAATGGTACAATTATTTTATGTCTAAGAAAATCTCGCAGCCCATCACGCCGAAATGACAGTTGATCTAAAAGTCATATCCTTTCTGAGTCCTAGATAGTTACTCCCTCCGACCACAAAAGAATGCAATTATCACTTTTCGAGAAGTCAAACAGTTTCAACTTTAACTAAATTTGTATAAAAAATTACTAACATTCATGATATAAAATAAATACCATTAGATTCATCATGGAATCTATTTTCACAAAAAAATATTTAGAGACATAAATGCTAATATTATTTACTGTAAAGTTGGTCAAACATGAGCTAACTTGACTGGCACGATTCTCATAATTACATTCTTTTGTGGACGGGAGAGTATCTCAAAATTGGCGAGGTTTATAAATAGTGTGGCATACACAAGGTAGCAAGTGGCAGGTTAGAAGGCACGTAGCAGCTGCAGGCAGCTGAGGGCTGAGGCCATGCATCAAGCAATCATGCAAGTCCTTCTACTGCTCCTGTTGGTTCTCCCGGTGGTCATCATGATCGTCCGGCGTGCAGCAACGCCGATCAAGGCACGCCTGGCCACCTTCAAGTCCGTTCTAACAAGTAAGCCACAATTTATGTTTGTCACGGATTGCGCCACGGCACATCACCTTCTTGTTCGGGGCAGCAAAGCCGCCGCCGGTGGCGGCTCCTTCTCCAACCGTATGCCGTCCATGTCACCCAGCGCCTTCCTCTCCGGCCAGCTCTACCACAACATCACCTCGGCACCCTACGGCCAGCTCTGGCGCGCCCTCCGCCACAACCTCACCTCGGGAGTCCTCCATCCAACGCACCAGCACCGGTACTCGGCCGCACGGCGTCAGGCGCTACGGGGCCTCATCGCGGACCTCAGGGAGCAGCAGCTCACCAACGGCGTGGCGCTCGCCGCGGAGAGCATCCGTGGCGCGGTGTTTCGCGTCATCTCCACCATTTGCTTCGGCGACGGTGTCGACGCGGCCGTGGTCCACGCCATGGACGACGTCCAGATGGAGCTAGTCATGGCCCTATCTACGATGCGCATATTCATGTCCATGTCCGTGCCGTTCCAGGTGGCGTCTAGGCTTATCTACCGCAAGCGGTGGAACAAGCTGACCGCGATACGGCAGAAGCAGGAGGAGTTGTACCTCCCGCTCATCGATGGCTGCCGCAGCCATCGCCGGCACTCTGACGAGGCACTGACCTATGTGCACACGCTCCTCGACCTCCGTGTCCCGGTAGAACTCGAAGCAGATGAGGCAGGTGCTGCTGGGGGAAAGCAAAGGCAGCAGCGGAGGCTCGAGGACGGTGAACTCGTGGGACTCTGCTCGGAGTTCCTTGGTTCCGCGACTGAAACCACTGTCGCGTCACTGCAGTGGATCATGGCGAACCTGATGAAACGCCCAGGGATACAGGAGGCCGTCCGGAGGGAAATCGAAGCTGCTGTGGACGCCGATGCTGAGGAGGTCGGGGAGGAGGTTCTTGGGAAGCTAGACTACCTCAATGCTGTCATCTTGGAGGCCCTCAGGCTGCATCCCACCACTGCCCGGGCATTTAGGCAGGTAAGAGCGCCTCCGGTGGTACCAACTAGTAATATACAAGCATTCATACGTTCTTTTATCATTATATCCACTCAATGAAATTAAATACATGGTATAGCTATTTCAATTAATTGTTTTCATTCATTCAGTTGCAATGCACGAACGTTTTTTATATATAACTATATAAGATTATCTAACCAATCTCATGAATATGAAAAAAAACAGGTGATGCAAGAAGACCAGGTGGTTGATCATGATGGCCAACGAATTCCTGCGGGTACCACTATGGTCTTCGTATTGGATGCTCTAGGGCGAGACAAGACGGTGTGGGATGACCATGAGGAGTTCAAGCCAGAACGTTTCCTAGCATGTGGAGGTGGAGAAAGCACCAAGAACCTATTGTCGTCCATGGCGGGGGAGATGAAGATGATGCCTTTTGGGATCGGGCGGAGGATGTGCCCTGCAATAAGCATGTCGTTGCTCCACATTAGCTACTTCATGGCAAACCTTGTGAGGGAGTTTGAGTGGGGTGAAGTGGAGGGTGTGCATGCCGTCCAACTACACACGGACCCTAGAATCGAGATGTTCAATGTCATGAAGCGCCCACTATGTGCTCACCTTGTGCCTCGACGACCGGAGGGCAAAAAGATACGTTAACTAATTGGACAAGGGTCCCGTTGATCCATGTGGAGCAGGCCATCCATCCATATATCGTGTTGTAGGGCATGTATAACTGCAAATAGCTGCTAAGTGCTATCTGCTAGTCTTTATCACCTCACATATAGACAGTTAACTAGACAACTTATACTGTCTGTGTTGTTTATTTGACTATTTACGTCGTGCATGTATGTCTCCATATCGAGGATGAATAAGATTTCCGTGTGCTATTTTGTTGCGTCTTAGATATAAATAAGATCTGTCATAATAAGATGAATGTAAATGCAATATTTCTTAAGAACCATTGTTAATATATAAGATGCTATAATTTGGTTACACATATAGCATGTGGGAATGAAAAATCCACAACAGTTAATCAACGCTTAGCAGTATGTGTTCGAGAGAATTTGCGAGCCTGTAAACAAGCAAGTCCACAAAGAATGGTGACTTTTGGGCCCTTCAGATCATGGGGTACAGCAGGGAGATTGAGTTGTTTGTTACTGTGATGTGCCAATGTCTCAGCCACTCAGACCGGGGGAAACAAAGATGGGGCCATCGGCTGTTGGACCATGTTGGGCCATCGGGGGTAACGGGGGGAGGGAGCAGAAAAAGGTTATAGGCTGAATTCTTTGAATACCTATGATTTCAAGGTATTTTCTTTTTTTTTATTCATGGTACATAGCATGTATATATAAGATTATTTTGCAAAAATAATGCTCCCTCCGTTCCAAGATCTAAGTTGCTTTAACTTTTTAGTACATCCATTTTGCTATGCATCTAGATATAATAAGTGACTTATAATTTAAAACGGATTGAGTAGTTATTTAACTAAATACCATTGAATAACCCACCCTAGTCCACGCCAATGCCCTAAAAGTTTGGAGACCCCTACATCAAAATTCGAAGTTAGGGACCTGAATGATAACATCGTGCAAGTTTGAGACACCTCATGAATTTTTACACAAAAAACTTTGTTAGCTTGTCGCCTCTAGTTTGGTAGGCATGAGATCTTCATTATTATTACTTTTTGTGCTTGTCATCCAAATTTTGGTCTCCTTTTTTCCATTTTAATACATCACTACTATACAAAAGATTTGTAAAAGCGACTAGAAAGTCTTCATAAGGTGGATGGCCCAGTGGCCTCTACTACTGTGTCTCTAGGAATCAACGATTTCCAAAGACGGCTCCCCAAAACATGGCTGGAAACATGAGTCGTCTCTATAAATCACAACTCGAGAGGTGGTTCAGAATCCAGCCGCTCCTAGAAATTAAATTTCAAAAATCACAAATCAGACAAGAAAAAAATCAGTTAAAAAATCAGAGAAACTTCACGGGACAGCCTCGTATGGTCACATGCAAGCCACAAGTCATGTAATCAGCCCGAGGTGATGCGCCTGTTCATTGTAGCCACACCCGAGAGCCTCGCGTCGGGGGAGGTTGTCACGCCCGTGGACCCGGACTTTGAGTCCATAGCAGCGCGGTGCTCGGCAAGGCGGCGGCTTCGGACTTCGGTGGAGGCCTCCACGGGGACAGCTGCGGCGTTCGTGGCGAGGCCTAGCGGGGAGGCAGTGGCGGAGGCGCAACGGAGGCTTGCCGAGGAGGCGAGGAGTACGTTGCCTTGACGCCTTCATCCGCGACGTGCGCGCTAGCCAACTCAGACTCAGCAGGGCAAGCCTGCAGCGAGGAGGTCCAGGAGGCCCAACGCACTAGCGGAGCCCAGTGGAGGTCAAACTAGACTCCGGCCCCCCATGTCCAAAACAAAATTTCCAAATATTTTTCAGCCCACGAAGCCCAATAGCCAGCTGGGCTCCGCCCCCCTTGTCCAGAACAAAATTCCCAAATATTGTTCAGCCCACGAAGCCCAATAGCCCGACAACCCAGCAACGAGAGCAGAACAGCTGAGCAGAGGGAGCAGTCATGCCCGACTCGGGCACTCGGCGACTCCTCCACGGCTCTGCCGCTTCGTCGGTCCGCCTCGGCGCCACGCTAGCCACCAGCCAAGCAGACACCGGCACACCGCAGCTCCTCTGCCTCGCGACTCGTCATCCTCCCTCCATCCCGCCGCAGTCCTGCAGCACAACAGTGGTGGTCACCGGCTTGCCGCCTCGTCGCCAGGTCCCAGGTTATTTCTTCTTCTTCAATCTCCAACTCCAATCCTTTGCTCTATTTTCTTTCCAGGTGGTTTTGGTAGATGCTAGATTCAGATCCAAATTAATTGGATGCAATTTTTTAATTAGGTAGCAAAACAATGATTCGCATGAAAACTCTCCATTCTTTTTACAAAAAACGAGATGGAAGAACGTATTTTCTCTGTCTTGAAGATCATCAAGACAAGGCTGCGCAACAAGATGGAAGATCAATACCTTGCCAACAGCTTGCTTGTTCAGGTCGAAGGTGAAAGGTCCTAATGGCTAGAGGGGGGGTGAATCGCCTATTAAAAATTCTACAATAACACTTAACAATCTGGTTAAACAATTATGAGGTGTAGCAAGTGTTGCGCTAGCCTACTAAAAATGCAAGCCACCTACCACAATTCTAGTTTATATAGTTTCTATCCACACAATAGCTATGACACTACACTAGGTTAATGTGCTCTCAAATGCTAACTAAAGAGCCACACTAACCAAACTAACGAGCTCTCACAACTAGCTACACTAAAGAGCTTGACAACTAGTTTACGGTAAAGTAAAGAGAGTGAGCAATTTGTTTATACCGTCGTGTCGAGGAAGGAGCCAATCAATCACAAGAATGAATACCAATGAAGACCAATCGCCTCGGAATCAAATGATGAACACAATGATTTTTTACCGAGGTTCACTTGCTTGCTGGCAAGCTACTCCTCGTTGTGGCGATTCACTCACTTGGAGGTTCACGCGCTAATTGGCATCACACGCCAAACCCTCAATAGGGTGCCACACAACCAACACAAGATGAGGGTCACACAAGCCACGAGCAATCCACTAGAGTATCTTTTGGCTCTCCGCTGGAGAAAGGTCAAGAACCCCTCACAATCACCACGATCGGAGCCGGAGACAATCACCACCCTCCGCTCGACGATCCTCGCTGCTCCAAGCCGTCTAGGTGGCGGCAACCACCATGAGTAATAAGCGAATCCCGCAGCGAAACACGAACACCAAGTGCCTCTAGATGCAAACACTCAAGCAATGCACTTGGATTCTCTCCCAATCTCACAAAGATGATGAATCAATGATGGAGATGAGTGAGAGGGCTTTGGCTAAGTTCACAAGGTTGCTATGTCAATGCAAATGGGCAAGAGAGTGAGCTTGAGCTAGCCATGGAGCTTAAATAGAAGCCCCCATGAAATAGTGCCGTTGTACCCCTTCACTGGGCACAACACGGGGTGACCGAACGCTCCGATCATATTGACCGGACACTGGACCTCAGCGTTCGGTCACGCGATGCGTGCCACGTGTCCCCTCTCTTCAAATGTTGATCGCCCGATCTCAACGGTCAAGTGATGACCGGACGCAGCAGCTCAAAGTGACTGGACGCTGAACCCTAGCGTTCGGTCGTTTCCAGTAAACATCCAGAGATGACTTTTCACGACCGGACGCGTCTGGTCATGCTCGACCGGACACACCAAGCGTCCGGTCACTCGGCGACTCCTCTGTCCACTGCCACATCAGCAGGACCGGACGCACCCTGTCAGCGTCTGGTCACTGAGTGACCCAGCGTCCGGTCAGAGACCGACGCTGCGCGCCCTCTGCTGCCACTAACCGGACGCGCTGGTCCAACCGAGACCAGCGTCCGATCACTTACAGTGACCTCCGTCTTTTCTGTCTAGGGCGCCGGTGAAGTTCCTAACCCTTGCTCAAATATGCCAACCACCAAGTGTATCACCTTGTGCACATGTGTTAGCATATTTTCACAAATATTTTGAAGGGTGTTAGCACTCCACTAGATCCTAAATGCATATGCAATGAGTTAGAGCATCTAGTGGCACTTTGATAATCGCATTCCGATATGAGTTTCACCCCTCTTAATAGTACGGCTATCGAACCTAAATATGATCACACTCTCTAAGTGTCTTGATCACCAAAATAAAATAGCTCATATTATTTATACCTTTGCCTTGAGCCTTTTATTTTTCTTTCTTCTTTTCAAGTCCAAGCACTTGATCATCACCATGGCATCACCATCATCATGTCATGATCTTCATTTGCTTCACCACTTGGAATGTGCTACCTATCTCATGATCACTTGATAAACTAGGTTAGCACTTAGGGTTTCATTAATTCACCAAAACCAAACTAGAGCTTTCAAAAGATGAAATTGCAGGACACTACACCTATGATGATATAATCTCAGATTTCAAGGATCTGAAGCATAGAAGAGCAACCTTTTAGGATTTCATAGTCCTATGTGGTCACTTGTATTTTTGTATGGCTTGTCAAATAGTCTGTGGTCACTTGTATTTTGTGAAATGTGACCCAACTAAATATATATAACTAGCTAGTGTTAGTCCATAACTTGGTTAAGGTTAGTCTGACAGTCTCCGTAGTCACTGGCACAGTCACTTGATATGTGACTAGTTAAATACATATGTACATATAGTATATATCATACATGGTTCTATTTCTGATGTCAACTATATTTCACTTCATCACTTGTGTCCTGTCAAGTTGGCCCCCACTATATTTTTGTTCACCCTCCGCCATTGGCCCAACGCCAGATAATTGGGCCCGGAGTGGACCAACTGATGGATCCAGCCCAACAGCATGCTTAAATCAAGCCCAACAGCATGCTGTCTCATCAGCTTGTAATAGATCACGATCGCGTAGGTAACCACCACACCACTGCCTCTGAATCATGTCACGAGCTACGAACCCACTCAGCTTATAGCATATCACAGATCAAATGGGACCAGCATTTCTATGCCTCAATTTGTCTTCTTCCCAAGTAGATCCCATTGTTGGGATAACTGAATAAAAAAAAAACTTTTTTAGGAAAACAAAGGAACTCTTAAGGTATATTATAAGTAGCAAATCTCCTCTGTAACCTCTACGCAGATATACTGCCACGCATGTGGAGCATTGTTAAGTGGTGAGGAATCCCGATCCGTATCTCCTCCCTGTCCACTCCAAGGTCGTCGTACGGAGTACGCCACAGAATATATATCCTTGTTGTGAACTGAGTATAACTTAGTTGGGTTATCTATCTCAAGTTCCAGTCACCGCACCCTTCAGGTCCTGAGTTCGATTTTTAGTGGGAGCGAATTTCAGGCTAGAGATTAAAAAAATCCCCTCGCCGGCCCCTCGCCGGTCCCGGGGTGCCAAAGCACTGGTTTAAAGGAGACGGCCCATCTCACGGGTTACGTCTCCCAGTGTCGGGGCGGGGCCGGGGTTCAGGGGTTTTCTCGGCCTGTGTGAGAAGGCATTCTTCTTACGTATAATGCCCGGGGGACGGCTTGCCCCTCGTAGGTCGAGTTTTTTTTTATATATGGGTACATGTATTTTTCTAAATTTCTTTTATTATTTAACGTTACTGTTTTTTATTGGTTGTCCTTAAACCCGGCTTGATCCGCTTCTTTTTTCATCCGGGACAGTGTTTTTCTCTCACAAATTCCTCCAGCATTTCTCCAAACCATCTAAATTCCTCCAAGCGAACAGCCCGATGTATGGTGATTTCATCAATCTACTGTGATTCTTAAAAAGAAAATATGATTGTTCTGCTCTAAAAAAATCAACTTCAGAGAACTGGAGACGTCCTAATTAACTCCTCTAAAACATACAATTGCTTATTTATTCTTCTTTGTCACAAACTAATGGTCTTGGGTTGTCTATTTATTTCGTGAGTTGTTGCTTATTTACTTTAATTAGGTAAGGCCTATTTTTATACTCAAACTTGTGCGATAGTCTGAATTTTAACCACAAATAATGAAACCGAGTGACACACATCCTCCAACTATTAAAATCGGACAAATTTGGTCCTCTGTTGGATGGTTTTAAGGTGATTTTTCATTTTCTAATAATAATAAAAATCCGGTTTGGCCTCTAGAAATTACTAGTTTTAGTTTTCTTCTAGAAATATCATCTATCTGTTGGTGCTATATTTAGAGCTATTCGGATCTTACTTGTTTTAAATAAATCCTGAGTGCAGGTACGACTAATAAAGCTGTAGAAATAGAAATAAACAATTCTAAACCTATATATAGACTCATAAAACAAGTAGAGGACATTTTTTGAAAAAAGGTACTAGTTTTATATTTTCTGATTTAAAATAATTATTTATAAATTTTTTTTGTAGTAAATCAGTTTTTTTATTGTTATTAAATAGAAAACCACCTTTAAAACATTTTTCGGGTTTGATTATAATTATAGGGTGCTTGTTACCCGTTACCCAGTTTCATAGTTTAAAGCTTAAAATCAGACTATCCACAAATGGATTTTAACGTATCACGCGCACTTTTTTTTTTGAAAGAAGTGTCACGTGCACATTCAGCTGCACATCGTTCCAAATTCTGATACACGCATTCCATCAGAAAAGATTCTGATACGAATATATATATATATATATATATATATATATATATATATATATATATATATATATATATATATATATATATATATATATATATAAAGAGAATTGATACGCAAAAGAAGATCATCATGTACAATGTCTACATCGTGTTCCTTGTGAAAGAGGATTATATTGCGACCGTCCAACGGTTCAAGCACGCTAGTTGCAGGAGAAATGAAAAGCAAAAGACAGTGAAGAAGGAAACAGGTAACCAGATGGAGGATTAGACATGCATTTAACCACACCACTGTGCACCGCTTGGCAATTAGCGCCTGCTTAGCTAGCTAGCTAGCCACACAGGTGTACTGCCATCATCTCTCCTCTCGTGCTGTACTACATGATATCACAAGCAAGCGTGTGGCAGTGGGAAGGTCTACGTGTCAGGACGTGGTGCACTCGACGGGCCAAATCATCGTCCCTTGTCGCAATGGAGCAGGTACATGCACGGGCCACTGCACGAATCAGGTATGGATTTCCTAGGCAGGCAGGCCAGGTGAGCCGAACCTGCACCGAGCACCGCTGTTGCAAGGATAAGGATTGGGCATTGCATCGAGAGCAGAGGTATGGATGCATGGAGGACCGTAGCGACTGCGCGCCGACCTGGAAAAGTGGGGCGGTGCAGTCCTTCTCCATCGGATGCCGCCGAGATGCAGATGCTCTCGCCGACCCATCCTACACGCTTTGAATGGCGACAAACATTTCAAAGAGACAGCAAAGATCACACTTGTCTCTCGGTCTCAAAAAAAAAACTAATATGTAGGTTTGAGATGGAGGGAGTACCTACAAGACCATTCCGTATGGCATGGTCCGGGCTGAACCAAAAAAAAAAAAGAAGCACGGCCATGTATTACATGGGCCATGCCATGTCTACTCGTGCACTCAGACTCTCAGTCTAAGCCCTTGTTTAGTTGGATCTCAAAATCCAAAAAGTTGCTACAGTACCTGTCACATCAAATGTTTGCGGCTCGTGTATAGAGCATTAAATATAGACGAAAAGAA
This sequence comes from Miscanthus floridulus, assembly GCF_019320115.1. Taxonomy (NCBI): domain Eukaryota; kingdom Viridiplantae; phylum Streptophyta; class Magnoliopsida; order Poales; family Poaceae; genus Miscanthus; species Miscanthus floridulus. The sequence continues at coordinate 68,193,320 of NC_089587.1, read as the reverse complement.
AAACTAATTGCACAGTTTGGTGGGAACTTGCGAGACGAACGTTTTAAGCCTAATTAGTCAATGTTTGGACACTATTTGTCAAATAAAAACAAAGGTGCTACAGTGGTCCCAAAATCCAAATTTCGCGAACTAAACAAGGGCTAAGCATGCCACAACTATGTAGTACTATGTCATGCTAGGCTCGTTATCAGTCTACTGGTCATTATTCACGTGGTGGTGGGTGGTGGTTCCTCGTACACTCGACTCTGAAGATCGATCATAACTTTTTGTGGGTGATGGCAAGGTTATGTCTAAATAAATTTGGGGATCATAGGTTCAGGTTTTGGGTTAGTAAGGGATAGCCTAGACCAGGATTGGATGGCCACAGGCGAGGACATTAGGGTTATCTCGGCTGGAACAACTATGTATTACTCCCTCTGTTCCAGTTTATTTGTCGTTTCCGGTTTTCGTGCCACAAGTTTGATTCGATTTGTAGAAAATACGTATAACATTTGTATCTCCAAATAAATTTATTAAAAAACTAGATTCAAAGATCTTTCCAATGATACTAATTATGTACCATAAATATTAATATTTTTCAATATATATTTTATCAAAGTTATTTCTTAGGAAGCGAAAGCGATAGATATTTTAGGACGGAGGGAGTATTGATTAAAGTCGATAGAGGCGGTGGCGACAAGGGGGAGCTGAAAACAAAGTGTGGGAGGAGCTCAAAACAACTATGTACTATTGAAGTCAGTAGGGGCGGTGCCATCCTTATCAGCCCATGTTTAGTTCCAACCCAAAATCTCAAAAAATGCTACAGTAGCCATCATATCGAATGTTTGTGGTCTGTGCATGGAGCATTAAATGTAGATGAAAAAACTAATTGGGAAATTGCGAGACGAATGTTTTAAGCCTAATTAGTTTATGTTTGAACACTAATTGCTAAATAAAAACAAAAATGCTACAGCAACCCAAAATTCCACTTTTCCGAAACTAAACACGGCCTCAGTATCAGTGATGTCGGTAAGAGGGTGTGGCCGTTGCTACAGTATAGTTTTTTTTTTTTCCCCTTTTAGGATTTTACCTTTTTCACTTGGCTGATAAGCCATGAATGAAAGTACTTTTGGTTAATTTGTTGTGAAAAAAAAACTATTCATTAACTAAAAAATTACGACTTATAAAACAAGTGAACATGATGTTAAATACTAAACTCCTAGTGAGTTTTTGACCGCTACGTAAGCTTGTAGTCAGGTTGTATGTACGTCGTTTATTATGAAAAAATAGTCATAACATCAGTAGGTACGTATTATTTATTTTGGATGTGTGTTTTGAGTTTGGGTGTGTTTGGCGGAAAGAAACGTTTCAGATTCTCAAGCATTCGAATCGATGTGAAATGCTTCAAAAGAGAGAAACGATGCGTTCCACGAAGAATCACTTGAAACCAATTCTCGTTTTTTTGTACGAGTCCAGATTGAAACACTTCATAGAACCTGGTTTCGCCTGATTCTAGTTTTGGTTAAAGGATCCAGCGAATGAGCTAAACGTTGGTCCATGGATCATGTTTGGAAGCAACGAAGACGGAGAGAGAATAAGAAAAGTGAAGATAAGGTGGGTCCCACGCAAATAAAAAAACGGCCCGTTCGGCAGGTAGTATCTGACTTATAAGCCTGAGTTTATTAGCTCATGAATTGTATTTTTCTCTCGTATCAAATCAGTCAGTAGTATTTTTAGTCATGGTTTATAAGTGAATATAGCCGAAACGAACAGTGTAGCTCGTTGTATATCTTGGCTATTAAGCTTTGTCTGCTAATTACGTGGCTTGGCTTATAGCCAAGGTTATTGGGCTTGCTCCTTGGAGCCTGGAGCCAGGTGAGGTCGACGGCACGTGCGGGTGCGTGAATGAGAATGACTGGCCAGATTTCCTGTGCAGGCTGCACTGACAGCAGGATGACCCATCATATCCATCCATCCGTGGCTGGTAGCCGTACGTAGCCGATGGATAGATGGATGGATGGATGGATGGGAGACGAAGACGACAGGAGGTGAGGAGGTTCATGCATGCACCGCACGCACCGATGCACCGTACGTGGCCAGCTGCTGGTTTTGGTTTTGCATCGGCAGGGCCGGGACAGACACGGACACAGTCTCGTCCTGCTCCTGGCCACCGTACGTTCGATCTCCATCCAACCATGACGAGCGAGCAGCCAGCAGCCACCCTGCACCAGCAGACGGAGAGAGAGAGCGACCTGTGCATGTGCAGTGCTTCGCATCGGCATCACACGCACACGTTGGTTGCTTGATAGTACCATTGCTATGCTACAGCAGCAAGCCCATCATCGTCTTTTTTCGTTCCATCCGGCACACAAAATATGCATCTAAATTCTAATCAATGCATGGTTCTCAACTCTGAAGGCGAGGCGTGTGTGAGTCACGGGCACTGGTTGCTGAGCACCACAACTCCCGAAGGTGAAGTGTGTGTGATTGTGATCGTGATCCACCCAGTGGTAATAATCTAATCTAGGGAGTTAACCATCCCCGTTTAATTACACGCATGCATTGGCCACCTGCCGCGCGGGCCCCACAATCCCACCTCTCTGCTCCTGGTTTCTCCCATCACCCTATAAAAATGTTCCCGAAAGCTCGCAAACCCACCACCGGCCACCGATCCCCCCCGTGTTCCGTCCCGTCCCTCCAGCAAATCCGGAGCCCGTTCCATCCATCCGGCACCGGCCACCGGCGAGGCCAACAACCACTCCACCAGCAGCGGGGATCACCGCCTCCGACCCACTGCTCCGGGCGCCGCGCCTCAGATGCACCTGCTCGACCTCCACCGCCGCCAAGACCACGGCAGCATGTCCGGCCGCGCCGACAGCGCCGGAGGCCGCCGCAAGTCGTCGCCTCTCGCCGCCGCGGGGGTCCCGGCGAGGCCCGGCGCGGGCAGTCCGGGCGCCGGCGGGACCTCGGCCATGACCACGTACCTGGGCGCGGAGGCGGCGGTGCTGCTGGCGTGCGTGACGGCCACGCTGCTGGTGCTGCCGCTGCTGCTGCCGCCGCTGCCGCCGCCGCCGCCGCTCGTCCTCCTCGTGCCCGTCGCCATCTTCGCCGTCCTCCTGCTCCTCGTCCTCGTCCCCTCCGACGCCCGCGCCGCCGTCACCGTCGCCGCGCCCGCCTCCTCCCGCTCCTCCCGCTCCCGCTCCTCTTACTTGTAGTCGCTAGTACTTGTAGCTGATTAGAGTGAGTAGTAGTAGATTTTTGCGTGGAAATGTAAATAAAAATCCAACGCGGAGTCTTCTTCTTATTGAGAGATCGACTAGTACATGGACACGATTTTGCTTTGCTCCACCTCGACGGGATTTTGGCTCAGTTCCTTTCATTCATTTTTTTTTTAAATTTCCTTGTCCTCGCAGCAATCTCACTCGTAGAAGTTGCGAAATTGGTTGCAATTCTGCATCTAGCAAATTTCACTCGGACATAGGAGTACATGCATAGACGCATAGTACTACATGCATCGATTCAGATTTGCTTGGATCAGGAATTCACTTGGTGCGGCAACAACTCTGCGTGCCATCTGAGGCTGCAACTGGAATTATTGCAGGGACTCAACGCGAAGCAACCGAACGAGCCCTGAATCGGACGACGGCAGGGCAGCGAGATGCCGAGATCCATCTCAACCACTCAATGTACGCACGCACGCACGCGCACGTGTGCAGCAGCGTCCTCCAGACGCTACATGGATTTCCTGACGGTTGCTGCACTTGCACGCAAAATGAAACTACAGTACTTGCTGGCTTGTTCATCCAACACACAATCGTCGCCTCTGGCACTCGGGGATGGAGACGAGCATTGAGCAATCATTATGGGCCCTTTTTCTTTTCCTTTCCATTTCGAAAGGAAAAGTTCACGGGCCTGATTGCTGGACTTCCGGCCCAGAACCGGCCACAGCTGAGACAGAGCGGTCACAAATTTGAGGTCTACTACGGAGTGGTACGTCTCAAGTCAAGAGCCCAAGATGAGTTTATACATAGTAGGCTGTACTCACTCATCATCCTAAAATAACTCTACATCTTCTTCTTGTTTTTTTCAAGAAGTTATTTTTTTCCTTCAGTTTGACCCATCTTATCGATTTTTAGGGGTGGTTGGATACCTATTTGTAGGAATTGATGATTTCTAGAGCCATAAGAGTATATGAGTAGATGTGTCTATTTCCAACCACCTCTACAAATTATTTCTGTAATAATAAGATAACTCATCTGAAGGGCTGCAAATACCAAATCTTTTTTTTTTCTTGTTTGGGTGCACTCGTATTCATGTCTATCCACATGTGTTGGAGTGAATCGAGGTAAAAGTTAGTTAATTTTCAACTCCAATATATGCGATTAAGATGAATACAAAGTGTATTTAAACAAGACCTTACTTGCCTGAAATATTTGTCACACTCCCAAATCGGCGATGTTTAGCATTGTTGTATTCTTGTCATTTTTACCCTTTGAGTGCCATGGGAGATCCGCATAGATCGTACTCTGAGTTATATAAACTTAAATGAAGGCATGTTTGTTCTAATAAATCTTGAAATATAGCTAGAAAATATATAAAATTATAAAAAGATCGTCACGTACGCATACAACATAATATGGCGCGGTTATTTGTAATTGTAGCCCAACCTGCCATGCCGCGCATGCAATAAAGCAGGCCGGCGTGCACGCGAGCGAATATGGCCCAGCATGCATGCACACGCACGCACGAGTAGGCCCAGTGCATTCATGGACGCGTGAAAGTAAATAAAAGCGTGCGGCGGTTGGGTTCCACGGCGGTTTTCTCATAACTCCCCTCGTCAAAAGCCCAAAACGCTACTACGGCCCTATTTGGATTTCGAGAATCCAGAGAAAAAAAAAATCCCACGAGCCGATTCTCATCCAAACGGGTTACGGATTTTATCTCACAGATTTTTAAATCTCAAAATCTAATAAAACCGTTGGAATTCTTTTTATGTGGACTCTCAAAACCACTTGGGATCCAAACGGCATCATATACCATTCTCTCTCACGTGCCGTTGTTGTGTGTGTGTGTGTTTTTTTAACAAATGCTACGGTGAGGACGTCCGGTCCTCCGAACGCTCTCGTTCACGGGTGCCGCAACACCAGCCCAATGGCCTCGTAGCCTCTCATCCATAAGTCCCTAACTGTAGCCTGCTATCTCCATTCTCCAGAAAAAATCATCGTAGCTCCGTTGTGACCGCGCTGCCCCGGCGGTCTCCACATTAGCCAGGGCCCCTACAGCCAGCATCTCGACCGTGCCCGAGCGTAGCCACCCGCCTTGATCCCTCTCCACCGTGCCTCGAGCCTGACGTGGCCTTCTCCAGCTCGCTGCCCACCTTCTCCATCAGAGCAGTGACAGCTCGCACTGGACCCGCCACGGCCTTCTGCACCGGAGCGGTGACAACTCGCGCCATCATGAGATCGGGAGCGCCACCATGCAGCACCGTGCTGATCCACCTCGCCCACCATGGAAGCGAAGCAGGGGAGGCCTACGCCTACGCCTACACCCCCATCCACCTCGCGTCATCAGTAGGAAGGGGAGGCCTGTGCCACCGTAATTCCCCACCATGTAGGTCATGACCACACAACGATGCTGTGTTTCAAGTGTTTTTGTACGTTTTCAGATATGTTGCAAGCCTATGTTTCAAGTGTTTCAGTTGTTTCAGATGTATATTTCAATTGTTTCATGCGGATGTTGCAAAAGTAGACGGGGATATTGCATATGTTGCAAGCATCTATCCCCAATGTTTCATCTGTTGTTTGTACATGTATGTTGTAAGTGTTTTAGACGCTTGTCTCAAGTGTTTCATCTGTCTTCTTTTGTATGTTGCAAGTGTTGCATCTCAATGTTTTAAAAGTAGATCGGAATGTTTGCACATATTGCAATGGTGTTTCAAGTGTATGTCCCAAATGTTTCGTCTATTTTAGACGTATGTTGCAAACGTTTTATCTGGATATTGCAAAAATAGATCTGGTGTTTGAATGTTGTAGTGGGACCCACCTGCCACAGGCACAAGCTTGTAGCTGCTGGGCCCGCGTGCATGTATGTGGGAGTGGGGGGGGCGAGCGACAAACATGGGAAACAAGAGCGGGCGTAGATTGAGATGCGGCCCCACGTGTGCGCTCGGGAAACGAGCAGCGTGGGCCCCCACGTGAATCAGGCGCAGGTGTGCCGCGTGTGGGCTGGCGCACAGGTAGGCGCAGCTGGCGCGAGCGTCTGGATGCTAGTGCCTGGATCAAACTTCTGGGCGCTAGCGATTCCCCTTTTTTCACGCATGGTACCTATAATCCCCGACAGTTTAATTAGTAATCCAATCTTGACTTGCAGCTGAAGGAAGTACATATGTGAGCGAACCAAAACGACTTCCAATCTTGATATCTTGGACATAATGAAGATTAAAGAATCCTCCACCAACGGTTTTCTATCCTAATTCCTAATCTATCCATACATGCTTAGATACGCATGGACTACCGCTACTCCCAGGGGCGGATCTAACGGTGGGGCGAGCCCCCCCCCCCCCCCCCCCCCCCACTCTACCATACCGGAGCAGTGGAACCACCCTGGAGCCCCCATGAGTTTTTAGGCAAAGTTCTATAGTGTAGGTGGGGTTGAGACTTAAGATCGAGCAGCAGTCGGAGGTATGCGTTGTTCAGTCCCCCTAAAATTTTTTCTGGATCCGCCGCTGGCTACTCCCTATCATAGGGGCTACAGGTGTTTTTTTTTCTTTGATACTCCCTCACCTGACCATGCCGTCGTCTAGAGTTTCATTGGAATTGAATCTCTGTCTATTATTTTTAGATATGAGACTACAAAGAAGTAGAACTTGGAAATTCTGCTTTGTAGGTTTTGGTTGTAAGTTAGGAGATGTTGTGGGCTTTCTTTGGTCTGGTGGAGGGCGGGAATGGAGGTATTGTCTGTGTGGCACGAACAATATGGCCAAAAATCTTCTCGCGAGGCTGACACAAATTATTAGAAACTATTCGTGATGGTCTTATTCCATATGGAGATCATTTACAACCTAAAACTCACACAAAGCTCCAATGGACCAAGCACTCGGTGTAGCTAGCCTGACAACCCATATTGACCAGTTTTGTTGACATCAGCAAGGCTGTAATGGATCAATTTTGGTCATCAAAAGTGGTCTTACCAAAGTCAATTCCTAGAAGGAAGGAAGCAGTGAGCCAGCGTGGTTTTCAACCAGTTGTGGAGTGGGCTTTCAACCTAGGCCAAGAGGCCCACTAGAGAGAAATTTATCCGTTAGTAACTAGTGTGCAATTAACATGTAAAATTTCCATAATGCTTCAGCTTCAGCTAGATGCAGGTGCTCCCTCTCTTTTTTACAAGTCGTATTAGCTTTGTCCTAAGTCAAATATTTATATCTTTGGTCATTAATTTCAAAAAATCTAAAAAGATTCATGACATAAGATTTATGTTTTTAGATTTATGTTTTTGGATTCACTAATCTAGATCATATGTTATGAAACTGTAAGTTTTTTTGAATGGAAGGTAAAAGATAGTAATGTTTGACTTAGAACAAAGCTAATGTGGCATGTAAAAAAACCCGGAGAGAGTACATAGAGAGACACTGATTAGCGAATGGTATTACCGAATATAAGTACAGATCAATATGTACATAAGAAAAGTCAAAACGTCTTATAATTTGGAATGGTGGAAGTACTTCTGCTAGTTGCAAATTGTAAGCCGTTTTAGTTTTGTCCTAAGTCAACCTTCTCTAGTTTTTTATCAAATTTATAGAAAAGAGCACACACATCTACATCATCAAAATAAGATTACCATGAAATACATTTTGATAGCGCATTTATTTGTTATTATAAATGTTATTATATTTTCCTATAAACTTAATCAAAATAGATTAGATAAGTTTTACTTATACTTGGTATGAAGTATGTATTTATGGCTAACAAGGTCATACGTGCGTTGACAGCAAGAGCACGAAGGTTGCCGTGTGGACTGTGCAGTGCAGACTGTGGAGTAAACACGGTCGGCAACGGCAAGGCCTGCATCATACACGGCGGCGGCGCGTGTATGTGTGCACCAACTGGACCGCCACACTTGACTGCTCCTCTCCGGCAATTGTTAGAGCAGGCTGGTAGTAATAATCAGATTAAATTAAAAACTGGATTTGTTTAATTCAAAAAAAAAGAAAAGAAAGATAAAGGATTGGATATGAGCAAGACTGTGAGAGATGGTGTAACATTTCAAGTTTTTTTTTCCATGTTATTCTCTCGCGCACTGTTGATGCCTTTAATTTGTTGTTAAAATAGATCGTTAAGCTGGTTCTATCGTCTCAAACCACCAGTTTAATTTGTTGTTAAAGTAAGATTAATTAGTTGATTTTGAACGAAATTAAAGTCAATTTCATTCTAGCTAACTATAGATTTCACCTTTTCCCAGTATGAGGAAAAAGGACTCAAATGATATAGACAACTACAATAAATAAGGATCAATTAACTTTTAATAATTCTTGAAACAAAAAGTTGAACTGAACTCGCATGTTATGTATACCACTAAAAGAATAATTAGGGAAGAAGACATTCTTATCGTGGCTACTCTCTCTCAACACTATGTTTCAAAATGGCTAACTGTGTCTACCTTATATATGATTATTGGCAGATCATGAAGAATGGATATGTGATGCACTACAATGGTTCTTATTTTTGTTAATGCTTTTGGTTCCAAACATCACATTGCAACCACATTAACTGTTCCAGATATTATATTGGGGAGTGAAGTACTCTTTATCATCATATTTCATTTCTAATGCATGCATATGTATCAAGGGGGATGGATCCTAGCTAGTTGTTCGGCTAGCACATATTTCAAAATTCAAACTTTATTATCTTTGAATAACAATTAGCCTAATAATATAAAAATTTATACTACAAAAATAGTATCGTTAGATTTATATATTGAAATACTTTCTAATGACCAAACTTTTGTTCCTATAAATTATACTATAATATTGTAGGAGAAATTATAGGTCAAAATATGTTCTTAAAAACTACACCAAGTTAAATCACGCCTTATGTTTTGAGATGGAGGGATTAGTTCTAATTAACTAGACTCATGGTTTCTGAACTAGGAATCTAACATAGACAAGATATCATGCAAAAACGCTTTAACTTAAGAAACTAGCTAGAACAGTGTACAGGTAGAAATAGCATTTTCCGAACTGCTTTCTTAAAAGCTGAGGTAAAACTCCCGTTAAAAAAATAGCATTTTTCAAACAGTGTACAAGTAGAAATAAATCTCAATATATATATAACATATGGACATATTTCTGCATACGTTTTTGTCATTTCATGTAAACATGAAATCTGTAAACTAATGCTGGGGCAACAATAAATTAAACTGAAATGATAATTGAAACATACATATATAAGCCTAAGGCCAGATGACCAAATAATCTTTATTTCCATCTCTAATCGAGTTATGCTACAAGGTCTGCATTACCAAATAATAGAAATTGACATATTGTTACACCAGCTATTCATATATATGAGATGGTGAACTGATTAATATAGTGGAGCATTGCATAGGACTAGAACTAACTCATCGATCCTATATATTCCATTACATCTTAACCATGTTCTAGCCCAAATAATAATTATGTGTCTGCACATATACACACCTGTATTCATATATAATACGTGCACGCATGCAAGCATGCATATAAATGCTTCGAGCCACCTGAAAGTCACTTGAAGCTTGTGCAAACCTTGGGAGATTCTAGGAGTGGATTCCAATCCCAAATCTTTTCCATGCTAGGAAAAGGAAGCAATGGACCTTGTGATGGTGGCAAGGGCTGGTTAGGGTTTCCTTGGCTATTATATGATCCAATTGCCCTACTCAGCTCATCTATTGGAATTGTTGCCATTGTAGCGGAGTTTGCATTAAGCAGGGCATGTGTGGAAGAAGGCAGCATCGGTGGGTTAGCACCTTTCATGTGGTAGAGTGATGTACCCTCCTCCTCCGTCGATGTGGTGGAGCTAAGTGAGGGGGTTGACAGGAAAATTGACGTCTGTGGTGCCATTGTTGCTGCTCGAGCTGCAGCTGACGATGTCATGGCTATGGTCGTGTTTGCTCCACTGTATGGCTTGTTCATGTGAGCTGATGAGTGGCCACCGTCGAACATTGGTGCCAGGTGGGGTGATGCTGATGAAGTCCGGTGGTGCTTCTTTTCCATGATCGGTGCAGCCTTTGAGCTGGATGATCTTGTTGTTGTGGTGCTGAGGTGAAAGTTGTCCTCAATCCCTGGTCGTTTATACACTTTGCAAAGAGAAATTTCCTAAATATGATATGAAAATGAATTAATCAAGATTAATACAAAATTAAATGGGTATTCCTAACAAACACTTAAAAGTAACTATAACTCATGCAATTAGCAGAGAGACTGAAAAATTTCTTATGCGCAAGTGATAGATTTAAGTATATGTGCATAAACCATGGTTATATATTGAAAGAGAGAGGAAGTTTGAAGCCAACATAAAAATGTCACTTGAAAAAGTTTTTCATGTGAAGGAGGCTGTGCTTCATCATGCTATACACTAAACAGATAGGCACATAACAGTACTCCAAAATATTAATTAACTTTCCTTCTTAGATCTGACGTTGTCGTTTCTACAGTACTGCTATATATTGTTTGAGAACCATGAAGTAGCTTTCTCTTTTGAGTAGTTATCATCCCAGATATGTGCAGATCTTGAAAAGTAAGTTGCAAAACATCCAAAAAGGAGGGACCAGTCTTTGCAAAGGAAAAGCAGAAGAAAAGAGTAACCGATCTGTACAGAAACTTGGAAAAGTTTTCAAGTAGTTCCTTCTCTGTTCTAAAAACTCTCGGATAAGTTCTGAAGAAAAATATTGATCTACTTTTGCAAGTGATGGGAATAACCTAATTAACTAGCTAGCAGGGAACATATTAGAGAGAGAGAGAAACTGCCGATATGTACATCTACTACTAGCAAGCCTAGAAAACCATGGTGATCTTAGCTAGATCTTGCACGTACGTGTAATTCGCACGGTGCACTTGCTTTTAATTAACAAGAGTAGTGTTTGCAACTTTGATACACATGTGCCACAGCCGGCGATCACAAACATATGCTAACAATCATCAATCAAGGACCCAAATCCCAAAAGTGAGGGCAATTTCAATTTAAGCAGTGGATTCATCTTTCAACTCGTGTGCTAACTTTTCCAAGATCTCAAAGAACTCAAAAAGAAAAAATAAATAAACAACTCAAATAAGGAAAACAAATTGAAGCAGCCATGCAGTGAGCGAGGATCAGAGCAAAAATTTCTCAAAAACAAAAACATCTTTATTTATACCAGTACGTACTTATTTGTTAACAGATGAAGGAAATATAAAGCTGGAATTTTGTTGCTACCTTTTGGTAGCGGTCGGTCTCGCCGGAAGGAAGGCGGTACTCGTTCATGATCCAGCTGCTCCTGAGCCCCTTGGGCGCCTTCCCGACATAGAACACCAGCGTCTTCTTGAGCCCGATCGGCCGCTTCACCTCAACGTACACCGTGCGGTCGGCCCCCGTGGCCTTCCAGTAGCCGGACGGCGTGACTCGGTTGGGGCGGTCGCCATTGCGGTACTTGCGGTCTCTCGGAACGTAGAAGTACCACTCCTTGTCCCCAATCGAAGCCAAAGCTGCGGTGGTTTATGTAGAGCATGAGATGAGAGCAGTCATGTAGTTAGTATAGACACAAAAGCGAAAAATAGACACCATCAGCGCATGCATGAAAAATAAAGCAAGCAGCAAGCAAAAAGCAGGCTGAATAAAGGCTCACATCAGATGAAAAGAAAAGAAAATAAAGGGGGTCGGTCACATGCATGAAATCATATATGCCAGATCCCCTTGATATTACTCCTTATTAGCAGGAGCTAGCTGGTATGGTAGCAGTTCACATGTTGCTTGCTTATGCGTCTTACCAGGGAGATCCCATGGGTCGTAGCGGTAGAGGTCGACGAGGTTGATGAGCTCGATGTTGAAGCGCTTGCCCTCCACCCTACGGCGGAGGTAGAAGTCGATGAGCTCTTCCTCCGTGGGGTGGAATCGGAACCCCGGCATCACCATGTCGCCTTCGCCTTGCTGCTGCTGCCCATCGTCGCCGCCGCCTCCGCCGTGCTGCTGCTGCTGCTGCTCTCCGGATGCTCCCCCCATGCTCGAGCTCGATCGACGGCGGCCTGCTTGTGTCATTACCTCCCCTCCCCGCAGCCAGCCTAGGTAGCTTCTTTATAGCACGCAGCCGCAGGACCAGAGGAGGAGGAGGACGACTAGTACAAGACCACCAGCCCTAACTACACCCACACGCCACACACAGAGACAGATCGATGGAGACCCAGCTAGATTTTTTTAACACTTCCTGTAAACTATTTTTAAATCTAACACTATTTAATTTTTTTTTCCAAAACTAATACTATTGGCCGTGCTTATTGTCATGGCGCGGCGAAATGCCTGTGCCGCGCCATGCATGGTGGTGCGGTGAGAGGGGTGACGTGGCAACGACCAGGGTGCTGACCGGTGACATGGCAGGGTCTGCCGCGCCACTGATCTTGGCGCGACAATGACGCGTCAAGGACCACGGCGCGGCAGGACCAGGTAAATATCGCCTGTGAGCCGCCCTCCCTCCCGCCTACCCGCGAGCCGCTCGCCCTCCCTCCTGCCTGCCCTCCTGCCTGCCCGCAGCGCCGCCCCCTCCAGCCGCCCGCCATGCCCCCCGGCCACACACGCCGGTTGCCCGCCGCGCCACGGACGTCCTCACTACAGTTCAACCCTCGCTGAAGTGAAATTTGATGCCTATTTCTTCATAATCAAAACCCTCATACCTTCATTACCCCTTTATATTAATCGTTAGTCATTAAATTAAGAGATTCTTTTAAAATATACTTTAGCTGTTAATTTATCTTATATTGTATTATTATTTATATACTTTAATTGTTAATTTTCTTACTGTGTATTATTAATTATAGCGAAAACAAATGTCTAATTAAAAGACACGTGAAATATAAATGTATTTATGTGTTTTTGTGCACTAGACATACATATATATAGCGACAAATTTGGTTGGTTGAGTTTTTATGATTTAAATTGTTATATGCTTGTTTTCTTATATGGAAACATTAATCAAATGATCATTTTACTCAAGCATATATTGAAAAGCACTAGAACCTCTAAAATCATGCACAACATTGTCGATATCGTACTGCTATCAGCATACATAAATCGTAGAATTTAGTGACCAAGGAGGTAAAATTATGACTATCCAAGCTATCTCATATTTCTCACAGAAACACCGGTGGACAGTAGGTCCATACATAGAAGTTGTTTATTTTCCTAGTGAAGATGTTTAATATGTCTATTAATGTTACTTTGAATATATACATGTGCTTTCATATTATGTTCCTACTGCATAACAAGTAGTTTAAATTTTGCAATGCTACATAATGTTAATTTGAAGATCGTTAATTTGAATACTCTAACCCTTTGTTTATCAATTTATAACAGGATGGCCCCTCCCACGCAGCACCCGTTGTACCCCTTCTTGAGGTGGAGTACGACGAGCCGCACCGAGCACACTTCTTGAGTGACACCGACGCAGAGGTGCCCTTGCCTCCTTTGAGGCCCCGCACGCACATCAGGGCGCACCAGTGGGACAAGCGTTACGCGCCGTATATACGGCGTGCTGGCTTCCTCAAGCTTCTCCGTGTTGTCAACTATGGTCTTCCGCCCCTTGACCCAACACTACTTACTGCAGTTGTAGACATGCGATTTTTTTTATTTTTAACACTTTTTATAAACTAATTTTAAATCTAATACTGTTTTTTTTTCAAAACTAACACTTTTGGCCGCGCCTATTGCCATGGCGCGGCAAAACGCCTGTGCTGCGCCATGCATGGTGGCGCAGCGGGAGGATGACATGGCGACGACTGGAGTGCTGACCGGTGACATGGCAGGGTCTGCCGCGCCATAGACCATGGCGTGGCACTGACGCACCAAGGCCCACGGCGCGACAGGACCTGGACGTAGACAGAAGACCAGCCTCAGCTGCTGTCGGTGAGAATCGGCAGCGACGCGACCATGGACCCCGGCTTCGTGTCGCAGCTGAACGGCACTTGCAGCTCCGACCCCAACGCCTTCGCCTTCCTCGACCCCTCGCCGGTGGGCTTCGACAACGCCTTCTACCGGAACCTGCAGGTCGGCAAGGGCCTCCTGGTCTCCGACTAGGTGATCTACTCCGTCATGAGGTCGCGCAGCACGGTCGACTACTATGCGTCCAACCAGGGTGCCTTCTTCGGCGATTTCGTGGCGGAGATGACCAAGCTCGGGAGGATCGGGGTCAAGACGCCAGCCACCGGCAGCGAGATACGTCGAGACTGCCGATTTCCGAACTAGTTGCTAGTTAATCTCGCCGGTAGTGCTCCCGCGACGCATTGAAACGAATATGAAGCAAATAAATGGAGTCAGTGCACAAGTTGACAAGTTGCCACATAACATTTTCATTGGTTCATGAGTCTGCAAGTTTTTCATGAACCAATGAAAATGTTATGTGACAACTTGTCAACTTGCGCACGGACTCCATTTATTTGCTTCATATTCGTTTCAATGCGGTGCGGGAGCACTATCGGTGAGATTAACTATCAACTAGTTCGGGAACCGACAGTTCCGGCGTATCTCGCCGCCGGTGGCCGGCGTCTTGACCCCTATCCTATCGAGCTTGGCCATCGCCGCCACGAAATCGGTGAAGAAGGCATCCTGGTTGGACGCGTAGTAGTCGACCGTGCTGCGCGACCTCATGTCGAAGTAGATCACCTGGTCGGAGCCTAGGAGGCCCTTGCCGACCTACAGGTTGCGGTAGAAGGCATTGTCGAAGCCCACCGGCGAGGGGTCGAGGAAGGCGAAGACGTTGGGGTCGGAGCTACAGGTGTCGTTCAGCTGCGACGCAAAGCCGAGGTCCATGGTCGCGTCGCTGCCGATCCTCACCGACAGCAGCTGAGGCTAGTCTTCTGTCTGCGTCCAGGTCCTGCCGCGCCGTGGGCCTTGGCGCGTCAGTGCCGCGCCGTGGTCTATGGCGCGGCAGACCCTGCCACATCACCGGTCAGCGCCCCGGTCGTCGCCACGTTATCCTCCCGCCACGCCACCATGCATGGCGCGGCACAGGCGTTTCGCCGCGCCATGGCAATAGGCGCAGCCAAAAGTGTTAGTTTTGGAAGAAAAAAAATTAAACAGTGTTAGATTTAAAATTAGTTTACAAAAAGTGTTAAAAAAATGCCCAGCTAGACATGTACAAGACGAGATGGATGGATTGGCCGGCCGGCCTAGCTGTACGGTTGTGCGGTTCGGTATTCTTCTCGCTAGCTCTTGGACGGACGAGGACGAATGAGGTTGATTGCTGCTTGCAAGTGGTGGTGGTGCTACTGGTACTTGTGTTGAAGGGGAGAGAGAGATAAGAGAAGATTATTTTCCTAATTAAAACTCAAATAAGACAGCACTCCAATTGTGATGAGGACCGGCCGTGTCGTCCTATTGATATGTGCTGGTATTAATGGCTCTTACTTTTAGCTAAGCAATATCTCTACATACATACGCATACGTCCAAGAATTGGAGAGAGAGAGCAAGAGATCACATCACAGTTTCTACAGCTATATATTCTCTCTAAGCACTCTCTCTCATGTATCTCTACATATGTGTCATCTTAGCTTGTAAGACCTTGTTTGGTATAGCTATTAGGTGCTCCGGCTCCTCGTGAAAAGTAAAGTAGTGGTACTGTTTGAAACAGTTCATGAAGCAATTTTAGTTTTCAAGGTGAAAAATAAACTAGGAAGAGAAAAAGTCATTGGTGCCACGTTTCCTAGCTCCACCAGCTCCGTGTTATAGTGCTACAGAATCAAGAGTCACGGAGCCGGCATCAGGTAAAAAGGAGAGAACTACTCCTAAGATTGTTCAACTGCTTGGAGGTTCTTTAGCCTATTCGGCTGGAGCTGAAACGATCGTATACGATCGTGGATTATTACTATTGGCTGGTTTGATGTGAGAGAAAAATATTGTTCTGGCTAAAAATTTATGATTGTTTACGACCAAGCAAACAGGGCGCTTGCATATATATAGTAATAGTTATTATGGAGTATACATATACTGCTGTTAGAGCACCTCTAGCAGGCTACCTAAACAAGCTACCTATCCTATATTTGACTGTTGTTAGAGCACCTCTAGCAGGCTACCTAAACAGGCTACCTATCCTATATTTGGGTAGTGGAGGCAAAAAAATGCACTCCAGCAGGCTACTTATCAGGCTACCTAAATTTGTTGGCCCAACAGATTCCCCTTCCCACTACCTACATCTGTTGGCTCAACAAATCTATCTACCTATTTTTCTTCGCTTCTTTCCTCTCTCCCGCACGTGTCTCTCTCTCCCGCAGCGCGTCTCGCCCCGACGCTGGCCGCGCGCCTCCTACCCGCCGGTGGCGCCCCTCCCCTGCGGGCCTCCTTCGCCAGCGCCGCCCCTCCCCGACGCTAGCGAAGTCCCTCCCGACGCCAAGCGGAGCTCCTCCCCGCTGCCGGTCGCACATCTCCTCCCCGCCGGTGGCGCCCCTCCCCCGTGAGCCTCCCTCGCCGCGGAGCCCCTCCTCGACGCCGGCCCTCCTCTGCCTCGCGTCCGGCCTTCCTTCCTGGCGGCGCTCCGGTGGTTCTCTGTGCCGCGGCCCTGGCGATTCCCTAGTGCGGCTTCCCGGCCGGGCACGGCTCCTGGCGGCGCTCTGGTAACTCCCCTCCCCGGCGAGACCTACTTCCGGCAACTTCCCTCCCTGGCGACAAGAAAGAGGACTGCTGGAATGAATTTAGGAGCCATATTTTAGGTAGTACTGCTGGAGTTGGAAGCAAAATATAGTTAGTATGCAAATAAGTGACTACCGAGAAATAGGTAGTATATTTTAGGTGGTACTATTGAAGATGCTCTTAGTAGCTATTGCCTACAGCTATGGAAGGACCTAGCTACAGAAAGGAGAGGGGAAAGACATGGCTACAGTGCTGTTATATATACTGCGCAGTTGAGCCTTTGAGAGAGTTTGAGGAAGGGCATACATGTACATGTTCAGTTCGGCTACAAAAATGTTTCTATTGTTTGTGTGTGTAGCTAGAAGCCACAGGGATTTTTTTTTTGCCTTTTAACCTTAAAGCAAATATTTTAACAAAAGCATGTATGCCAAATTAAATTTTCAGGAATTAGATTGTTTTTTTTAACTAGGAATTAGATTGTTGCCCTGTGTGACAAATGAATATATATGACAACACCACATATATTGCCGTGACTAAATGAACACGCTGGCATTATTGCGGACACTTTCCACGTGTGCCATTGACGTGGTATGGAGTTTGAGTAATACCATTTTATTTGTCGTGACCAATTGACAGGTCACGCCATTTTCCCCATCGTGAACAGTAAACTGAGTCATGCCATTTACTTTAGCATGGTGTGACGTCCATTCCATCCGTTCCAAACTTGCTTTTGTAGATATTTTCTTGTCTATCCAAATGAAGGGCGGTCTAAGAGCCTCCAAAGTTTTGAAATCAAGCCCAACCTATTTTACTTGGATGTGGTGGTAATAGTTTTTTAGTTTTTAATTTTTAGTTTTTTTCTCAGAATACTATATTTGAGTTTTGGTTAATTAAGCTACTATTTAGTCCCCAAAATAGTTTTCAAAATCTGGGAAAAATCATCTAAATTCACAGTTCGCAAAGTAGTTTTGTCATCTAACTTCCCAGCATATGTGTTCAAGTGAAATCCAAAGCTCCTTAACAAAAAATATGCTTAAAATTAAGTTCCATATTTGTATTAAAATTGAGAGTATTGAAAACACAAGCTCCATATTTCCATGCATTCAGAAGCATATATCTACTCTTGGAGTGACGATAAGGGATAGTTTCTGAACATGCATGCCTCTATTTATTGGTTTCTGAGTTAAGAGAAGATTATTTTCCTAATTAAAACTCAAATAAGACAGCACGCCAATTGTGATGAGGACCGACCGTGTTGTCCTATTGATATGTGCAGGTATTAATGGCTGTTACTTTTAGCTAACCTAGCTCTACCACTACAGGAAAACGCCTCTTTGCCGACTGCTTGCCCCGGTCGGCAAAGGCATAAACCCAGTTGGCAAAGGCTTTGCCGACCGCAAAGCCACGTGGCAGTCGGCAAAGAGAAGTCGGCAAAGCCTGGGTCGGCAAAGGCGGATTTGCCGACTGCCACGTGGCACACAGTCGGCAAAGCCTTTGCCAACTGCCACGCCAGCAGTCGGCATAGCCATGTGGCGCCGTCAGCCCTGACGGCAGGCTTTGTCGACTGCTGGTTCCTCGGCAGTCGGCAAAGAATTTTTTTTTCAAAAATTGTTTGCCGACTGGCCGCCAGCTCGGCAGTCGGCAAAGAAAGAAAATATTTTTTTTTTGAAATGTTCTTTGCCGACTGCTTTCGGAGTTGCAGTCGGCAAAGGTTTGACCTCTTTGCCGACTGCCTCCCATTGCAGTCGGCAAAGACTCTGTCCTAGGTTTTTTTGCCCAGCTTTGCCGAATTTTTTTTTTGCTTTTGTTTTCTGTTTTCTCGCATCAAAACCCTGCAAAATCACAAATTATAATCCAATTTCACCAGAAGCACCGGTAGCACCATTTATATCACAATTTCATCACATTTGTCGCCAACATCACCACATATATCACAATAACGCACAACATCACATATATCTCACATATATGTCACAATAACAACCACACAAGTGCATTACAACCATCACATGAAGTCCAACACGTCGAACACCACAAGTCGACGTCCATCACACGAAGTTCAACATAACAAGTCTAGGTCCATAACGAAGAAAAGAAATACATGACAACAACTTCGACGATACGGTGGATACATGATAACAGAATCAACAAGTACCTAGCTCGTCGCGCCGTCCCCGGTCTCGTCGTCCGCTCCGCCCCCAGAGCCCCTAGGGTTTGCCCACGGAAACCCCCTTGGACCAAACTGAGGCGCCTGCGCGTACTGCCACCCTCCGCGCACCGTCAGCCACGAGTACGTCGGAGGAGGGCCACGCGGAGGTGGATACGGTGGATAGGGTGCAGGTGGTGGATACGACATCATCTGATGGCCGGGACCTCCAGGAGACGGGTTCGAACCCGCCGACTGTACCTGCACAAGTTAAACGCCAAGTGATGTCATTAGTATCTGCAGCATGGACGCACAAGTTAAAGCAAGAGTCAATATACTCACCGGGGTCCCTCCAGGAGCGACAGGAGCAGGCACAGGAAAAAACTCTGGAGGAGGAGGCGGTGGAGCGAACATTGGAAGAGGAGGCGGTGTAGACGCCCTGGGCGTCTGCATGGACTAGAAGAAGCTGGCCATGTTCTGCATCTGAGTGTTGTAGTGCTGCTGCAGGCTTTGCTGGTAAGCCATCTGTTGCGCCATCATCTGCGCGTGCAATGTGGCGATCCTCTCCTCCATCTTGGCCTCCATCTGGGCCTGCAATATTACATCCGCAGTGTTGATTGTATGTACAGGTGCGAAACGAGTGAACGACGAACGAAACGACACTTACCTATGATGCTGACTGCCGCCGGGGCGCTACGGGGATGTCGCTGGAGCTCGTGGGCGTGGATCGAACCTGGGTCAGCGTAGGAACCTGGGATGGGTCGAGGGCGTTGTGGGCCATGTAGTAGCGTCCGTGCTGCTTCCCTGGTCCCAACCTCTGCAGGAGGTCTGTGTCCAGGGGCTCGGTGGTGGGGTCGAACGTCTCCCCGTAGCGCTGGCGAGCCGCGACGGTGTACTCGGTGGCCTTCTCGTAGGCGGTGGGGTTGGTGTATGCATCAGGCCCGTCCTCCGGGTTGTAGACGTTGTTCGGATCCGTCGCCTTGCCCTTGTGAGAGAGGAGGTACGCGGTGTACTCGTTGATTTCCTGCCCACCGTGCGTCTGCGTCTGCATTGAAAACACAAACTTGGTTACAAGTATTGACAATTGAGCGCAAGGATTAAGACATGAACGGACGCATACCCATCTTGTCGCGAACTGGGGGAGGGGCTGATTCCCTTGGTGGTGTGACACCCCTCGCATCTGCGCACGGCGGCCCTGACGGTCGGCGCGCCTCGCGTACGCCTCATCCGTGCGCCACATGCGCACAATCTCCGTCCAGCATTCCCTGTGGTTGTCGCACCACGACGGACACACCTGCATGACATCAAGTATTTGACATGCGAGAAGATTAGTGTAATGTTTCACTGAAGGAATCTGAACGAATGTTGTCATACTTAATTACCTGCTCGTATTGCGCTTGGGTGAGGTCGGCCTCCCTCGAGTTCATTCTCTGGCGGATTTGGGGCTTCTTGATGTTCTCTCCAAGCACGTTGGCGTGAAAGTCGCGGATGGCCTGTATGCGCGCCTCATGGTATAGGTCCTTGAGACGATCTTTGCAGACCACCTCCTGCACTCGCGCCGCCTGGGCCGCTTTACCCTCCTCGCACGTGAAGAAGTCCTGCACACAGACACATCATGTAGCATTTCCTTTTTGCAAGAAGTCCGACGAATGCGTACTATTTAGCAATGCGGTGCGATGAAAGACTCACCCAAAACTCCCTCTTTATCTTTGCCGCGATGGTCTCGCCACCCTCCTCGACGAGGTAGAAGTGGGACCACTTGGTGGGCACCTTCATCTCGCCGTTGACGTTGACAAGGCCAGGGTAGTACTCCTTAATCAGGAGGCCCTGGATGCCATTGATATGGCGTGCTTGACCTGCTCCACTCACAATCTTCCAGGAACTGCACGAGTCATTAAGAACAATTGTTAGTCTTCAGTTCGATTTTTGACATGTCATATGAACAAGTAGTGAAATCAATAATGGTTACTTACGTCTGGCCCACGGGTGTGATCACCGGGCGCTGGTGGAATTGTGGCCGCACCCTAGGAAGCTGCGTGGGCCCGCGCGAGTACACCTTGGCCACGCCTGACAAAGTCGAAGCCGTCTCGCCTGGTGTAGGCGCGTCATCGCCGTCGTCGTCGTCGTCGTCGTCGTCGTCGCCGCCGCCGCGCTTGTCGTCACGCGACGTCGTCCCCCCTTGCCAGGACAAGAACGGCAGCCTCCTGGTCGCCTGGCGACGTCCGCTGGGGGGCTGGGACCCCCTACTAGATGACCCGCGCACCAACACCTCCTCCTCCTCCTCGTCGTCGGTGGTCTCCTGCGGGGGGACCTGGTACGCCGAGCGTACTGCTCGATGCGGCCGCTGCCGCCGTCCGCCTGGCATTTTGCCGAGTGCCTGCAATGACAAAGAACAAAACTGTTAGCATAAATAAATGACAAGTACTTGTAAAGGAACATAATAATAACAATTAGTGAGAACAAAAAATTTCGGCAGCACCTCCCCTGTACGGGAAGGTTACCAAACCTGCAAGAAAAGACGGCACGATGGTCGACAAACACATATACATGTCAGGCACGATGGCCGACAACCACAAATGTATTTCCAATCCATGCAGAAGAATATAAGCAGGTATTAACAAAGTAAACCACTACTACTAGTAGTACTACTACCTCGTCGTCACGGACGGCGTCACCGGCGCGTGGAGCAGAGGCGCGCGCGAGGACGGCGAGGCGGGGACGGCGCGGCGAGGCGAGGACGGCGCGGCGAGGACGGCGACGCAGGGCCGGCGGACGGCGAACGGCGCGCGGACGGCGGACGGCGCGCGGACGACGGACGGCGGACAGAGCGGGGCACGCCGGATCGGGGCGGGGCAGCGACGGCGCCGGGGCGGGTCGGGGTGAGGCCGCGGCCGCTGCGGGGCCGACGCCGGAGCTGCACGCGGCGACGCGCCTGGCCGGGGCCGGATCGGGGCGGGGCAGCGCTGGTGAGGGGGCCTGGGCGGGGCGGCCGGCGCCGGGAGGGGCCCAACGCGGGGGGGCCAGCGCGGGAGGGGGGGACGCGCCGCGGGGGTGGCCCAGCGCGAGGGGGGGGGAGCACGGGGGGAGGGGGGGGCGCCGCCGGGGATGGCCACGCCGCGCGGGGGAGGGCGCCGCGCCGCCTGGGAGGGGGCGCGCGGCCGCCGGGGAGGGCGCGCGCGGCCGGGGGAGGAGGAGGAGGGGATCCGCCAACTCCAGCAGTACTACCTAAAATATGGCTCCTAAATTCATTCCAGCAGTCCTCTTTCTTGTAGCCACCTGATCCCAAGGTATGGTGGTATGTCTTCTGTTGGGCATTACGTTGGTTCTTTATCACCTGACTCATACCCTCTTCCGAAGTCTTGTACTGTACAAACTCATCTCAATAGGGCCTCTGCTTTGAGATCGGGCCTGGGACAGTAAAATCTGGTGCTATGTTCTTCTTGACATACGTCGTGTATAGGTGTTTCTTCCAAGTCTGAAACTGGGTGGCCATCTTCTTCATTGCCCAATCCCTAACTTGCTCCTTCAATTCATCACCATCTATTATATCATCATAACCATCTGTTTGGATCGTGAAATGTACCAAGACATCATTACAAATTAACGCCTTGTCACGATTAGAGATAAAACTGATATGAGGAGCATTGGTCTTCTTCTTCCATTCACGGGTACTAATCGGGAGCCGGTCCCGTACAAGGTAACCACAGTGGTGCACAAATTTCATTTTATTCGCCCCCCCCGGTTCTCCTATATCCACATTGAACTCCGAGATGATGAAGCGGCCCTCCAATGGCTTTTTGGGACCTCGAACATTTCTACTCTTCATTGTAGTTGTTGATGTCGATCCAGAGGGCTACAAAACATAAACATTATTTTTAATGTCATGAGCACACATAAGACATATGATAATATATATAGCTAATAATAAAAAATATATACTTGGCCAATCTGTTGTTGCTCATTTTGTTCAAGAGCTAAGTACTGACTCCCGTCATCTGCATCCTCTTGCACGTTATTTTTAGCACTATCATCGCTGGCAACTTGAGTGCCAGTGTTGATCAAATTCATCATCAACTCCTCCTCATCCATGTTTCTCGGGTCGGCCATCTAGCTTCAAAAAACAAAACCAATATATAGTACATCAACAGCGCGGTTTGCCCTGGTGTGATTGTTTAGCATTAACGATAACGATAATACGAATGTTGATCAACTAGGCCACGAGAAAGGGCGGTGTGACAAGAGTGATGGTGCTCCACTCCGCCGTATATATGTCTGTACACATGGGTGAACGAGGGCGGCGGTGCTCCGCCGTATACATAGAAACGCATGGACGAACGAGGGCGGCGGTGCTCTGCGACGTATATATACATGCATATGAATACAAATGACATATATATACGTGTCGGCATGGTGGCCGATGTGCTGACGACGACGACGTGAGGCGGGCCGGGGCGGTGTCGGTGCGTGATGTTGTGATCCTATGTACCATGTGAACCATGTAGTCATTCATCATATGAGAAAATTCTATGTTGATAATGTAAGTATAAGTCATTATGAAATGTAAGTATATGTGTCATTCATCATATTACTTTAGCAACATTAATATATTATATCTGTATATTCAAAGTTCACAAATAAAGAAACGTTGAAGTTTTCCTTCATTTGTCTGTAGCCATGCATGCAAGTCCAACCAAAACTGCTTACATCATCACATGTGATATTTTTTATAAACTAAAAAACACTTAGTTTACAAACTGGGTATCAAAATTGAGTTCCTATTTGACCATTATATATCCTACAACAAATCCTTCAAAAAAAAGACCCTACATGAATATATTTGGATAAAATTTCGTTAACAAACATTGATCTATGAAGATAGAAAAAATTCTTCTATTGAAACTGCATCTTGGAATAATGGCATATCATATAGTGATGAATATATGGCGGTTGATTGGCTGGATCATTTTCAGCTTTAGTGACAACGACAATGGTTTCCAAATAATATATAGCGTGTTTATTATACAAGCCATAGATTTACATCGATCTAATTAATTTCTAAAGTAATTTCATTGGTGGTCCTTAATTAAACTTGTCATGAGTTCAGGTCTCAGTGATCTTAAAATGTATTTTAGTACCATAAAATGTAGTTTTTGACACTCTAAACTTGCTAATTTATCCATATAATATCCAAATATTCAAAACTTGCGTTAAGATATGGTTTTGAGATGTGAGCTTGACAACTCCATCTTTCTCTCTTTGGCCTCGCTCGCTGCATATATAGAGTTCTAAATATTCATTTTCAGTTCCTAGATTTTGTGATTCAAAATTTGGAATTTTCAATCGACGTTGACATGGCTTCCACCAAAGTTGTAGTTTTCGACATGATCTATAACTCGGCAGTGGAGGGCTCGGGCGAATGTACAAAGAGATCGATGAACATATCACCTCGAGCTCGGCAGTGGAGGGCCTCGGGTGCGGTGGGGCCACGGGCGTGGTGGAGGGGCCTCGGGCGTAGAGGAGGGCGCGGTGGAGGGCCACGGGTCGCGCGGAGGAGGGGCACGGGCACGCGTAGTGGAGGCCGCACGAGGAAGAAGAGGGCGGCGCCGGTGTCACGAAAGGCGAACGGACACGGTGGAGGCGGCGCGAGGAAGAAGAGGGCGGCGGTGTTCGACGAGGAAGAAGACGAGCGGATCGATCTGCGCGAGGCGCTGGGGGTTATATATCAGAGAGAATTACTCCCAGTGACAGCCACCAACCGGGAGTAAAAACCCTTTACTCCCGGTGCGTATTACCAACCGGGAGTAAAGGTACCTTTACTCCTGGTGCGTGTTACCAACTGGGAGTAAAGGTATACCTTTACTCCCGGTTGGTAACACGCACCGGGAGTAAAGGATATTTTTGGCGGGCCACGAAACTGCAGCCCACCTTTACTCCCGGGTGGGCTTCCCACCCGGGAGTAAAGGTGGCCTGCAGTTTCGTTTCCCGCCTGTTTTTAAGCAATTGTCTTGTTAAATACAACAGAAATGCAATAGTTTTTGTTAAATACATAGTAAATTAAATAAAAGGCATAAAATTATTTTGTTAAAAATATGAATTTTCTTTTTATTTATTGCACATAGGAAAAATCTATAACCTAACTTTTTTATTTTTTGTTAGAATTATAAAACATAATGTAACTAATATTTATTATTTCGTTAATGCAAAAATGTAGTGTTTAATTAAAATTATTAAAACTATTGGTTTTGGACAGGAAATTTGTTTTCACATCATTTTAACGTTAATATTTTAATTTTTCATCACTCAGTATCCTAATTTACCTTTTTGAGAGAGAAATCCCACCAAATCAAACATTGATTTAATTTGAAACATGACATAATAAACATCTGAATTCACAATTATTACATAATATCTCAAACACACACTATATTAAATCACTATATCATCAAGTGGGCACAGCAGTGAACTTCTTCTTTACGTATGTCCCTTGGTTATGATCGCTTCGTAACCATGGAGTGTCCTCATTATTTACCAAGATGCTAGGGTCTTTGTTCACTTTAAAGGGCGGAATTCGGTCATCCTTTTCATATTCTTCTGACATGTCCGACTTGTCCTCAATTTCCACGATGACTCTTTTCCTTGAAAGAACTATGTGGTGCTTTGGCTCTTTGGTTGAGTCATTATCGTTTTTCCTTCTTTTTGGTTTGGTAGACATATCATTGATATAGAACACCTGATTTACATCCTTGGCAAGGACGAATGGTTCATCTTTGTACCCAATATTACTAAGGTCTACTGTTGTCATTCCATACTTGTTGTCTACTGTTACCCCGCCTCCGGTCACCTTGACCCATTGGCACTTGAACAATGGGATCTTCAAAGTAGGTGTATATTCTAGTTCCCATATTTCATCTATGCGTCCATAATATGTCTGCTTATTCCCATTCGGGTCTATGGCATCTATGCGGACACCACTGTTTTGGTTGGTACTCCTTTTATCTTAGGCTACTGTGTAGAATATGTTCCCATTTATCTCGTACCCTTTGTATGTGACGATATGCCATGATGGTTGCATAGCCAATAAATACAGTTGCTCATGGATGCTCTCATCACCTTGACATTTTTTTCGCAACCAACCGCCGAAAGTTTTCATGTGCTTATGCGTAATCCAAGCTTCAGTCTTCCCTAGAAACTCAGATCGTAAGAGATCCTTGTGTGTCTCAATATACGGATCTACCAAAGAGGAGTTCTGTAGAACTGTGTAGTGTGCTTTATTGAAATAATCATCATCCATACCAATATATGTTTTCCTCCATAGTGTCCTCTTTCCGCTTAGTCTCCCCTCATGTCTCGATTCAGGAACACCAATCGAGTCAAGGTCGGGAATAAAGTCAACACAGAACTCAATGACCTCTTCTGTTCCATAGCTCTTGGCGATGCTTCCTTCTAGGCGAGCACGGTTGTGAACATATTTCTTCAGGACTCCCATGAATCTCTCTAAGGGGAACATATTGTGTAGGAACACAGGACCGAGAGTGAAAATCTCCTTGACTAGGTGAACTAGGAGGTGTGTCATAATATCAAAGAAGGAATGAGAGAACACCAACTCAAAGCTGACGAGACATTGAACCACATCATTCTGTAGTTTAGCTAGATCAGTTGGATCAATTGCCTTCTGAGAAATTGCATTGAGGAATGCACATAGCTTCACGGTGGCTAGACATATATTTGGAGGTAGAATTCCTCTTAATACAACTAGAAGTAATTGCGTCATGAGAACGTGACAGTCATGGGACTTTAAGTTACAGAATTTCTTCTCTGGCACATTTATAATACCCTTTATATTCGAGGAGAATCCAGATGGTACCTTGATGTTGTTTAAGCATTCAAACATGATTTCCTTCTCCTCTTTGCTTAGAGTGTAGCTAGCAGGACGTAAGTAATGGCGTCCATCATCTGTCTTCTCTGGATGCAGGTTGTCTCTTTCTCTCAAACAACGTAGGTCCTGTCGTGCTTCAAATGTGTCCTTAGGCATTCCATACACACCCATAAAGCCTAGCAGGTTCACACAAAGATTCTTCGTCAGGTGCATCACGTCGATCGAGCTACGGACCTCCAGGACTTGCCAATAGGGTAGGTCCCAAAATATGGACTTCTTCTTCCACATGGGTGCATGACCGTTAGCGTCTTTTGGAATAGGTTGGCTTCCATGTCCTTTTCCAAAGACGACTTTCACATCATTGACCATATCAAGTACATCCTCACCGGTTCGGTTGCGAGGCTTGGTCAGGTGGTCTGCCTTCCCTTTAAAATGCTTGCCTTTCTTTCTTACGGGGTGATTTGCAGGAAGAAATCGACGATGGCCAAGGTACATGACCTTTCAACATTTTTTCAAGAATACACCTCTAATATCACCGAAGCAGTGTGTGCATGCATTATATCCCTTGTTTGACTATCCTGAAAGATTACTTAGAGCAGGCCAATCATTGATTGTTACGAACAACAATGCTCGCAGATCAAAGTGTTCCTGTTTGTACTCATCCCACACACGTACACCTTCTTTATTCCACAAAATGAGAAGTTCGTCAATAAGTGGTCTCAGGTACACATCGATGTCATTGCCAGGTTGCTTCGGGCCTTGGATGAGCACAGGCATCATAATGAACTTCCGCTTCATGCATAACCAAGGAGGAATGTTGTAGATACTTAGAGTAACAGGCCAAGTGCTATGACTACTATTCTGCTCTCCAAAAGGATTGATACCATCTGTACTTAAAGCAAACCTTAAGTTTCTTGCGTCATTTGCAAACTCCAGGAATTCTCTGTCGATTGCTCTCCACTGGGACCCATCAGCAGGGTGTCTCAACATATTGTCTACCTTACGGTCTTCTTTGTGCCATCCTAACAATTTTGCATGTTCTTTGTTTCTGAATAGACGTTTCAAGCGTGGTATTATAGGAGCATACCACATAACCTTGGCAGGGATTTTCTTACGCGGACGTTCACCCTCAACATCACCAGGGTCATCTCGCCTGATCTTATACCGTGACGCATGGCATAACGGGCATGCATCCAATTTCTCGTACTCTTTGCCACGGTACAGGATGCAGTCATTAGGACATGCATGTATCTTCTCTATTTCTAGCCCCATAGGACAGACAACTTGTTTTGCTTCGTAGGTAGTGGCGGGCAATTCATTGTACTTCGGAAGCATCTTCTTTTGGATTTTTAGTAACTCTCCAAATCCCTTGTCAGATACACCATTTTTTGCCTTCCATTGCAGCAATTCTAGTGTGGTTCTCAACTTTTTCTGCCCTGCATCACAAGTTGGGTACAACAATTTCTTGTGATCTTCTAGCATCCGCTCGAACTTGATCTTCTCTTTTTCACTTTCACATTCTCTTTGTGCGTCACGAATGACCTGGCAAAGATCATCAGCCGGCTCATCTTCTGCGGCTACCTCTTCTTCAGCTTCTCCCATTGCAGTATCATTGAAGCACGCACCATAAAGAATAATATCATTGTCGTCCCATTATTCTTCTTCACCTTCTTCCATTACAACACCGGTTTCTCCGTGCTTTGTCCAACAAATATAGTTTGGCATGAAACCTGACTTGAACAAGTGTGAATGAAGAGTCCTTGAGTAAGGATATTCCACCGTATTCTTACATATGGCACATGGGCAGCACATGAAACCGTCGCGTTTGTTTGCCTCGGCCGCACGTAACAAAGAATGCACACCGTCAATGAACTCTTGGGAGCGGCGATCAGCATTATACATCTAATGACGGCTCATCTGCATTACATGACATAAATATTATATTAAAACCTAGATCATAATTAATTATTTATACAACATGCGTGCCACCACAAAAGATACAAATTTATGAAAGCATCGCTACAATGTAGACAATCCCAACTACCACTAAAAGAACTAAAGCTAAAATACATTTCAGGAGCACAAGGATTTTGCGACCAATCTAAACTAAAACAGACAGATCCCCCGATTGTGCAACATCTTTGGGCTTCTTCGGCTGGATCACTGCCTCATTAGCCGCCGTATTTGCCTGTTGTGCAAGATATTTTTGCACGAGTTCAACATACTCTTCCTCCCAGTAGAAGCCTGAACATCGTCCACTGCCATCCCACTGAAATTAAAACAAAAAATTAGAACTTTAATCACAACCATCATGAAAATAGGTATAAATTAACCATAATCATTAAATACCCATAAAGCCACTCACATTGCGATCCGGACACTTGTAGAAGATACGATCCTTGTTGGGACCCTCCTTCTTCACTCGGTACTCCATCACAATCTTCGTCTCATCACGACGCTTGCCGCATGGAATGAGAGGAAGGCTTGGCCTAAGTCGCTTTGGAAACCCATGAGAGGTCGAGGACCCGGAAGCAGTTGCCATCTACTCTCTATACTCATTTTTTAATACACTATAAATTTCTCCTTTTATAAACAAATAAAATTAACAAACTATAAAATTATCTAGATCTCTAAACAATGATATTTTTAACGGTCATTGTGTTCTCGTCTTTTACTGCAGCAGGTAAGTAATTCACATGATATTTCCGTAAATTAACAGAAGAATGGGAGTGTACACACATAACAGACTACTGCGACGATATCGGGACATGTGAATAAATAACCATCTGTACTAGTTGACCTTGCTTACGTGATCATCTCGACGAGCATTTCTCCACCGGACGACACCGTACTTGGTCAAGGAAGAGCTCTGATTCTACGAGGAAGGGAACACGGTCTTCCATGACTGTTGCCGCTCTCTCTCATAGAATCAAAGCTCCTCCTTGACGTTCGTTACCGCTCGGCAGAGAACATGCTCGCCGAGATGAACACGGTCCGCAAGTTCAACTAGTACGGATTTTCTATAATTTTCTAAGTTTTTCATTTCATAAAAAGTTAAAATAAAAAGTACGGTGATTGACAAACTACTACGATGATATCGGGATATGTGAATAAATAACCATCCGTACTAGTTGAACTTGCTTACGTGATCATCTCGGCGAGCATTTCTCCACCGGACGGCACCATACTTGGTCAAGGAAGAGCTCCGATTCTACAAGGAAGGGAACACGGTCTTCCACGACCGTTGCCGCTCTCCCTCGTAGAATCAAAGCTCCTCCTTGACGTCCGTTACCGCTTGGCAGAGAACATGGTCGCCGAGATGAACATGGTCCGCAAGTTCAACTAGCTACTTTAACCTTCTTTCATGTAAATATGCAAGCTTGAAGTGATTTTGAGCTCAAATTGCTTACAAATGAAAAAAACCACAATAAAGAACCATATATATATATAGTGAACAAAATGAGATAAGACAATGGTGAAAAATGAAAGTATGAGATTGGTAACCTTTACAACTGAAGAATCGATGGAGAAATCAAAGAAATCGACGGAGGAATCGAAGAATAGATGGAGGAACAATGGAGGGAGGGAGGAAGCAAGAACACTACTGCAGTGAGCTTCAAAATACGCTGAGCTCGAGCTCGGGGAGGAAGAAGGAGACGGCCGATATATAAAGGGGGAACCTTTAGTCCCGGTTGGTGGATCCAACCGGGACTAAAGGTAACTTTCCAACCCCGGGCGCAGCCATGGCCCGGGAGTAGACCTTTACTCCCGGTTGGATCCACCAACCGGGAGTAAAAGTATACCTTTAGTCCCGGTTGGAGCCTCCAACCGGGACTAAAGGTCCCTGCCACCTCTGTTTGGCGCAGTAGCCGTTGGGCAGGGACCTTTAGTCCCGGTTGGAGCCTCCAAACAGGACTAAAGGTATTTCTAGTCCCGGGGGCAAAAAATTCCGGAACTACAGCCCATTTTAGCCGAGGATCAAAGGTCTGTTCTCTACTAGTGTATATGCACTCTAAGTACTTTCTCATGTATATCTACATATGTGTCATCTTAGCTTACAAGACCTTGTTTGGTATAGCTCCTATATGGTCCGGCTCTTCCTGAAAATTACTGTTGCGGTACTGTTTCAAACTGTAGCGTAGAGCCATTTCGTTTTTCAAGGTGAAAAGTGAACCAAAATGAGGAGAAGCCACCGGAGCCACGTTTCCAAGCTGCACCAGCTCGGTGCTGCAGTGCTATTAGGTGTGAGTAGATTTTGAATTATTTTAGATGATTTAATAGTATTTTATGAGAAAGAATAAGCTCAAACATGCTGGTGTTCAATAGTCACGGAGCCTGCCCAAGTAAAAAGAGGAGCAACTGCTTGGAGGTTTTTGTATATGTAGTAGTAGTAATGTTCATACACTGTTCCAACTAGTAGCTACTGCCTACAGCTAGGAAGGACCTGGCTACAGAAAAGGAGAAGGGAAGGATATCGCTACAGTGCTGCTCTATACTATGCAGCTGAGCCTTTGAGAGAGTTGTTTGTGTGTGTAGCTAGAAGCCACAGGGATTTTTTTTTGCCTTTTTAACCTTACAAACAAATATTTTAAGAAAAGCACACGATGAATTTAATTTTCACGAATTAGATTGACATGCGTGACAAATAAATATGACCACACCACATATATTGTTATGACTAAATGAGCACTTGCTGGCATCATCGTTGCAGACACTAGCTTTCCACGTGTGCCATTGACGTGTTATGGAGTTTGAGTTTTAATTAGGAAAGTGTCTATGCATGCGTTACACTACAAGTGAAAAATTCAAACCATATCACAAAGAAGTCCAATGGATGTAAACATGTTTGTGTGTGTGTGTGTGTTTTTTTTTGCTTTCAGTATCTGCAAAAGTCAACAAATCATCACAAAGAAGTCCAATCTTACTATTAGTAATTAGAGGCCCCAATGGAAACACCACGAGAATTCTCACTAGACGCGCTAGAAAAAAAAGATAAATCCAAGAAATTCTCACAATAATCAGAAACATCTGGCCTTTGATTTGGTAGACTCTAATCATCATAACCGATAATAGCAATTAGATCTATTGTAGTTTATTAAAAATTACCCACCACTGCCATTATGAAAAACACATAAAGTAACCCCTAATTTTACATATAAATTACCCACCTCTGCCATTACAAAAGATAATTCAAAATAACCCCCTATATTTATATGTATACTATCCACATCTGTCATTATAAAAAATAATTCAAAGTAACCCCTAAATTTGTATCTAAATTACCCACCTCGGCTATTATGAAACATAATTTAAAATAACCCCATAACATTGTGTCTAAATTATCCAGCTTTGTCATTATAAAAGATAATATAAAATAATCCTCTAACTTTGTATCTAAATTACTTACATCTACTATTATGAAAGATAATTAAAAATACCTCCTATGATTTTATAAATTATTCACCTTTATCATTATGAAAGATAATGCAAAGTAATATTCTAAGTTTTCATTTAACCTATCCATATATGTTGTCATGAAAGATAAAATAAGGTATTACCTTTATATTTGTATGTACCTTAGCCATTATAAAAAAATAAACAAAAATATCTAAAATCTACATGCAAATAGCAATATATATTAGTTCAAAAAATAAATCAGTATCCATAAAGTACGCATATATATTTCTAAATTACAGACTTATGTAGTCATGAAATAAAATAATTAAAATGTTATGTTCCATCATGTATATCAAATAAACATGTATATATTGGGATAAATATTTATCTTAACAACTTATGAAACATGGAAAAATGTTTGACATGTCTATATTTTTAAATAATCTGGTTTGACATGTCTATATTTTTTACATGTCAAACTTCATGATTATACTATAAATATATCTAAATGTTTATATCTAAAGTAACATAAATATATCTAAAGTAACAAAAATATTTATGATTATACTATAAATATATCTAAATGTTTAACGTGTCTATATTTTTATTACTTTAGATATACTTATGTATTTTAATTGAAATGTTTGACATGTCTATATTGGTATAATCATAACTATAAATATAATTTCTTGATAGGAAAATTCAATCATCTTGAGAAGTGTGGGAGACCATTGGTGGCTATATTTTCTTAGCCTTTTAAGAATACTTAAGTGTGAAAAATTGATCACTATAAGGTTTAAGTATTAAAATTCCGTTGAGGTTAGCACTGCTACCCCTAGCCGAGATATCACTTCAAGCTCTATGACTTATCTTAAGCGATATGGTGCATGCAAATAATGACTTCTATTATAGTACTGAACATGCTCTATGACCTAAAATCCATATTTTTTAAAAAGTGCAAAAGGGAGAGTTAATGAAAGATACAATAAGTACAAGAGTTTCAACTTAACTTGAGGAGAGAGAAAAATTCCATAGCAGTCGATAAGAATAAATTTAAAAAAACAAAATTTAGATTTATGACTTCATAAAATGCATGATGCAACAAGAACCACCATGATTAATGGTAAGGTGTCAAAGTAATTGCATATTAAAAATATATAGAGGTGCCATGTGAAGGAAAACATGAATATGGACAAAAAATATATGGATTAGTTCCTTGAAAAATAGTAATTAATAATTTTATGATAACTGGATATAGACTACGGAGTATCTACTATATCTTTTATGTTAGAAAACAAACAAAGAGAAAAAACATACTATTTAATATAATTAATTCTTTATTAGTCAGATGTACATTTACTCTTTTCATTCCAAATTATAAGACATTTTGAGTTTTTAAAATATATAGATTTTGCTATACACTTAGATGTACTGTCTAGATACATAGTAAAAACAATATATGTAGAAAAGCCAAAACTTCTTATAATTTAGAGTGAATGGATTATTAGACAGTACCTAATACTTATATATCTCCTAAAATTGTAGTCCGTGCGAGAGCACGGGTTAATGGACTAGTAGATGCAAATATGTGGGAGATCGGAATGCTTATTCCTTAATCTAAAAAAAGATGCAAATATGATAAATAAGCAAAATATGTTCCAAATTATAAGACGTTTTTTGGCTTTTCTAGATACATAAGTTTTGCTATGGACTTAGATATACACTATATCTAAATACATATTTTTTTGAAGAAAAATCTAAATACATAGTAAAAACAATGTATCTAGAAATACCAAAATGTCTTATAATTTAAAATAGAGGTAGTATGTATATGTTGTCTATTAAGTCGTCTTAAAATTATGTGGCACTACATTAGACCACTTATGAGATAACACCAATATGTACTTGCCCTAAAGAGGCACGCGCGCTCGACTTTGTACAAGTTGTCCTCTTGTGTTCACGCGTGCATGCATGTATATGGCACTGGAATCTAATCTGTAGGTAAGTACGTGTCTTTGCCTCGTGCTCCTTCTTACAAACAGTACATATTATTTGGCCGGTCGACGTCTCAAATCTCAAATCATGATGCTGGCCCAATTAATCCTTCAATTCCTGTCTATCTCAATAGATTCATACCACTTGCAAAACCTAGTCTATAGATATGCAGTAAGCAATTTTGACTTGATTGATCGTCCTGCGTGCTGCCAAGAATTATCGGTGCGCGCCTACTCCTGAACTGTTAAAAATTCAGAAATACTTTAAGGGCTTGTTTGGTTGCACTCTAAGTCTGCAATACACCCCCAATTCACATGGGTTGAGAAGAAGGATTGAGGTGGAAAATTAGACTCCATTTCATCCCAAATTTTTCACCTCAATCTCTCATGGTTAGTAATACCAGCTGTAAGCAAGATAATTTATCTATCAAGGATATTTTTTTGCTGAACTTATTTTTGGCGGTAGTCAAGAATATTGGCAAGATGCACACGGGTGGCAAACAGGACTTACATAACCATGGGAGATGAGCCTGTATCTTGCTCCAGGAAAACATCAAGCAGTGCAACATTATTCCTAAATATGGGGTGAATGAAACTAATAGAAGAGAGCATTTGCAACATACTTTGAACCCAACAGTTAACTGTTTTCACTCGAGACTGATCTGCACGTACCCTATATATACACACATATAGCTAGCTAGGGTTTACGCGTATGCATGCATGGTTGCGGGGCTGTGGACACAGGTTGGCATTTACACCTAGGATGTCCTTGTGGGGAATTTTTATTGCCATGCATGTCGGTAATTTAAGGCATGTGCCGCTGTTTGCTACGTACAGCTACTAGTGCGTCGTAGCACGTACAGAGCACACAATTAACAACACCTGTATGTGCGTAGAGTAGTACTTATGGTTTTTTTTCCTTTGGAGGAGGTTAGAACATCTCCATAATCTTGTTGTACGACCATGCATATCATATCAAGGGATACCCGTGACTTGTACGGTCTCTCTCTCTCTCTCTCTCTCTCTCTCTCTCTCTCTCTCTCTCTCTCTCTCTCTCTCTCTCTCTCTCTCTCTCTCTCTCTCCTCTCTATTTGTCAGGTGCATATGTGTGCATCGACTCAAGGGAAGTAGGTTTATTATGATCAATATGTGTACATATATATGATATTCAATTCCTTCATTTCCTAGACATGAATACTACTCAACTTAATCATGAGTCAAATCATAAATACTAAAACATATTCCTAATTAAGGGCTTATTTGATGCACATGTATTCACCTCAATTCACATGTATTGAAGTGGATTGGGGTGGAAATTAAACTAAGTTCCACTTCAACACATATATATTGAGATGTATACATTTACATCATCCAAACAAGGCCAATATACTAATAGTACTCTACTTGTCGAGTAAACTTGGTGCTAGATAGAGCTAGAGTGCTAGACTGCTAGATATTATATTCTTGTTTATTTTAAGCAAAACATGGATCTAAATCAAAGACAACTAGACACTTCTATAAGCATTTCTAGGATTCCCTACATCACTTGAAGCTTCTTGAAAGAACCTATTGGTAATCTTTTCAACAAGAAGCTTCTCCGTCCTACTATAAACAGAGACATTCTTACAAACACACACAAATGCACACATATATACGAACACATTCGAGAAACTAGGCTAGCAGATCTTGTGATTGATGGAGATTACTACAGGCATCTTGTGACTTATATATTGTCAATGGGCATATTGGCAACCACTAAAATGAATAATGGGTAGCCAAAAATGCAAGAACCCGTGGTAGCATTCAAACATATATTATTTCATGTAAGATTAAATGAAAACCATAAGGTAAATAGGTTCCTCCCATTGGTCGTTGACTATTGTTCAAAACATAATAGTCCAAATTTTAAGGCCAGTTACTATTATTGGATCAAAGCTGAAGTCAATGAATGCAGTGGGTAACTTGTTCGATCTCAACAACAATGCCCTGATAGGGTAGCTGTCACTACCAAAATGGTGGAATTCTCCTAGTGTTTTTAAGTAGTAATAAAACACTACCACTAGCATAGCACATGGGAATTTCACTAGGAGGCATTTAGTAGGAAAAATTTATACTAAATTTTGAATGCCAAAACAATAAGAGAACCCCACCTCACTAGGAGAAGTCTAAAATTCTGGTTGTGTGTACCTTTTGTACTTTATTTTATGTATTCAACGTGGAATGGTCCTTTAATTTGTTACGAACTATGAGAGCTAGCTACATATATGCATTCATTTTCAAGTAACAAATGTTTACACTATACTTTCTTCAACATTGGAATTTGGCTAGTTTTCATCTATCTAAAAGTTATAGAATCCAAAAAGAATAGCAATTGTTTCCAAGAAAATAACATGGTTGATCGAGCAAGTTGCGTACCAATCACTAGCTAGATTGAAGACATTCATGGATGATAAATTCTTGTTCCTTCTTCCACATGATGCACCTTTCAATTGAATTCGTCAAACGGGCTCCATACGGCAAGAATAGTCGCCACTCGGTTACGATATGCCAGGAAACATGTATGTGACAAAATATATGGGTGGCATAGATTTTACTAGATTAGTATAGATTGTTTAGAGGAAATCATGAAAAAAGTTTGCAACCTTGGAAATTTAATTAGTTTCTTTGACAAACCATAAATGTGTATGAAATGTTCAATGTATGTGTCAGTAATCTTAATTTACTTGAGATTGACCGATGTGAGCAATTGAGCCGTACATTGTATATGGACAAAGATAGCCAGGTAGTAATCTTGTGTACATTGGATTAATTAAAAAAAAAGTAGCGATGTGCCGACATATACATATGATGTAACATATATGGATAAATTTGCTCAGGATATATACTTTGTACACGTATAAAAAGTGCAACTACTACTTCCATTCCAAAATATAAGGGATTCTGGCTATGCACCTGTACAAGTTCAAAAAATATACTAGGAGCACCTTGATATAATCGCAGCTTAATTAATTACGCGCAAGAAAAATGTGCAGTCATGACCATTTTTCTCATTTGATGTGTACAAGTATCAAACTATACTAGCTAGGTTTGAGCACGCCTAACTTTGTTTTTCTTGCCAAATCTTCCGTTTCCACCAACATCTTCCATGACACTACACTAGAGCTTACTAAGAAGAGCATATAAGGAAGGAAAAAACTGAAATATATATAGATAGATCATATATAGACAGCTGATAGTAGGTTGGGTAATGCAATAATGCAACTAAAGCGCAGCAGCATGGCATGCATAAAGAAGCAATACATATCAGAGGTCGTCCATAGATCGGAGGTGTTGTACTAGACATGTATATATAATATATATTTATGTATTTATAATCATATTATGTACTGTATAGAGGAGCAGCATCGATCTGTGGGCGGCTGGCCGGCCGATCAGTCGGTGGGGGCAATTTAGTGAGTTCGGTGACTAGGTCCCACATGCAAGCAAGCAGGAGGGAGACGCTTGCATTTGCTTTTAATGTGGCACCGCATGCTTGCTGCGTGGAAGAAGGAAGGGATGCCCTAGCACCGAGGAAGAGTGTTCTTATTGGTCCACCCCTTGTCGTTGATAGAGATGGTTTTAATGCTGTCATTGCATGCTTTGCTGCGCATCCATCGTCTCTCATTGACATTGTCATTTTTTTCTCTCTTCGTCATTCATTATCGATCCTTCTCCGCGCTGAAGATCGATTGACGCAGTCTAGTATAATCCCAGTTTTAGTTAGACCCACTCTAATCTCTATAAGTTTTGCTACAAGTTCGTAAATTTTGGTATTCACGTACCAACACATGATGCAGGCAATAATCACTACCGGAAACGAGTGCTTTGCCGAGGGCCTGAGGATTTGCCGAGGGTCAAATCTCGGGTACTCGGCAAAGACACTCTTTGCCGAGGGCCAGCCACAGGAGCCCTCGGCAAAGAACGGCCCTCGGCAAAGAGGCCTTTACCGAGGGTATGGCCCTCGGCAAAGACAGGCCCACGGCAAATCAAATCTTTGCCGAGGGCCGCGGCCCTCGGCAAATTAGGCCCGTTCGGTGACGGCGGCCATTTCCTGTCAATCTTTGCCGAGGGCCACCCGTTAGGCCCTCGGCAAAGATTTTTTTCTCCTGTGCAATCAGGTTATTCGGCAAATTTTTTTAAGTCTTTGCCGAGGGCCCTAGACCAGGCCCTCGGTAAAGATTTTTTTAAAACCAATTTTTTGGCCAAATTTTTTTTTTTTATAAATCGCCTTTGCCGAGGGCCCGAGGCTAGGCCCTCGACAAAGAAGCCCTTTGCCGAGGGCCCAAGATAGGCCCTCGGCAAAGATTTTTATTTTTTTTAAAAAAAAATTCTTTGCCGAGGGCCACGGGCCAGGCCCTCGGCAAAGATCCCTCGGCAATTTTTTTTTTTTGTTTTTTAGCCCGGTTTTTTTGTAGTTCTACAATACATTGTTTTGAACTCAATTTTAAAATTTAGGCCGATTTTGATTTTGTTTTGTATATTTTCTTAATTTATTTCGTTTCTTTGATTTTTTTTCGAATATGTCAAATTTGAACTGCGGGTGCATGGAATATTGCAATGTAGTATTTCGAAAAATGTTATTCATGTTAATTGGTGCATGTTGAGTCCCTATCCATGAACTCGCATCAAATTTTCACGCATCTTGTTCGCGTAACATGACGACCGACTTGCCGGAAAAGTGTTTTAAAATTATATAAAATCCATACGAAGTCCGAAAATCATGAAACTTGGTGAGATGTCATGTTATCACATGTGTAGGCTGTGGTAAAAAATTGAGAAGGCTTCGAGCGAGTTGCGACGTCGGATGCCTGAAACCCAGACATCTCCACATGTGATGCTGGGAGATGTGGTGGTAAATGTCAAGGACATAGCAATGCTTGAGCGATTACTTCTAGGCAATGACGACGATGACAACATAGAACCTTCGGATAGTGTTGCCCATTTAGACAATTTTGACAGTGATGATGAGACCTATGATCCCAATCATGAAGATTATTCCTAATACATGTAATACTATGGTTTTTTAATTTGTGTTTTGTTTATATATTTTGAATCTATTTCTAATATATGTACTAATTAGTCTTGTTCATTCTTTGTGATTGCAGGTGATTGGACAAAGATGGCGAGCAGACGTCCACGCCACGACACGCCCTCGGTTTACGGGAGAGACCGCCCTCTCCTTCGAGGTGAGGGGTCGTCGTCCAGGGTAGCGTCCGCAGGAGGTGACGAGAGGAGGACCAGGGGCAGCCGCCGCAGGAGGCAGCGGTCTCCTCCCTCGACATGTGACGAGGTGCTGGAGGAGGAGCACGTGACGGCCACGGCCTCGTCCTCATCGAAGGACGAGAGGGGT
Organism: Miscanthus floridulus; assembly: GCF_019320115.1. Lineage (NCBI taxonomy): Eukaryota > Viridiplantae > Streptophyta > Magnoliopsida > Poales > Poaceae > Miscanthus > Miscanthus floridulus. The sequence continues at coordinate 68,153,697 of NC_089587.1, read as the reverse complement.
CAGCAGACGGGCGAGGGAGACGAGGCGCTCGAGGGCGAGGGAGGCGAGGCGCTCGAGGGCGAGGGAGAGGTTACCGCTACCCGGACTCTCTACGAGCGAGGTCCCACGAGCCTCCCTCCGGCTCCGCTTCCTCACAACCGCTCAGTGATTCGGTCTATGGCAAAGAGGTAAGTAACTATGGATGTTATCGCAACTACTTCATAAGATATGTTGGAAATCTTAAGAGAACTGATAAATTTTCTTAATCACTTGTGCAGGGCCTGGTTGGTTTTGTCGGGTACTCCAGCACGCACCCCCGCGAGCATCCTTGGTGTTTTGTGCAGGAAATGGTACCCTGGCATTGTGCAACTGTCCGAAGAGCCGATGGTGCGGGAGCTGGCCTCCAACTGGGACAGGTACGCGCTGGTCACGGATGACACTTACCGCAACAAGCAGGAGCGAGTATTGGTAGAGTTTTGGGTAAGTCTCTCTCGCACAACATTGCTTAATACATCGCATTCATTGGTTAAATCTTTTATCAAAATAATGAATGGATACATCGGTTTTGTATGCAGAAATATTTCAAGGCCGAAGAAGGACTTGAGGCCCAGGCGGATCGGGCGGCTGCCGTAGCTTGTAGGAAGTACGTCACCGAGATGCACCACCATGGGCGCGTCCAGGTCCACATAGACTACTACAGGTCGGTACTTAGGCAGTCCCTCCCCAAGCCTCAAGCAAGACGGATTACGATGACCCAGGATCAGTACCTTGAGATAGGCGAATAACATTCATAATGATTCGTTTTGATATTAAGTAGGTTCAATTTCATCTTCTTATATGTCAAATACTTGATGACTTGTAGGTGATTCCCTAGTGGTGCCGATCGTATCCCGAATGCTGGGCCATGATCGTGGACAAGTGGTTATCACATGACTTTGTTGACACGCACGAGAGGCAGCGGGAACAGCGTCTGATGAGGCAAGGTCCAACTCACCATCAAGGCAGCCGTAGCCTCCCCGGATACAAACAAGCATACGTAAGTGATTTCTTTCATTTATTTTGACGCTCAATTCTGCTTGATTTCTCACCATCTTTCCGTCTTTCTCGCAGGAGGCTGCGCACCCGGGCGAGGAGGTCTCAGAGTTCTCTACGTGGGCTATGTCCCACATGGGCAAGGCATCGTCCTCTGTCTCCTTCGACCCGGCTGCCCCGCCCCAGGTGTACTCCGACCCGAATGTGTACACTAAAGTCCAAGAGTACACGTCAACGGTAAGGCAGATCTATGGGGAAGATTACAATGTGCGCACTGAGCCCATTGATGCAGAGGCGATCATGAGGCTTGGAGGAGGCAAGAAGCACGGGCGGCTGTGGATTGCAGACAGCGCCATCGACTCCACCATTGTTCCCTCTCTCGACGCTATCCGAGCACGGAGCACGAGCTCCAGCCAGTCCATACATCTACGGCCTTCTCCAGCACTGCAGCAGGTCCAAGCACTCCAGGTAATTCCTGTTTTACTCATCGTACGTAGATATTTACACACCTAAATTAGATTTGCATTACTGATACATTGGAGTGAAATATTGCAGGCCGAGCTGCAAGAAACAAAAAGGCAAAGTCAAGAGCAGAACGCGGATCTGACCGCACAGCTGCAGGCCCAGAAGGTCGCGTTCGAGGCCGCGCAGAAGCAGATGGCGGAGATGATGGTGATCATGCAAAGTCTTAGGCAAGCATCGGGTGTACCTGTGCAGTTTTCAGCTCCTCCACCTCCTACTCCTGTAGCTACTCCTGTAAGTATGAAAGTTCACTTTTCGCTTGTGCTTTGCATGTATGTCGGCGTTCGTGCCGTTGTGGATGTCGGCGTTCGTGCCGTCGTTTCTTGCAGGTTTTGGAAACCTCCCCGTGCAGGGGAGGTGCTGCCGAAATTTTCAATTGAGTCTAATCTTTTTGTATTTCTACAATACTAGATGCAATCTCTAAGTTCCAAAACTATTTTCTCAGATTACTCACACATGCAATCTCTGCTCCTTTGTGCAGCTTCCGTCCGCGGGTTCCAATCAACCCGCTAGTGCATCACCGGGTGATCCTGCTTTTCCTTCACCATCGTCTCATAGGCTAGCTTGATGAGGACTCGAGCTAGGTGATGTGGTTGGACTTTAGCGTGATTTGTGATTTATGGTTGTGACTTGTGCTTGGATTTCATTAACTTGTCGTAATAAACATGTGAATGATGATGAACATGTGACTTGTCGTTGTAATATATTGTGATTTGTGGTTCGCCATTATGGTTGTGATATATTGTGAGAAAATGGGTTTTGTGTGATATATATATGTATATATATGAAATGCTTGTGTCGATGGAATGCAAAAAACAAAAAAAAATTAAATTTCTGCCTCTTTGCCGAGGGCAATGACCAAGGCCCTCGGCAAAGAAGGGTCCTTTACCGAGGGCCCAAGCAATAGCCCTCGGCAAAGATTTTTTGGAAAAAAATCCTGACAATTTCTTTGCCGAGGGCCAAGGAGCAGGCCCTCGGCAAAGGGTTAAAAAAATTTCAAAAAAATCATTTCTTTGCCGAGGGCCGACCCTCGGCAAAGAATTTTTAAAAATCCTGAAAATTTCTTTGCCGAGGGCCAGGGAGGAGGCCCTCGGCAAAGAGTAAAAAAAAATTCAAAAAAACCATTTCTTTGCCGAGGGCCGGCCCTCGGCAAAGAATTTTTAAAAAATCCTGAAAATTTCTTTGCCGAGGGCCAGGGATGAGGCCCTCGGCAAAGGGTTAAAAAAAATTCAAAAAAACCATTTCTTTGCCGAGGGCCGGCCCTCGGCAAAGAATTTTTAAAAAAATCCTGAAAATTTCTTTGCCGAGGGCCAGGGAGGAGGCCCTCGGCAAAGGTTTTTAAAAAAAATAAAAAAAATTATTTGCCAACTTTGCCGAGGGCCGGCCCTCAGCAAAGGTTGTTTAAAAAAATAAAAAAAATTATTTGCCGAGGGTCGGCCCTCGGCAAAGAAACCGCCAACGGCGTCGGCACCTGACGGCTTCTTTTCTTTGCCGAGGGCCGTCCTGGCCCTCGGCAAAGGCTTTGCCGAGTGCCCGATAAAGGGCCCTCGGCAAAGACCCCTTTGCCGTCTAAAAATTCCCCGAGGGGTCTTTGCAAAGCATGCGCCTCCAGCAGTGAATACACATGAACCATTGCTTTACCGCTCTTAGATCTGCTCCCATAACTTCACTAGCCAAAAGAGGATAGCTCCAAAAACTCCCCTCCTCCAAAAAAGGTAGAGACCAACTCAATGTTTTTTTGTGGCAGAGCTACTCAACACTACTAAAGAAAGCTTTTTTTAGAGGCAGCTAGAACGGGTTTGAAGAGACGACTGCTCCACCCGCTCTACTTGTGTCTCTAGAAATCAATGATTTCTAGAGGCGACTATCCAATTGTCCCTAGAAATCGACTTGTAGAGGCAGGCTGAAACCCAACCGCCTCTAGAGATTGATTTCTAGAGGTGGGCTGAAATCTAGCCGACTCTTGAAAAGGATTTACAGAGCTACCAATCTAGTAAAACAAAATAACCACTGGAGAAGCCCACCAGGCAACCCCCACAGGTCAAAAGTTATGTGAATTTCGTGCACGTGCAGTTGTCATGGGAATCGAATTCACAACCTTTTCCTTTCTTACTACTACACCCCAAAGTCACTTGTGACCAATAGGCTAATACAAACCGACAAATATTGAGAACCTAAATGAATTCAAATGAAAATTTGTTTATGTTGTTTCTCTATCAGAGGTCATTTGAAAATTAAAAAATGAATTTCAAAATCTGAAAATAAAACATAATTTTTGGGTCTTCAATGATTTCAAATAAAAAAATTATCAATTACAAAGTTTAGATCTTTTTGAGATCTAAAACTTTGATATAAAATCTGCCTTCATCTGACTTGATTTGAAAAAGGTTATAAATGTCACTGTGTTGCACCTTTTTTCAGGGCGGACCACATCGTCAACTGCCTCTAGTAATGCCTTCATTTTTAGAGGCGGCTAGAAAGTCTAGCCACCTGTAGAATGACATTTTAGAGGTAGTTGGGCTTTTTAGTCATCTCTAAAAATAAGAGGGCATTTCTAGTAGCGTCTAGGATTTCCAGCTATCTCTAAAAAACAACTTCTAGGGCAGTGCGGCACAGAAACTTTTTTTAGATATGGTTCTTGATAGATCAATCTCTAAACTAAAGGAGAGATGCCTCTAAAAATGGTCTGTGTAGCAGTGAGAGGTATTCAAAAACTTGACTTTCTAAACTCCTCACGGTGTTGTCAGAAAATTACCCACCACACCACTAGTAACACACATAGTAGTTCATTTTCTTTTTTTTTCCCCTCCACACACCATAACTCTTCATGCACAAATTTTTTTCTCGCAATACCAAGCGTCATCGCCCTAAATCCTATAACCCTAGCGCCAACACTGCAAATCCAACTATCAAAGGCCCTCCATTGGCGAGGTGGTCACCGGAATGGACTAATCCAGTGATCTTTCACTAATACAGAGACGGGCTTTACTCCCGGTGGGGAACCCCCTCTAGTCCCGGTTCCCCACCCGGGAGTAAGCATCCGGGACTAAAGGTCCCCGGACTAACATCAACCGGGACTAAAGGTCCTCCCAGCTTTAAAAAAAATAATACCTCCCACCGCTGCGTCCCGTGAGATTCGAACCCAAGACCTCATGCATTGCCTCGCGCGTAGCTTACCACCCCACCTACACAACACATCTGACAATGGATGGGATGCTTCCCTTTTGAACTAACACATCGGGAGACCTTTAGTCCCGGTTGGTGGCTCCAACCGGGACTAAAGGGTCCTTTAGTCCCGGTTGGTGGCTCCAACCGGGACTAAAGGCTCCGACCAGTGATCTCCCCTCTCTAAATGCCCCCTCTGTCATGGCTCCTTGGTCATGGCGCCTCAATGAGCACCAACTGCACCATTGAGATGTTCTTGTGCAGGGTACGTGGTTCATCATATGATTTGTCATTTGTTACAGGGATGCAAATCTTCACTGATTTAAATAGGTTTCCTTTTCTTCCTTGTGTTTTCAGTTTGAAGATTCAAAATCAGTCAACCAACAAAATGAACTCTTTCCAGGTAATGTCTGTCCCACAATGCAGTTAGCTATTCTGCGAAATCATGTGTTCTTCTATCATCAAATCAATCAATTAGCTACCCATACTATAATGTGGAAATGGCAAGGACATATGATGCAAAGGATGAACAAGTAGAGATGCGAAGAGGTGGATGATGGATGGAGATGCAAAGGATGAAAACAAAGCCCAAGGCAAAGATATAACATAGGGTTTGTTTTTACCGGCCTAAGGTGATTAGAGAAGTGAATTGGCCGTGTTTAGAATATATAGCCGTACTATAAAAAGGAGAAAATCTATACCTGATACGGTTACATAATGCCACTACGCATGTGAGATTTAACTTTGCATATGTATTAGATTGAGTGGCGTGGTGAGGTGTAAATGAAAATCTTTTCAAATTGTTTAAAAAATGTTAACTTGGTGCTAAATGTGGTATTGGTTGTCCCATGGAAGACCTATCAGAGTTCGCCATTTGAGAAAGTTTGAGAAAAGAAGCTTAGTGGATTGTTTTCACAAGATAACTTGTATATGGATTTACAAGATTTTTAAATAAAGGTATGCTTGTTCTAAATACAAATAAAAATGGAAAAATAGAAAAATAGAAAAAAAAATTGTAGCCCACGCCAGGAATGGCCCAGGATGCACACGCACGCAGGAACGCTGTTTGCTCACCCTGGTAGTAGGCCCAATACATGAGTGGACGCGTGTAAGTAAAAGCGCGCGGTGGTTGGGTCCCCTCCAGTGCGGTGTGCGGTGCTCGCTCCCAATCTGGCAATCTGCCGCCAATCATATCAAGTGTGGCGGTCCAGTTGGTGCATGCAATGCAGCAGGCCTTGCCGATACATGCCGTGTTTAATTTAATTATTTACTCCGATATACACAGCCTGCACTGCACCTTATTACTGATGTATACGGTAATTTGTCTCGCTAGCTATCTATCTGCAGCTGATTAGCTGAAGCACTATGGAAGTTTAGCCTGTTCAGTGCACATAAATTTCTCCTCTAGCGGGCCTACCGGCCTGGGTTGAAAGCCCACGTACTCCACAGCTGGTCCAAAACCACGAGGAGGTTACAGTTACAGCCCATAATATCCCTATTGGGCTGGGCCAACTGCTTTCTTGCCTCCTGGACTTCACTTTGGTAAGACCGACCACTCAGCAGTGATCCTCAACAATTAAAAAAAATCTCAGCAGTTCAGGTAGTCACTCGTCAGGCACTTTGCGTACGAGAGTGCTACTAGCAAGTAGCAAAGCAATCTAGTAGCAGCGCAAGCATGGCGCTTGACGTCTCATCTCGAAGCAAGCACAAGCCTCCAAATGAAGCTACCTTCCCCTTTTAATTTTGCGCGTCGCATGCACTCTCACTCGCAATCGCAATCTCAAGCAACCCTGCATGCCAAACTGTAGACGCACGATCGGGAGTCAACGCAACGCAACGCAACGCAAGCGATCGCGAGCTTTTCGATGTGATCTAGTATTCTAGGAGTATCTAGCTCTGCATTGCCTCTCTCGTCTGTTCCTGCTTGCTTGCTAAGTGAGATCGATCGAGCTTCAACCACTAGCCAGCACGTACGCACCGATCGAGGCATCGACGATGGATGACGACGACCTCCACGGCGGCAACGGCAAGAACAAGCCGCCAACGAGCTCGAGGCGGCGCCGCTGCTACTGCTGCAGCGGCACAACGGCGGCCACGCTGCTCATGTTCCTGCTCACCAACGCCGTCTCCGTCGCCGTCGTCTCGTCCGGCGCCGGGCCCTCCCTCCTCCGCCGCTACAGCGGCGGCGGCTACAGGCCCGCCGCCACCATCGTCCGCCTCTGGGACGGCTCCGCGGCGCTCCACGCGGACCTCAACGCCACGCAGGCCGCGCTCGCCGCCGGCCGCGCCGACCTCGCCGACCTCCACGCCCGCGTCCGCACCGCCAACGAGCTCCTCCAGACGCTCCTCCGCGCCATGCAGGACCACGGTGGCCGGGACCTCCCTGCGACGCCTGACGGCGGATGGAAGCGCGAGCCAGCCGGCGAGCTCAGGCTGGCCGTCGCCCCGCATCACAAGGTGGGCGTGCCCGGGGCGGGGGAGGCCGTGTTCCCGGTGCTGGGCCACGCGTGCGTCCGCGTCCAGGACGACGTGGAGCGGTACATGGACTACGCGCCCGGCGGGGAGTGTCCGTCCGACGACCCACTCGTGCACAGCCTCATGCTCAGCGGCTGCGAGCCGCTGCCGCGCCGCCGCTGCCGGCCACGGTCGCCCAAGGGGTTCCCGCAGCCGTTGCCGCTTCCCAGGAGCCTCTGGACCACGCCGCCGGACACCACCGTCGTGTGGGACGCTTACGCCTGCAAGAACTACTCGTGCCTCGCGGCCGCCGCCCGCGGCGGCGGCATCAGCGGCTGCGGCGGCGACGGTGGCGGCGGAGCATGCTTCGACCTGCGGCGCGGCCGGGGGAATAAGCAGGCCGACAGATGGGCGCGCGACGACGGCGCGCTGTCCTACTCCATCGACGCCGTGCTCGCGGCGCGGCCCAACGGCACGGTGCGCATCGGTCTTGACCTCGGCGGCGGCTCCCCCACCGGCACGTTCGCGGCGCGGATGCTGGAGCGCGCGCGGGTCACCGTGCTCACCGCGGCCGTCAACTCCGGCGCGCCCTTCGGCAGCTTCGTCGCGTCGCGCGGACTGGTGCCGCTGCACGTCACCGCCGCGCACCGGCTGCCCCTGTTCGACGGCACCATGGACATCGTGCACGCGGGGCGCGAACTTGGCGGCGGCGGCGGCGTGATGCTGGAGTTCGCGCTGTACGACGTCTACAGGGTGCTCAGGCCAGGGGGCTTGTTCTGGCTCGACCACTTCGTCTACGCCGCCGCGCAGCTCAACGCGACGTTCGTGCCCATGCTGGATCGCGTCGGGTTCAGGAAGCTACGGTGGAACACCGCCCGAGGAAAGGAGAAGGGCCAGTGGTACGTGTCAGCGCTGTTGGAGAAGCCCATGGCGTGAGAACATTTGTGTGCGTGTGTTTTTTTACGGGGAAATTGTGGCTGCAATAATCCTATGAATTATGAATTATATCTTGTTCATTCTAACTTCTGGTGTACTATGACTTTTTGCCTAATTACAGAAAAATGCAATACATTACCGTACGTGTCAGACAATTGGCTGAGGTCTAAAGAAATTTCGCCGATTGCGAAATTTACTAGCAGTAGGAAAAATACTAAATGGATATTTTGCATTGGTAGCATAGAAAAAAATAACAGGCTATAGGGCGCTATAGCGGCCGGAGAGGCTTGACGCTATGGCCCCGTTCGCTGGTCTGAAACTTTAGCGTTAAAATAGTGACACTATTTCATATTTACCTACTTATCATTTGCTTACTAATTTAATTAGTTATTTTCTACTTATAATTTGCTACTAATTGGGTATTTTGAACAATTAAACACTGGAGTTTCATGAACCATGTTGTAATGTCATATTGGTAATGTTACCTAGACTTGTGGAATCTTAGAAACATATTTGTGTTCATCGAATTCCATATTTAACATGTTTTTTTTTGTATCAATTACTTGTGTTTTTCATGCTTATTTTATAAAAAAAAAACGCTATCTGTCGTAGAGTCGTTATAGCTTCATAACCGCTGAAAAAAGTTGCCGCTATTTTAATAGCCTGCTATTTTAAACTGTGATTGGTAGACAAATAATAATACTATACATTCTTTAGACAGGTTAGCATTGTATTAAACTACAATAAACTAAAACCACCGTCCGTAGAACAATTCGGATGGGCACGAAACCGAAGGCACGCACAGGCACAGCAACCAGCCTAGTATCTAGCCAATTCAGTCAACTCTTGCGAATTACAATCAGAAGCGCCTTATTATATCCCAAAGTAATATACTACCGATAATAAATTTGAAAGGGGTCAAAATTACGGTGCCTATATTGGAAAATTTTGAGGTGGAATTAGAATCAGAGATTAAAAAAAAAACTAGTTACATACACGCAAGACAGTGAGGCTAAAATGGCTCAACAGAAATGGCGTAGGAAATTGCTCAATACAACAATCAAATTTACTACAAATCTTATAGTGAGCATGTATGGCAGTCACAATGCTTACCTGAATATGCATGATTTGATCAGGGTTCCATAGAGAAAGATCAGATTTTTTATTAAAAAAAATTCAAAGGATCACTCTAGAGAAAATTTCGGCCCTCAAAAAAAAGTTTGGCTTCCATTATATTCTGGATCCTTTTAAATTCAATGTTACCTATTTGACCAGGAATCTAACTTGCCTTCTTTATATGGCCCTTCGGTCAAATTTAGCTACTAAAAGTGTTACGTAGGGATGAAATGACAATTTTACTCCACAGTAAAATAGGTAAGTTCAGTTTTCATATATTTTATTTTGAGGTTATTCAGACTATTTTTGTATGGTTTGAGGTCCTCATAATAGCACAAAATAAGGCACACATTATTTTCTGAACAATTACGCTGACCTCAAACCATGCAAAAATAATCTAAATAATCCTTAAAATGAAATATAACTATACTTACCTATTTCGCCGAGGGATAAATTGTCATTTCATCCCCGCCTAACAATGTTAGTAGCCAATTACGATGGAAGGGCCATGTAACGATGGAAAGTTGAATTTCGGGATAAATAGGTACTTCCTCAGTTCCAAATTATAAGTCGTTTTGATTTTTTTGGTACATCTATTTTACTATGTATCTAGACATATTATTTATCTAGATGCATAGCAAAATACATGTACCAAAATAGTCAAAGCGGCTTATAATTTAGAACGGAGGGAGTAACTTATATAAATTTAGTTAAACTTGAAAAGGCTTGACTTAGGACAAACCTAAAACATCACTTATTTTTGGACGGAGGGGGTAGTAGCTAATAGCTGCTACTTTTTAGCTAGCTAATTTTTTGTGGGGGCTGTTTAGATCTAACTAATTGGTGGTTGGATAGTGAATTGAAAGTGTATACGATTTCAAACCTGCTGAAACTAATAAAGACTGTCTACGAATCCGTTGACAGATTTCTGCTGCCGAAATCTGTCACATTTTTTGACCAATCAGAGAGTATTAGAAAAACTGACAGATAACTACATAAAAAAATCTATCAAATCTATTAACGGGCCGGGCATACAACAACAGAAATCCAAATACCCATGAAAACAACAGGCCCAGAATATGAAGATGTAAACTGACATAGCACAATATATGTAGTTGTAGTTCTAGCAGGTAGGCCTACCAAACAAACAAACAAAGGCCGGCATTATAAAGCCCAAAAACAAAAGGACATCTATAGAAAACGAGACAGAGAAACATAACATTAACTGATTCACAAATGAAGCTAAGACACGTACAAAAATCACACAGCCTTCTTACTGATAATTAGCTAACAAAAAAACATAATTCACCATTACAAAAAAAATTCAACTCAACTAAATTCACTATTATAACTATGGCCCCGTTCACTGGTTTGAAACTTGGTTGAAACTGGCTGAAAAAACACTGTTCCGGCTGAATTGTTGTGAGAGAAAAATACTGTTTCGGCTGAAAAAAGAAGCCGAACAAACTGAATATGAGGTAAGCCGAACATGGCCTATAAACATTACAGCTAAAACAACACAAACAAATACATTCAACTCAACTAAATTCACCATTACAACTCTAAACATTACAACTAAAAAATTACACGCAAACTAAAAAAACAACTCAGCTAAATTCACTATTACAAAACATAATGCTCAATTTCTAGTGGAGCGTGGACGGTGACCATTCGATTACATACACTACCAAGGTGCTAGCTAGTCACCTCGCAAAAAAATAAAACTGCTTGCTAGTCATATGTCAGTTTAATTTGTGCATCGACCGCCGTTGCGTTTTTTTTAATCGGCATTGCGTTTTGACTTCTACAATGGGCCTCGCATATGTCATCGCCATGCCTGCAGCTTTCTGGATGGCCACGGCGCGGCGGTGGCACCAATCTAGACCTGTTCGCGTGAATTTATCAGATTTATAAGTGTTTTTTTCGCACAACAAAATTAGCCGCAGAAAGAACCTGCCCGTGGTCAAGTGTCGCGCCGAAGCCAACGATGGTCCAGCGGCGGGTGAACACAAGCAACACAAATCTTAAAGCAAATCCATTGGTCCAAAATTCAACAGATAAATTTGTTGACAGATAAATAGCAAAAGTCAACTAATAATTAGCAACCCTTCCAACTAATAATTAATAGATTTATTAGCAGATCTATTATTTTGATCGGTACTAATTTTAGCTACTAATTTTTTTAATGCTAATGGATCAAACGGTCTCTAAAAGTGGTTAAAGAGCCACATCAAAGGTTTTGGATTATTCCTTTCCTCGTTGGTGATCAAAGCAACAGATTCCATGCGTGCACCCACAACAAGACCATGCGTTGACCTCCCTCTCTAGCAAGTCCTGGTCCTCGTCGCTCGGGAAATCGCCGGCAACCCTGCCACCCCATTGCTCGTCGCCTCACTGGGGAAATCGCCGGTCACTCTGCCACCCCCATTGCTCGCCGCCAGGACGATTTGCCAGATCTGCAAAGGAGAAGGCCCATGCCGCCGGCCGCCGCCAATCCAGGCCAGTCGCTGCTCCATCCAGCAGTGCCACTGCCCCCAACTTCTCCGCCACCCGAGAACTCGAGGTGAGGCCGTACGTCTCCTTCCAAGTCCTCCATTCCTAGCTGCTACTCTGCTAGTGCTAGCTAGCCCTCTCTCCATCTTCCATGGAAATGTGGCCAAGGCTTGCTACCGCGAGAATTTACTCTACTTTAAAATAGGCGATTTAGTTTCGATCAACTTAAAGACACGGGATAGGATATGCTATGTTGAATTTTCCATACCCTTAAAGGCCTTAATCCCCATTGTTATAGGAAGTTTCCATTAATTATACCTGACCAGATGGAGATGCTATGATTCTGTAATCTGTATTTTAATCCAAAATTTTAAGTCAAATAGGAGTATCATGCTTGATTAATACATTAAAAAATTCGCACTAAAACGTTGATTTATATTGAAGAAATTAGTAAATAATATTTAGTTCGCTCTCAAAGTGTGGTACATAGAAAGTTAGTGTACTAACCCTAGGCATGGCACATAGAAAGTTATGTACAGTACTACATAGAGTTCTACATGTAAGGTATTTGTAAACTGAAAGTTAATGTACTACATAGAGTTCTACATGTAAGGTGTTTTTCAACTGAAATTACTAGTATGTTAAGAAAGTATTCTAGGATGACAATTTTCAGAAAAACAATACCCCAAACCAATTTTTTTTCCCCCGAAGGGTTTCACATTCCTGCTGGTTTTTGGACCTTTGCTGGCGTTTTTTTTTCTGTTTTCAACCATATATTTTCTTTTTGGCATTTTCATTTGCTGATGGGTTTTCTTTTTAGATTGTGACCACATTTCTAGCGGCACATTCTTGTACCTGAGTCCACCAAAAGTTCCATATACCTCTGTTAATGCTACTTGTACCATCACGGCATCACGCGAAGCAGGTTTACCTATTCTTTTTTAGTTATCCAAGGAGGAAACCCTTTGCACTTCATATGTGAGCTGATGAGGTTGCAAATTAAATGCTTTCCATGTAGGAGTATTTGATTTGCAATCGGTGAGATAATAAACAATTACTAAGTTACATGTCGTGTCCAATTCCAGGCAGGGGAGCAATGGCTGGAGGGCTAGCTTTGTTTTGGTAAAAATGGGACATCCAAATTCTGGTGGTCCTGAGCTTCACCATGCAAGTCATCCTCCTCTTGTCTGCAGGGATTCGCCGGCGTGAAAGCTCGGCTTTGTTAAGGACCCTCCTCTGGCTGGCATACCTAATGGCTGACTACATCGCCATCTATGCCCTTGGCCATATGTCCATCAGCAGCAGGTCAGGCGGCCACCAGATCATGCCATTCTGGGCTCCCTTCTTCCTGCTTCACCTCGGTGGCCCAGACACCATCACGGCCTACGCCTTCCAGGACAACCAGCTCTGGCTGCGCCACCTGCTCACTCTTGTGGTGCAGGTGATCGGGGCGGCTTATGTCCTCTACCAGTTCGTTGCTTTTGGTAGGAACCCTGGTGGCACTCGGCAATAGAGCACTCGACAAAGAATTTTTTTAAAAAAAAAATTCAAACTTTGTCGAGTGCCGGCCGGGGAGCATTCGGCAAAGAATTTTTTTTTTAAAAAAAATTAAACTTTGCCGAGTGCCGGCCATAGGGCACTCGACAAAGAATTTTTTTTAAAAAAAAATTTAAACTTTGCCGAGTGCCGACCAGAGGGCACTCGGCAAAGATTTTTTTTAAAAAAAAATTCAAACTTTGCCGAGTGCTGGCCAGAGGACACTCGGCAAAGATTTTTTTTAAAAAAAAATTCAAACTTTGCCGAGTGCCGGCCAGAGGGCACTCGGCAAAGAATTTTAAAAAAAATCAAACTTGCCGAGTGCCGGCGAGAGGGCACTCGGCAAAGATTTTTAAAAAAAATTCAAACTTTGTCGAGCGCCGGCCAGTGGGCACTCGACAAAGAAATTTTTTTTAAAAAAAATAAAAATCTTTGCCGAGTGCCTGCAGGGTTGGCACTCGGCAAAGCCACCGTCAACGGATTCAGCGCCGTGACGGTCGCTTTTCTTTACCGAGTGCCCCCGGGACTCTTGGCAAAGTCTTTGCCGAGTGCCCGATAAAAGACACTCGGCAAAGAGGTCTTTGCCGATCAATTTTTTGCCGTGTGTTCTTTGCCGAGTACCGCACTCGGCAAAGGTTTTACCGAGTGTAATTTGGCCTTTGCCGAGTGTCACTCGGCAAAGAACCTGAATCCAGTAGTGGATGTTCTTCTCTGGCTGCCTCAAGTATGGGGAGAGGACATGGGCACTAAAGTGTGTCGCTATAGATAGCATTGCAAAGCTCTCTCAGCGACAAGGAAACGTCACCACAAGTCACTGTCCCTTATCATATGGGAGGGAGGGAGGGAAGAGGCTGGACACGGAGGAGGTCCTGCTAGGCGCCCACTACATTCGCAATGTCTGCAAGGGCATGTTGGCTGATCGGCTAGTGATGAAGAAGTCTGAATATGAAGTTGTACGCCAAGGCATCCAGTTGAACGGTGGCATGTACCTGGATGAGTTGATCGCGATGGAGCTCTCCCTCCTATATGACATACTCTACACCAAGGCAGCAGTGATCCATACGTGGTACGGTATCTGCATCCGAATCATCTCACCACTCTCTGCCATCGCAGCATTCTTGCTGTTTCAGTTCAGTAACAAGGATGCCTATGTTTTGCTGGTTGGAGCCCTGGTGCTGGAAATGGCGTCATTGCTCAGAGCCGCGGGCTCATCCTGGGCATGCGCGTCCTTCCATATATGCCAGGGGATGCCAACGGCTCTGCAGCATGGTAATGCGCCTTTGTCGGCTTCTCAAGGCAGGAGCAAGGAGGAGGACCTGGGACCTGGCTAGACTCACTTGGGCAGTACAGCCTGCTGGATGTCTGCACTGATGTGAACCATGATGACCTCAGAGGCAAGATCGCCAAGATGATCGGTCTCGGGGACCGGTGGCGGAAGCTGCATTACTCGACCACCGTCCCTGTCTCCGACGGCATCAAGGGCTTGGTGCTGGGAGAGATACGGAAGAAGAGCATGGAGGACCTGGGGAATGCACGGGGCAAGTGGGTACTCAAGGAGAGAGGCATGTACGAGGATCTCATCCGGATCGCTGACGAGACAGAGCTGGACCGCAGCATCATCGTGTCACATCGCCACTGATTTTTACCTCTCCATATGTGCCCCGAGCCCGAGGAGGACGCCGCCACCGAAGGCACGGTCCGGGACGACATCAGAGTGCTCTCCAACCATATGATGTTCCTCTTGGAGGTGCATCCCAACCTGCTGCCGGCGGGGGTCGTTCGCAGCGTCTGAAACAAGCAGAACTACATGTATTTCAGTATGCTGTGGTGGCGTGTCATGAGTCCACCAAGGAAGAGACCATGAGCTCCCCTAGGTCGACGATCATCAAGAAAATAGGCGAGTGGCAGCTCCCGGCCGATTCACGGGTGTTTTGGACACCAGAAAATCCGCCTCAAGCGGCTTGTCGTGGGGGAAAAAGGTGCGGGCGTGCCAGTGTACTAAGTACACAAAATAAAAAGATAGGAACATGCATTTTATTAACTATCACAAGTTTAACAATACAAATTCCAAGAAAATGCGCGCTCCATGGCCTGCTAGAGGCGATCTAACTTAGGCAATGTGGTCTTCATGGTTCCTGGGCCTCGAAAGGCTCCCAGTTAATTACCCCCATGAGCTAGCTCATGAAGTACCTCCGATTCTGCTACTGTGGTCGTCGTCTTCGATCTTCTCTTCACGTCTCCATGCATGGTGTTGGTGTAGATTTAGGTGGCGTCGGCGTAAGGGCGGTGTCGGTCCATGAGCCGGTACAACATGGCTGGAATATCAGTCATGCCCGCCTACGTCGTTCGCCTTGTCGATGTCGAACGCCACATGGTGTCATCGCAGTCGCACTTGCATGGTTGGTGTAGCTTGGATCGCTTCAAACTTCTTCAGCAGCATCGCCGCCGTGGAACCACGTGGAGTTGTGTACTTTGTAGTTGTTGGTGAAGACCGGACGTCGTGGTAGATGCATCATCACGTGGCTTGCACCTTGCTCGCTCGGGGCTTGTTAGATGCACCCGGTCTGGCCCATACGTGCATGCATGGTCTGTACGTGCATGCACGGACGCCCGCCTTGGCCTTGTTTGCATCTTGACATTGCTTGCATCTTGGTGTAGTACTTGCATCTTCAGGTTCTTGTCCTGGCGGCCGCGTTCGCAGCTCAGCCTCCAGCTCCACGTCGCGGGCATGTCCGACACCGGCAAGCCGAAGCCCGCCGGCGATGCTCTGTCTCCTCACGACGCGACGATTCTCGCAGTCCGGCGCCGTCTTGATCATCTGGCTGCCGTGTCATTCTCTTCTCGGCCGGAACTGTGGCACCGGCCAACGTGCATGCTGCTGTGCAAGATTGGAAGAAATAATGACTAGATTGGTTACTTACCCATGGAGAACGACGACGTGCACGCCATTTCCTCTCGCTTGTGACTTCCGGCTTCGGGAACGGACGCGCAGCGCCTTCTGGATGAAGTCCCCTGATCGCCGATGGACTCCTTCGCGGCCAGGCGTCATTGCGAATACTCGCTTCCTGCTGAGAAGCCTGGCGGCGCTACTCGCTTTGTCGATCCATGCAAAGTGTGATTAGCCTTTCCTGAGGTCCTGGGGCTCGTTTATCAGCCTGTTCGGTTGGCTGAAAATTTACGATCATTTATGACAAGCCATAACCAAACGAACAGGCTGTATATAGACAGCGTCTAGGGTAGCGTCGGGCTTGCTGGGCCGCACGCGCCGCCGGGAAGTTGGTAGCGAGCGCAAGATCCCCGGAGCCGCCTCTTTCCTTCGCACGCAAGGTCAAGCACGTACTTATCCACGTGCCGCAATGATCCCTTGTGATCCCGTTTCTAGTTTCTAGAAGGCTCTGCCAATTAGTTGAGATATTTGCCGGCCACGCGTACGCGTACACGGTGATTGCAGCACTGCTCTCATGCAGTCCATGACATGTGGACCTAGCTAGATGAGTTCCATTACATCACGTGTGTTTGAATCAACAGCTTACGGCCGATAGGCATACGCTACCTGGTAATCCACGTATTTGCTGGCCGTATACACCCGAGAGTTCTAGAATACTCTAGACTATGTTGTACCGAGTCGCGCCGCGCCGCGCCGACCCAGTTGGCGGGTCAGGAACCGGGGGTAACACCAACCTGGACTAAAGGTCCTCCCAGCTTTAAAAAAAATAATGTCTCCCACCGCTGCGTCTCGTGAGATTCGAACCCAAGACCTCACGCATTGTCTCGCGCGTAGCTTACCCACCCCACCTACACAACACATCTAACAATGGATGGGATGCTTCCCTTTTGAACTAACCCATCGGGAGACCTTTAGTCCCGGTTGGTGGACTAAAGGGTCCTTTAGTCCGGGTTGGTGTTACCAACCGGGACTAAAGGGTCTACCTTTAGTCCCGATTGGTGTTACCAACCGGGACTAAAGGTTGAGAACTTTTAGTCCCGGTTGGTGGCTCCAACCGGGAGTAAAGGTCCACCTTTAGTCCCAGTTGGTGTCTCCAACCGGGACTAAAGGTCCCCTGCCACTGTGCCGAGCGCAGTAGCCGTTGGGCAGGGACATTTTGTCCCGGTTGGAGACACCAACCGGGACTAAAGATCTCTCTAGTCCCGGACGCAAAAAATGCCGGGACTAGAGCCCATTTTAGCCTTGGATGAAAGGTCTGTTTTCTACCGGTGCGTACGATTATACAGAAAATACATGGCACCGACTGGCGTACATACGAACTCTACAGCCGGTACTGGACGTATACAGGCGCACGTATATATGGCTGTACCTGTTAGCTTCTTCTATTTGCACGTCATGAACACGTTCACGTGCATGCATGAACCTGTAGCACGTAGAAGCTTATTAGCTTCTTTCCAATACATGTACATGGACAAGCACGTACATTTTCCATATATTTTATTTACACACTAGCACACACAAATACAAGCATATGCGTGCATACGGAGGATTTTGAATTGACAAAAATCCATCAAAAACAACGGGGTAAGTACATTTCTGGCATCGGCGAGGAACGTACCGACGACGTCGACGACAGGCCAGCGGCCAGCCTATGCTATGAAGACGGATCTTGGCTGGCCGGGATGCTGCTCGGCAACAGGTGGTGCTTGCACACCGTGGACATGCTGCAGGTGATAGCCGGTGTGTGGGTGGAGCTGCTGTGCTACGCAGCCTACCACTGCGGCGAGGAGTCCCACGCCAGCGCCACCAAGCTCAGCACCGGAGGAGAGTTCATGAACGCCGTCTGGCTCCTCATGGGGCAGGCCACGGAGTACGACAGGTTCGCACCGTCTGCTGAGGCGTTGGCAGTGCTCACCAGGAGGCTTTTGCCCCTTGCACAAGCCCAAGCTCCCTGCCAGGTGGACGCAGCGACCATCGGTTTAGTCGTCTTAGCTTACTGATATAATAACTGTGTGGTGTCATGTGTGTGGACTCAGGTCATATTATTTGTACTATATATCTGTTGTTTGTACATGGCCGGCGTGCACCAAACACGCAAATATATTCATGTCTCGTTAATTTTCACATCAATCACCGAGTCCCGTTGTGATGTGTTTGATTCCGCTTATAACTGCAGTTTTGATCATGCTCACGTACAAAGGATACTTGAAACTTACTAGACCTATCTGTTTTAAATAAACGGAAAATTATGAGTAAGGTTCACATCGATCTTGATGACAACATCGGCTATGCATACAATACAGCTAACAGCGAGCTGTATTATTAGCCTTACTCTTAACTATATTTTGCAGAAGGGGTCATGAATGGAC
This sequence comes from Miscanthus floridulus, assembly GCF_019320115.1. NCBI lineage: Eukaryota > Viridiplantae > Streptophyta > Magnoliopsida > Poales > Poaceae > Miscanthus > Miscanthus floridulus. The sequence goes on along the minus strand of NC_089587.1, from coordinate 68,135,148 downwards.
CTGACCTACATGGAATGCTAATCATGTCACTCGTCCGTCCTTGTTCACAAGCGTGTGTGACAAATGGACTGGACTGGACTGTTAATCCTAGTGGATAATTCTAGGCCTGCTGTTGTAACAACTAACTCAATCATACAACTTGCATGTTGCATCAAGACGTGCACACAAGAATAATGCACCTGCACGTTTTGTTTCTCCGTATGTTCCAATTCCAATGAATCAAAGACTGACAATCACAAGATAGAATCTACTCGCATCACTTGTGCACGAAGACGGCAAGAAATTGCTACGGATAAGGCATGCATTTCAAGGGCTTCTGCTGCTTTGTCCTCCAACTGAAAACTTGGCCATGCTCTTCCTATCGGTTGATGTTTAGATAATTAGATTGGTCACACACCACAAAGAGATAGAAAGCTCGGTAGAGGCAGGCAAAATCAGCCTAGCCGACTTTGCCATCACATAACAGCTTGTCCGCACAAACTTCACCCTTGTGCCTCCAGTGGTGACCGGTGAGTGCGATACGCAAACTAGAGGAGCTTTGTCGGGTGCGCGATAGGTAAAACATGTCGGTAAAATCTCTTTAAACTCAAAACCCCCCACATGCCCAAGAGGGACCTGTCGGGACGTGCGGGCCGCCATGTGCTGATTGGAATTAAAAGGAAATCAAGGTGTCCGTAGAAACTTTTCCAAAAAAAGGTGTCCGTAGAACAATTTGGACTGCAGGTAAAAAAAAAAACAGAGAGTGTACGCACAACAAACAACTTAGTATCTATGGCATGTTCGTTTGGGCTTGTTTGGCTGATAAGCCATGGCTGAAAGTACTGTTGGCTGGTTTGGTGTGAGAGAAAAAAACTGTTCGCTGGCTGAAAAAGTAGGACTTATAAGCCAAACACGACTAAGCGAACAGGCTGCTAGCCGATTCAGTCAACTCTTGCTAATTGCATTCAGAAGCACCTTATTATATCCCAAAGTAATAAACTGGCAATAACAAGTTTTGTAAAAAAAAAGTAAGAGAGGGGTCGAAACGAAGGTGCCCAAAAGAGGATTGCGTCAGGGAGAGATTTTTTTTTATAATGAATAATTGCAAACATAACATCTGAATTGTGAGAATTATAAATATAGTATATTGTCGGCTTCTGGATAGCCGACAGACCCCCTATTGGCAGGAGCACTATGGGCAGGCCAGTAGCCGACTGGTCACCCAACCAAGCCAGACATGACTGGTCAGGGTACCCTTATTGGCCCGATTGTCCTGTCGGCCCGTCGAGAGCCGATATGATCATGTCGGCCAACTGTGAGCCGACCGGCTACAAAATATCTACTGCGGCCTCTCTCTCTCGCTCGCCGCTCCCTCTCTCTCTCTGTCCCGGCTGCGCCGCCGCGCGGCTGGGCCGCCCTCGCCGGTGACCGCCGGATCTGGCGGTGGGCTTGACGCGCCCCCACCCCCTTACCTCTTCCTACTGGTGGTGGCTGAAACGTTGCAGCGCCTGATCAAAGAGGACGGTAACGGGATTCTACACCCTGTCACTGAGGAGTGCTTCAGTACGCCGATGATACGCTCATAGTGCTAAAAGGGGATCTGAATGGTGTGACTGCGCTGAAGACAATTATGGTATTACATATGGATGAACATCTAACTCAGAATTGTGTCCAACTCCTTGGATGCAAGCAAGAAAGCTTTCCTCAAAGCTTATCTTGGCTTACCCCTATCCACATCCAAGCTGCCAATCTCTGCATACACCCCTTACATTCAAAAAGCTGATAGGTATCTTGGATGCTGGCAGGCGCAACTACTGAACACCATGGGGAGGGCCGTGCTGGTGAATGCAGTGTTGGACAGTCAGCTGGTATACTTCATGAGTTCCCTGGCTTTACCACCGTCAGTCATACACCAAATGGATCGGAGGCGTAGGGCCTTCATGTGGGCTGGTGAACAGACTGGAACTGTGTCCCCAGCGAAATGCCTTGTAGCTTGGACTCAGGTGTGCAACCCCAAAGAGCTAGGAGGACTTGGTATCAAAGATATGGGCGTCCAAAATGTGTGCCTCCTGCTGAAACTCATTCACCGGCTTCATTTTCCTCAACATTCTGCATGGGCACGGTGGGTTAGGCAAGGCCTGTATTGCTAATCTGAAAGGTGACCTTCATGGAGAGCACTGGGAGGTGCTGCGCTCCATCCTACCGCTCTACCAAGCCATTACCACAGTCCAAATTGGTGACGGTGCATGCACCTCAGCTCGTTCTGGATGGACGTCTGGCTCGGCGATGAGGCGTTGGCAGAGGTCTACCCGGCGCTGTACAGCCACTGCACATGCAAGGATGTCACGGTCAGAGAGGTCCTGGATACTGGAATACAGACAATCTTCGCTCCAAGACTGACGACATTAACCAGTAGGGGCCAAAACCCCCTCCTGATTCCTCAAAAAAAAAAAAAAAAACTGACGAAATTGGCACTGGAGCAGCTGAGAATGGTTGAAACCAACCTGTCCGAGGTCACCCTTTCAGAGGATCAGGACCGCAGGCTGTCCCATTTCAGTACCGGCGAAGCTAGTCTTGACTCCGGGGGGGTATACAGGCTGCTCAAATCTCGTGGACAGGGAAGTGATGAAGGATCAGCGTTCATCCGGAAGAACGCAGCTCCACCGAGAGTACAGATGTTTATAAGCTCCCCCGGCCAAGCAACCTGCCACAAGATCAGTTCGGAGCGTTTGTCGCGCTGTCGTGCTGGCTACTTTGGAAAACACGAAATGCACTTGTCTTCAGGGAGGAGCAAACGTCAATCCAACAGCTACTAACTACGTGCAAGCGGGAAGCTGAACAACGGCGAGCTCGATTTCCACGACGGAAGAAGCAAGTAGCGGATCAATGGTGTTCAGTCTTCTCTGACGCGTTACAGAGCTAGGAAGGCCATGGAGTGGCCTGTAAACTCCAGTCCTAAAAAAAATCTTTGAGGTGGAAGTGGAAGTAGAATGAAGATCATAAAAAACTAGTTAGATACACAAGTGACAATGAGGCTGAAATTGCTCGACAGAAATGATGTAGGAAATTGCTCTAAGCACAATTCTTTTTTCTTCGAATGCTCTAAGTACAATCCTAGTCTTGGATATGATTATTATAAGCTCTTCTACGGTGGATGGATTTGATGATCCCTGTGAAAAAAAGCTACATAGGCTGATTTGCTAGAGTAAGAGCCCGATCGTGCAAGTCTTCATTGGTGCTGATCGGGAGTGTCCAGTTGCAAGTATTCCAACAATACTTCAATTGTCAAGGTCCCCTTGATGTCAGCCACCCAACTTCTGGCCTGTAAAGCTTGTGCCACCGTAGACCGTACGTTGTTTCAAGGCTCTCTTTGGGAATGACCTTGATCAGGTTGGGAGCATGCTCTACAATTGTTTTACCAAAAAGCCAGCAGTCTAGCCAGAATTTAGTTGAAGTTCCATTACCAACTATGGTTTGTACAGAAACACCCACGTTTGGGCAATACATGGGACTTGCACTGGTAAACCTGCCCTTTAGACGTCCCTCATCAGTCTTCTGTACTCACAGCCATCTGATACGGAGTGACCAGTCCAAAGTTTCAAGGTTAATGCCTAGCCCCCCAAACTGAATAGGGCGTTGAACCTTTTCCCACGAGACTATCAGCCACCCTGTCAATAAGAGGTAAGAGGTCAGACTTGGTGGGTTTGCGAAGAGTTAAAGGTAAGCCAAGGAAAGTACATGGAAAGTCCTTCAGCTCACATGGGAGTGTTTCTGAAATAGTTCTCACCTCAACATCTCCGCACTGGATGGGCAATACTGAACTTTTGTTCATGTTCGGTCCTGAGGTATGGCCAAATAATTCCACGATGTGATTAATAACCTCAAGGTCAGATCTTTCAGGTTTTAGAAATATTACCACGTCAGGACTCACTTGGGTGACAATAAGAGAAACAAATGGCAAGGAGTAAATGCTCCATAGTGAAAACCAACTCTTAGCACAGACAGTTCTAAGTTTCTGACAGCGTCTCTAATCAGCAATAAATATATAGGTTATATATTAGAAAAATGTGAAGAGATCTATGTCACTCCCATTACTATATGCATCCAAAATGTTGGCTATTCAAAATGTTCCAGTCATTGGGGCTTATAATTATTCTTTTCTAAATGTCAGCTCTAGCTCCTGCGTTTTTGAGAAAAAATAAATGCCAGCTCTAATGGCGGCTTTAAAAGAAAAGACTCCAAAAATCTATCAAAAGTTCCACTTGACCATGATGTGCTTTTACTGAACCAAGGAGATTGCTTTCTATGAAAATTACTTCGCATTCAGGCTGACAGAGCAATAGTGTGAACACAGACACAAGAAGAATAATCCAAGCAGTTTAGTCTTTTTTTGAACGCAATGGTAGGAGCTCTGCCTTTCAATTAAGATAGGGAAAGAAAGTTTATGTACAAGCAAAGACAAACGAGATTAAGGTTTCATCCCCCCACCCTCCATACACATGTGAGCTAAACGTGCTCAAGAGCTCTCTTCCTTTGTTGTATGTCTTCCTTTATCCTTGCAGCTACCTGCGGCACCCCAAGCAGTTTAGTCTTTAAAATCATAATACTACTTATTCAGAAAGACAGAGGTCAAGAGTCCGACATGCACTCGGACTGACTGAGTGACCATCTTCTCAACAGCACAAGCCTTGCAAACATTCAGATGTGATGTTGCCACAACAGGAACTATGAGAAAGTGGGTAAAAGATTGGCTTATGTTTGCATACATCAACAAGCAATGGAATCTTGAGGTCATGTTCATATCAACAAAAGGATACAGAAATGATAATGGGAAAGGTACGTGAAGCTAGACGATAATGCAAAGACAAGAATTACAGGTACCTGTCTCAAGTGCAGCAGCAGCATAATATCCCTTGCCAATTGATGCTAGCAAGCACAGGAATTAGTGGTTGCAATACGATCCCAAGATGGTCCAGTCGCAAGTCCAGAAAAATAGAAACTCTCTCTAACATGAAACCTGAACAATTTCAGATGTAGCAAAATTTTCAGATTAAAAAAGATTGAAGCTTTGCCTAATGAAAGCTCCAAACAAGACATCTATTTTGATCTGAGGACAAGCAGGCTGATAAAATATAACACAATTCATTCTAGCCAGGAAACAAGTCTCTGGCCAAAAATTAGAAAAGTCTTTACTAATTTATGTGACAGCCAATGATGAAAACAAATGCAAGCATCATCTTGCTTCATGTATCTGTATGCAGGCAATGCATACAGATACAGAGTCCTTCACGTGATAAAATTTAGCACAACTGACCAATCATTAAAAGGAGCAAGCTTGTTTCTATCCCTCTGCATCTACTCTATTTCACCGAAATTTTTCATTCTTATCTCATCATAACATGCTCCGTGTTACCAGAAGTATTCCACTAAAGCCTATATATTTAACAGATGTTGTTTTTGCCCCACTTTATTTTATCTCAAAATAGGAGATGAATGGAAATTTGAATTCACAACAAAATGTAGCAAGAAGTAAAAGGCAGCACCATTCAGGATGAGTGAGCTTTCTCACCTTCAGGGACATGTCCTCGAGGGCTTCAATAATCTTCCTGTCAAACATCATTGAATGTGACTTAACCGGCTGCCTGAGTCCATGCACCAAAAATTCAGGAAAAGATGCTATACTAGGCCAATCTCAGGCAAACTCGCCATCACCATGTAAAAAGTTTTCTGGTAAAGGGATTACCTTTGACTAAATCAAAAAGTGAGGGGTCGAATAGCACCCCATATTCAGGGTGCTCCAGCAAGTTCAAAATTTTGACCAGCTCAACCAGAATAAAGGCAACTGCCATAAATTTTAATGAAGCTTTAAGGCTCATAAGTTCTATTCATCGTATATTTGTAGCAGTGCAACCAAGAAAACAGGCCTTATGCCACAAGAATATGAAGTTGATTGTTCTTTATAAACTTACCATGCAAACACCAGCATCACAATCATTCTCAGCCAATATAACCCAAGGTGTACGACTCAATAAATTTAACAGCCCCTTGAATGCAGTAAACTTTCTCATAAGCAATAAGATAACCATTGTTTACCTGTCCATAACATAACAATTTATTGAGATGAAAACATGGCTAAAAAGGAACGAGGAAAAAACATAATGACTGATTGATACCTTGGCTTTTTCCATCAGACAGCCCCATTGCGCATTGGCATAGCAGCAGCCTTCTTCACAGCCTGCTTTGTAGAAGGGAACTGATTTCCACCAAGATTTGACCTTCTCTGTGCAAGAACACCCTAAGCACCAAGAAAACATTAGAAAATTGAACATGAGACAAGCTGCAAAAAAAACAATTTACAGTGTCATTGCAACATACTTGTCTAATGGTTGATCTAGATTCCATAAATTTATTGTCATTCCCTTTATTAGAGCTGCCATAAACCATAGGGGAGCTCTGCCTCTGTCCGTAGCAGGTAGCATTTGAACACCAATAAATTCAAGCTTGAGAGAAGTTAATTAAAGTATAGTAAGCCCCAGCCAAAGAAGATAAAGATATCTACTACTTCCGACTAAAAAGTAGCAATAAGACAACATTAGGCTTTTCTTATGAGCAAAACCAGCTATAGTAATTTTCCGTACCAATACAACCATGAACTGAATGCACTACATTCATACATGAAAAAACCAGTCCGGAAGACGCATACATGAACAGGACCATTGGTACACTTATATTAGTTGTATTCACCAATAATCTTCACAAGAGCACTTTCCATCCTTAAACTTGTGCAAACAATTTGAATCCTTGATCAGTATCTGCCGCTTGTATTTTTCTGAAACTAGCTTGGCAAAGATGTGACAACGGCTACACATCCTTAAGGTCTTTATTATCCGTATGCTTCTGAGAGGAGGGGAATTTGAAATTGCAAAAGCAATTGCTAGCTTCTCACAATGTATTCCAGATAATTCTTCTTTCTCTTCTTCAGCGTCAGTCCCATTACAGATGTTCAGCAATGACATTCTGATCTGAATCATAATCAACTTCAATTCAGCTACTGTACTCTCTAATGCTAAATTATCACTGGTTGAGAACAAATAGACCTTGTTCTTGATTTCAACCGAACAACTATCAACATCTTCCAACTCTCTTCCTTTGTTGTATACTGTCATGAGTGGCACATCAGCAGACTTTCCAGTTGGATCCCAGTAATTAAAAACCAGTCTTTGGATTCTAGGATCACTGGGATCAAGCGATGACAGCTCTCTTGCTGCCAGGTTTGCTAGCCTTGCATTTCCATGAATAGTTGCAGCAGTGAGCAATGCCTCCCAGACTGCTAAATTGGGTATGAGTGGCATATTATCAATAAACTCATATGCTTCTTGTAGACAACCTGAGCGGCCAAGGAGATCAACTATAGCTGCGTAATGATCTAAATCTGGAGTAATGTTGTAATCGTGGGTCATATTATAAAATATTTGTTTCGCCTCAGAAACCTTTCCCTGGAGACCATAGGCCTTGATTACAGCAGTCAAAGTTGTATGATCTGGCCGCACGCCTTCTTGTTTCATCTCACAAAAGCAATCCAGTGCTTCACTTGGAGAACCATGCAGCAAGTGTGCGAGAATTATACAATTCCAAGAAATAATGTTCCTTGATGAGTGCCTATCCAAAACAGCACAAGCACCAGCAAGATCACCAGATTTTGAATAGGCATTGATGAGTGCATTTGCTATTTTGCCATCCATTTCTAAATTGTTGTGAAATATGCAGGCGTGGATCTCCCGTACTTTGGAAAATGCAACTAGGTTTGCAAATGCTGGAATGATACTTAATATTGTGATGTAATCTGGTCTCACCAAGAGTGATTGCATCTGCCGAAATATTCTCAGGGCTCTATCAGAATGGCCATTGTGCACTGACCCAGCAATGAGTGCATTCCATGAAGCCGTGTCCCTTTTTACCCCGTAGCTTTCCATCATCTGAAATAGCTCAAAAGCTCTCTCATCATCCCCATTTCTTATGTATCCCGAGATCATTATATTCCATGTTATCACATTGCGCCGAACACCAAGGCTCTCCATCTTACAGAAAAGCTCATATGCTTTGCCGCAATAGCCCGCCTGTGCATACCCCGCAACCATTGAGTTCCAGGAGAAGATATCCTTCTCGGGTATCTCATTAAATATTCTCTTAGCTGCAACAATTTCTCCACATTTTGCATACATGTCAACCAAGGAGTTCCCTGAGAGCACATTGTTCACGCTCCCAACCTTTATTGCGTGGCAATGGAGCTCCATGCCCTGACTCAGTAACCTCAAACTAGCACAAGCTGAGATGGCACTCGCGATCGTCATGCCATTCGGTTCGACTCCAGCAAGACGCATGCGCATGAAACACCGAAGTGCCTCACCACCCCTATCACTGTAGACAAAACCAGACACAAGGCTAGTCCAGGTGACGACATCCGGAGCAACACCGGACTCCTCCATCTGCTCCAGCATCTCCATGGCCACATCAAGTTCCCCAGACCTCGCATAGCTCGAGATCAGCGTGTTCCACGTGATGACCCCAGGCTCTGTACCTTCATGCCTCATATCATCAAGCAGCCTCCGTGCCTCTTCCCACTCATTGGACTGGCAACACCCAAAAATCATTGAGTTCCATGTGCCCAGGTCCCGCTGCCCCATATTCTCAAACACCACACGTGCACGGCCCAGTTCTCCGCACTTGACGTACATCGCCAGCACCGAGTTCCCGACCGGCACGTCCCTCGCTCTCTCCACCATGAAACCACTCCGGATCGCCAGTGAATGCATCGCCACCCCGAGCTCCAGGTCCTCTGTGTACGCGCACGCCTGTAGAATCCGGGTGATCAGGAACCTATCCGGAATGACCCCCTCCCTGACCATGGTCACCGCGAGCGCGACAACCTCCTTGTACAGGCCCCTGATGGCGTATGCGCCGATCATGGCGGACCAGGCGAGCAGGTCCCTGCACGCCATTCCTTCGAACACCTTGCGAGCGTCCTCGAGGCGCCCCGCGCAGGAGTGCATCGTGATGAGCTTCGTCTCGGAAACAATCAGGGGCTCACTGGTGGAGGAAGGGGAAGTGCCAGGCAGCGGCGGGTGAGCTGTTGTTGGTCTCTGGGCGGGGGGACTGGGACGGGTACGTGGGCGTGGGGGCTGGGAGCTGCTGCTTCTTGTTGCTTCTTGGAAGTGGAGCGCAAGGGGAGGAGCCTGGGCGAAAGCAGCCATGATGGGCTCTTGGAGGCGGCCATGGCAGGGTCTGGAAAGAGGCAATTGGGGAGGTAATTGGTGGGGTCTAGGGAGGAAAGAGGGAAACGGAGCCGGGAGGAGCTCCATGGCAATGGGAGGGAAGAAGATGTCGGGATAGGGATACGAGCCAACCCAACGAGAGGCACAGACATGGGGCGGGGGCGATGAAGCTCACCGCGGGGGCCACCGGAGCTCTCGTTCCCCTCCCCTCGCACGGGCGGAACACGGAGCCGCTGCTTGCCGTCGCGCGCGCAGGAGCAGAGCACGCTCGCCTCGCAAACAGCTGCGGGGCGGTACCGCCGGTACGAGTGGCTAAAGGAGATAGAGACGACCGGATAAGGGCCCTGGCCCAAGAAGTCAAAAAAACGATGCGCTGCGCACCGGGATAAAACGGGAAGAAAATTCCGGAAAAAAAAAGTTACGGTGGTTCATTTCCGAAAAGATAAATTTTAATCGTGTTTCCGGGGCACGTGAATATTACAATGGCACCGATCCAAATAACTCTATTAGTATGCTAAAATTGTATATCGTATGTTGCAATAGTATATACGGTCACGTGGACATCTCGTATGTCAAAATTTATTAATAATCATGTAATATTCTAGTTTGTCTCGTAATCATACTTTGTGCCGTATCTGGACGTACTTTTGAGTCGTGTCTGGAGATGCGCCCTTCCGGGCACAAGAGTCTTGAAGATTTATTATTATTCAAATTGCTACACCCGTGGCCAAAATGAGAATGATGCTTATATTCTCTTTCACTGTGACTTTGCCAAATCAACATGATGGGGTCCAACAAATTTTGTCTACTATTATAACCACATCAGTATCTGACCTCCTTCAAAAAAAATTAACAAAATCTGTGGTACATCTAGAAAGCTAGAAATGATAAGAGATTTGACAAGAAAAATTGGACACCTTGGCAAGTCCACCATGCTGTAGCAGCAGACATTTCTATTGCAAATTTACCCACCAATAATGTAGATGAACAAATTCCATCCACCTAGGCAACGACAGCAGCAGATCCAAATCAGGGCCACGGTCCGGCTGGGCAACTGCAACACTCCATGCCAGGTACAAACTTTACATTGGCAGGAAACACAGTGCAAATGGGTGTTCAAAATAACTTAAACAGAAGCGACGCAGTACCACCACACCGATAGGGGCATTCTAAGTCCCCAGATTAAGGACGCGACAGTCCAATTAACCTCTCGACCGACTCCCAGAATTGGCCAAGGGCTCGGGGGCTATACCCACCGGTACCCTCAGTCAAAAAGATCATGGCTCGTCAGCCTGGGAAGCTAAGTGACCCTCGAGGAGGCCCTCGATGCTAGAGGGTTAAACCCAAGAAAGCGAATGCCACCATCGCTCAAGGCTCAGGGGCTGGGCCACCATGCGTGTGCTCCCGGCCAAGGGAGAACCCCAGCCTATCCTCTACCCGAGCAATAGTCTCAGCCTTGGCTCAGGCCCAACACGCCCTGAGCCAAGCACAGAACCTAGCTCTAGAACTTGCTAGGCACCCAAAGCCTGACAAGCGCAGAGGTACTAAACCTCCATCCCGAGCCACCACCGTGAGGCGCTGCCGGACATGCCCCCAACAGGGTCACGCTCGAGGATACAAAGGACTTCCCCAAGCCCACGGAGCTAGGGGCTTCGGGCCCACTCGTCTGGGGGAAGATCCTTGCATACCAAGGAAGCCTAGAGAAGGCTAACCCGAGGAGGCCCCGTGATGGCAGAGAACACCTTATGGATCAAGTGCCAGACTGCAGTAGAGGTGTCAAGGGGTGGTTGCAACATTGTTGGCCCCTCCTACACGACAAAGAAGTTCCCAGTGGTGCCAACCGGGAGAAGAGACTAGAAGCTCCAAGGTGAAGAACCCTAGGCAAAACCCCCCAATTTGTACCCCCCATGTCCTCCTCGGTATATAAGGGGAAGCATGGGCTCCTATAGAAAGGATCGGATCCCGAATCCTCCGAGACCGAGAAACCAAAACCCTTAGCACTGGGAGATCCCCGAAGGATCAACCAACTGTCCCTAGGAAAGTATCACGTAATCCCCTACCAATGTTCCTCTCTACCTCCATTATTGTTGTAAGAACTCTCAATTGGGCATTCCTAACACGAATAACACTATATTGTTGGATGTAGAGCCCAAACTAGGATAAAATCGCTTGTGTCCCTGAGTGCGTTTTGAGCATCCGAGCCACCTGAGACCCACACACCGACTTTCGTCGAATAACACAATGCATGTCGTGGTTACAAACCCACGACACAAAGGCAAGGCGACCAAATGGCTCATCTATTAGCAAAGCAAGGGTTTGTAGCGAACCATTCTCGGCCTTCTCATGTTTACATCACATGCACAAATATGGCTCATGCAAAATCAGTGCCCTTCAAGGAAGCACTGCAAAATGTAAATTGCAACCTTGTATCCCTCATCACGGCTTGTTACTATTGAAATGAAAGTATATGTTTGTTGTCAAAATAATAATATATCTCATTTTTTTCTTATAGTCAAGCTATGTCAGCAAATGGCTACATGGATGAGAGAGAAATTAGGGCTAGTTGTCTCAAGTTTTGATGTCGAGCGCTATCACAATTTCGTGTGGTTTGTGGAATCTGCCACCACCTGTGCTCCCATGAACCATCCCTCGAACACAACGAATGGCATCCACGCATAGACTGTCACTCCTAGCTTGTCTTCACCGCATCTGTGTTATGTGCCCTGTTGCTTGCCCACCCTCATCAGCTTTGCACCCCTACCTAGCAGGGCCAACTTGTATCACCATTGCTCGATCACTTCTGAGATTTCTCTGGTAATCCACTTCTGATTTAAGTAAGTAACATGTTTATATTATTCTTCTGGTTTGCGAGTCTCTTTTGAGTGCTTTAATCTATTGGCCTTAGGTTAAAGTATTATTCATAGTGTAAGCATGGTGCTTAGACTCGGCTAACTCATGGATGTACCCTACAGTCTAGATCGGTGGTAGCTCGCGAGGGTGACTCTTATAGCCTTGTTGAATCCTCTATAGTCCACCTCCCGTTTGTAGAACTAGTAGGATTTAGTTATTATAGGAAACATACCATGTCTATGTTTCCCTTAGTAATATCTCCAGTTGAACAATAGAAGACATAACTTTTCGAGATTAGAACTAGAAGACCTTAGCGATCTCCTCTACACTCCCGACTTTCTTAAGTCTTATTGCTACTCTAGGTTAAGTTGGACCGTAGTTAACCTCACACGTTTCCCTATGGATACAATACTTGAAATACCTCCGGGTGAAAGCTACAGCGATATCCGTGCGCTTGTGGATTTATTTGTGTACATTAAAATATACCAACAAGCTTTCTGGCGCCGTTGCCGGGGAAACGATTGTTGAATTAACTACGAACCTAGCTTAACCTTGTATCATACTCTTTTATCTTTTTATTCCTTCATTCTTTTCTTTTCTTTTCTATTATGAATTCTACTCCTATCTATCAATACACTAAACCCGCGAGCTCGAGCTTTGGGCCACCTAAGTCTGTAGAGCCTATCCTAACACCTGGCTATGAGTTGTGCCTGTGTTTAATAAAACTAATTCAGGATCAATCCTTCTCGGGAGAAGGCGGTGAAAATCCATACTCACACCTACGAGAGTTTGAGCAGACCTGTGCATGCTTGCGTATCGCTGGCATGTCTGACAAGACCTTAAGATGGAAGTTGTTTCTGTTCTTTTTTACAGGAAGAGCTAAACATTGGTATAGTCAAACCGTAGGAAGTATGCAAGGAGATTGGGAAACGTTATGCTCTAAATTTTGTTTATGTTTCTTTCCCATCTCTAAAGTAGTTAGCCTTCGGAAAAAGGTTCTAAATTTTAGACAACCAGAAGAAGAATCTCTTGGTACATTTTGGGATCATTTTAATGAACTCATCTTCACTGGCCTAGACCTTGCCATTTAAGACCCTATACTTCTTCAATATTTTTACATGGGTCTTAGCAAGGATTCTAGAGAATCCCTTGATGCAGCCTCTAGAGGAGCTTTTCTTCATTTGTCTACTAGTGAACCAAGGTCTATGCTTAATAGAATTAGTAGAACCACTCCCTGCACTAGCATTCATAATAAACTCCTCAAGAAAGAGAATGAATCACCCCCGAACAAGAAGAAGAAGTTTTGATAGCCAAATCACAACCACTCCGATCCTAGGATTTAGCTATTGATCCCGAACTATCAATACCCCAAAATCCCCCGAGAGAAGAAGGAATTTCATCTTTAGAAATCCCTATTGAAATTAAGGATGACCTTCTTGGTGCTGATTTTGGGAGAACATTAAATTCTCATCTTCATAAGAGACCTTCTAGCGAATATAATTCAAATCCTCTCAAGAATGGATCTCTTAAGAAATATTTTTATTCCCATATGGGACATTGGGAAGAATTCAAGGATGGCATGTCTAGTGATACCATAGAAAGAGAGCCAAGCTATTTAGAAGCCAATCCTATCTTCTCCCCTTCTATGCCCACATTAGATGTCTCATATGAACCCATCTTTCAACCCATCCTTGACCCTGATGATTCCTCTTATGCTCTTTCTCTTCAGTCTCATGATGACCTAGAAATCCACTCAGACAACCAAAGCATAGGAATCATGAAGGCCACAAGGAAGACCAAGAAGAGCAATAACAATGGCTAGAGGATATTAAGAACTTATGTGTTGTTACCATTGAATGGATGGACGAGGTTTTAAACAAGATCAACCCGAGAGTTACTAATCCAAGGGAAATCCTAGACAATAAAATATCCAATGAATGTCATAGGCATGGAATGATAGAGACAATGTTTTTGTCTATAGACATTCATAAAAAACACCCTTGGAGATTAAAAAGGAAGATTTCATCAGCGAACATGGAAGTTATTTCATGAACACTTCATCAAATCCATGCTCACATGAGAAATCTTCTGTACCAATTGGTAATTCCAACGTTGCCACACACGAGATCCTCAACCCCCTTATACTTTATGTTCATAAAGACTTTGAAGGGGTGGTTGTAGATGCATATGTTTATCATTAATATTGTAAATCTCATAGGCATGAATCTTGAGATAGGTACCCAAAGGTTAGTGTTGGAGGGGAAACCACTTCACCAATTAAAAACATAATTCGAAGGTTTCCCAAGGACAAGCTTCTATCCTAAAACAAGCATTTTTTGGAGATAACATGAGCTTTTACCCTTTTTGTTGTGATGCCCTTATGAAATAAGCATAGAAACATACTTGTGAAAATATTCCTTCGGGTATTATTATCACTAACCATTCCAGATCTAAAGCAAAAAGAATGAACGATGATGACTCAAGGTATGTCCAACCAAACACCATGCAACATTTAATCACATCCATCCAAACTTGATTTTTGCCTTGAAAAATTCAAGTGTGGGGAATGAACTTCTCTAAAAAATCTTATGCCATGTTGCTAATCCACATTGGTTGTTTCTACCTTTAAGCCATGCTCAATTTGCTAGATAATAATCATGCTCTTTCATCTTTATTTGAGTAAATCTCTATAGTGCTTTCATGCTACCTTTGTTTGCCATAGTAAGTTTTAGTTTGGAAGTACTTGACATACTTCCAAATGTTTTTTAAATTAAGCGAAGTGCTTAGGTTAAAATGCCTTCTTTAATCAAATTAAACATGGAGTCTAGTTTGGTTATTGAACTAAAAATTGCTTTAGTAGATATTGGATATTTTGCTGGACTAACCCCTGTAGGAAATTCTCAATTCAATTTGGGTAAGTCACGAGATAAATTCAAATCGAAGATGAAGCAAGGCACATGATGAACCCCAATAACATTGCACAAAGATGACACAGCTCATTCATCATGGATGAAAGAACTGTATAAAACAATGAGTGAGGCAGAAGGTCTAACAAGGTGACAAAAGATCGAAGAGCAGAAAGATGGCATGACAAAAGGATGAGAAAGAAAAGGTATGATCTAGGAAACAAGAAGCTCATGAATAGCTCAAGCTACGAGACTAGCCAAACAAGGAAAACTTCAAGCAAAAGGGAAGGACCATCATGAGTCATCTACCCTTCGTCATATGGTGACATCATGCCCCAATGACAAAGGTAACATCCTAAGGTAAATGGTCGTTATTTAAAAAGTTTTCCTTGATTCTGGTAGGCACATAAATAAGAAACAAAATATGTTTGAGTTACAATTTACCTGATCAAACCTGATTAGCTCAACATGTCTTGTTCTTTAAGCTTGTTCCTAGCACCACTTTCTTGATATCATTGTTTTAACCAAATGAGCTAAAACATTGCGCATCTTATCTCTAGAAGATGATAGTCATAATCATGTAAAGATTGATACATTATGTAGAGATAGACAATCCTTCCATGGGTTAAGCAATTCAACCCTTTCTGCCAAATGAACTTAAATACTACATTCCCAACCTTCTGATCTTATCACCCATATTATAATTGAAAAAAGCACACAACATCAACTTCATCTTGTTAAGTGTGCCTAAGGCTAGAGAACAATAAATGAACTTTTGGTTCTGTTGGTGTTTTCCCACCAACAGAGCCCATGTACTTGATCTCTACCTTGTTTGTATGAGCAGGACACACTTCAAGCAGAGTGTGGGAGAGTTATTGATTCCCCAATTTCTACAAGTGAAGGTTCTGAACCTGCTAAGCCAAAAATCAAAACTCAAAACCAAGACAGGTTTGATAGAAGAAGGTAACTATTGGTGTTTATTAACATGTCACTTGTTTGAGTACTTAACCACCTATTATAAACCTATATCCTCTAACTTTACTAGGTTGTCATCCCTAGTGATGATGCAAGAGATATGTGTTGGTACTACATAGTATTACTACTAGAATAACACTAAGCAGTTCTTTAGTAATTATGTGACAAGAGAGAATATATATAAATCTAGTATCCGCAAGCGTACAGATAATATACCATTGTAGCATTTTACCTAAAAGTATTCCAGGTATCGTTATTTATATTTTTACCACTGGGAAGGTCTAGCATAGATATGTATTGATAACTTATACTATTAAAGGAGAAATAAACCATAGCCATTACTCTACTCACAACATGGATAAGTCATAGGATAAGATATGTATAAATGATAAGTAATAATAATGATAAATCACTCAGAGCACTCCTTTCTATAGCGTTAGCATGGTCAGGTAGAATATTAGAGGAATAATTCATAAGTCATTCTTAATTACAAGTCAAAGCATACATTTGATTAGTGCAATTACACCTAGTAATCATGCCTATAATCATCATCATATCTACACATAAGGGATATTACTATGGAAGATTGAGGGTAGAGCTCATTCTACCTTTGTAATCGGACCCTACGTACACCTATATTAGGGGAGTAGACTACAAAGGACTCAATGGGAGTGTCACATCCGTGATCTACCACATGACCCAGAATATAGGGTGTATTCATAGGTAAATATTGTATAAGCACCACACTTACACAATGTCGACCACCCACCCCATGTACTTTAGAGTGAACGCTATACGAACTTGTGCATAAACTTAATGATAAACTAGCTATACTAAGTATATAATCAACGTTGATGTTGAACATCATAATGAATAACATAAATAAGATGAACACTGAGATTGTCATAACAATTGTAACTAACATATAAAAATAATGGAGAAACAAGAGAGAGGGGTACAAAGTTTATACCGAACCACGCTCTTGAGAAGATCGGGAATCCAAGTGAAGTCCTGCTTGCCTCCCTCTAGATCTAACCTAACTAGCTATGCTATGGAGGAGGAGCTATGAGGAAATTAGGGTTTCTATCTTTCCAAATGACTTGAGACTAGGGTTATGCCTGGGGGAGAGGCAGGGGCTGGATTATATAGCCCTGAGGGTCCAATATGAGCCCTTGGATCAAACCGACTTAAGCAACCACTTAGATGCATCCTAAAAGGCGATGGGAAACCGACATAGCGACCAGGCTGATAGGTCAAGCCCATAGGGGCTAGGCGGTCCCACCAAGAGGCTAGGAGGCCCCACCTGTCAGGGGGTGGCCCTCCGCTTTGATGACTTGGCTTCTGGACCCTTCTATAGTCTTCCCACGTAGGTACCATGGCAGAACTCTATATTTTCCTTTGACGATTAGGTCCTCCTTGGCGGTTTTTTTATTAAACCCTGCTGGAAACACAGATTCACCAAAACTTATGGAATTTATTAGTTTAAACCCCATAAACCTTTATTGGTGATTATATTTATGCCCTTATGCATGTTTAATTGATAGTTTATATTAGTTGTTAACTACCATCAACAACTCCCCCAAGCTTACCTTTTGCTAGTCCCTTAGCAAAACTAAACTTAGTAACTAAATCTGGAGTTTAAGGATTTTGAAAACATTAAAGCAACTCCTCAAAAGTACACATGCGTTCAAACAAGAATTCTCCTCTAGATTAGAATAAACTGATTTGACTTTCAAACTTACCCATATTACCTTCAACCATGGGGCTTCTCAGCCTTCACTTAGGTCTTGAGCAATTGAAAGACAGAACAATCAAGTCAAGCACTATGTCTCAAGTTCTTCGCTCAACCATTATTCCGTAGTTTTTATAGATTTTCAAAATAAACTCAAAGCTTTCCTTGTATGACACTCTCAAGTATCTCAATATATGTGATATTTATGGATCCTCACCAAGACAATAGTGGTGTTATGCCTTTCTCTTCCTACATCTAAGGCTTATGTGGAGCTCATAGGAGTGGAGAAAGCATAAAAGAGCATACTTGCAATACATATATTGTAAAGTCAAACCTCGGATCCAAAGAGAGTTGAGTCATACAATCAAATCAAGATGTGCATGTGTATGGATGTATATGGTGGATATATATGGTGGCTAACCTAATTCTACTATCCTCCTTGAAAACACATCTCTCTTTTGAAACTTGGAAACAACTTTACAAGAAAACATAGGCTATTTTATTCATCTTTTTTTAGGCGGGCATCTGAGTACCCATTGTTTTGAATATCTTGGACACTCGTCTATTTTTTCAATACTTTTCCTTTCTTTCTCTCTCTCTCTTTTATGAATAACTTTTACATAGCCACATGTTTCTTTTCTGCAACAAAACTTTTGAGAGATAACAGCAAGAACTTGGAGCATTTATTTGGTAGATATCCTATAGGGCATATTTTTGGTGTTTTCTCCCAGTGTAGGAGTAAAACATTTTTAGGTGAATCTAGACAGAATGGCATGTTTTTACGCCTACCCCCAGTGTAGGAATAGTGCATATTTAGGTGGTATGTACGTGATCTTGATTTTAAGAGCATGACAAACCTCTCATAAGGCATCAACAAAGCTTGAATAAACTCAATGCAAAACAAGCAGCATATATGAGTGGAAGTTTTCCTAATCTAAATATCATATATGGCCTTGGTAAGAATTCATGTTTTGTCATACAGAAGCTCATCATGTAAGATTTTCATATTTTTCAAAAGATAAATCTCCAGAACTTTAGTATCACTAGGAACAAGATAAACAATAGCTCAGGCCTTCTCATATCATATCCGTCAATTACTTAGACTTAGCTCAAGCATATGCTACCCATGAGTTTCAAGTTTAGAGCAAATTCTTATATCAAAATAGCCATATCCAAAACTCGAGAAAATTCAAGGCTGAAAACTAGGTACTTGAAAGGAATCGCGATAGAGCAACAAGTCATCATTTCCATTGCAAGAGATTATCCTCAGAGTCCTTTTATTTAACTCTTAAAAATAGAAAATTAGACACACTCTTTTATTTTATTTTTAAGATCACACCTTACTATTATATATATACAGCTAAGATAAACTTTTATTTTATTTTTGTTTATTATGCATCTTTTTATGACTTTAGCAAATATATAGAAAACTCAAAGATAGTAAAACTAAAAAGGGAAAGAAATACTTAGCTAGATACATGGGGGATGCTCCTCCCCCAAGCTAGATGTTGTCATGGTCTTTCTTAAAATCTCTCTCATCCTTCCAGAAGTTGTTTTCCAAATGTAGCGGGTGTAGCAGCGGCTCGGGAAAATGTACTTCGGATGGATGACTTTACTCTTGATCATCCTGTAAAATACTCCAACAAGAACACCAAAAACTCGTGGCATGAATTAAGATAAGGGGTTAGCGGTCAGCCATTCAGAGATTTGTTGTCCTTAGAGGCTAGACAGATTTCCTAATTAACAAAGTTCTAGCAGGATGTCTATTAATATATTTTTTGATTTTTTTATTTATATAATACAGAAAGAAGTATGTATGCATGTTTATTTTTATGCCACCACAGTGAATATTCCCTTGGGCTTGTACACACCATAGATCTATTCACATGAGGCTTAGGATTTTCCTGATGCAATGATGTAATGCAATAATGAAACTTTTTATTTTTCTTTTCTAAATGCAATGCTAATGTAGAAAAGTAAATATGCTAAAGTAAAAATAATTCATGCAATACTAAAAAGTAAATATGGATAACTACCAATGTTACCTCATGGCCAGGGTTCAGATTTTTAAGTCCTCCGGATAGGACTTTATTGGAGAAGAGTCCTTCACTTTTTGGGTGCATCATCAGGTCCCGAGGATGGAGACCCAGATGGCTACACATCTTGTGATGGTGATTTTGATGATGATGTCACCTTTTCTTTCCATACCTAGCTGGACTATGGACTTGTCTTAGGCGGAGTAGGTTCATCTTTCACAGGCGCTTTAGGTTCTTCATCTTCCCATCCATTCCATCGAGGTTGGTTCCTTTGATGTTGGGATGATCGACGTCTCCTCCTGGAGCGACTCTTCTTCAGCTATTCATAAGTAGTATAACTATTGAAATAACAGTGTACCTTTTCTCCAGGGAATTGGAAGTGGACTTGTCCAGATCCGACGTAGATGATCGCGTTGGTGGTGTTGAAGAATGGTCTTCTAAGGATGATGGGTGTATTGTCTTCTTCTTCTCCCATGTCCAGGACCATGAAGTTGGTAGGGGAAAAGTGGTCGTGTATTCTTACCATAACGTCCTTTGCTATTCCTTCTGGGAATCGGATTGATTGGTCCACCATCTGCAACTGCATATATGTAGGGTATAAGGGTTTGTTACCAAATAAATATTCATATGTTACCTTGGATATTATGTTGACACCCGATCCAATGTCACAGAAGGTCTTGTAGAAGATTCTTTTTCCAATGGTACACTCGATCGTCAGTACACCAGGATCATCCTTCTTAGCAAGGAATGGTGAAGCGAGGAGGTGGTCGTACTTAGATTGGAGTGTGTTGATCTTGTTGATTGTATCTTCTTGTGGCTGTCTAGCTCTATTCTTCCTTCTCCTATTGTTCTTCTTGGTCACTGTTGTCTCTTCAGGTAGGTACGGCATCTGTGGATATCCAGGAGATTGCAAGATACAATTCTTGAAAGAAAACTTCTCCTTTCTATCCTTGATTGTGAAGCAAATATTGACACTGTCTGCGTAGATGATGGCTTTAGCGGTGCTTAGGAAAGGTCGGTCCAAAATAATGGGTGCCCTTATATTTCCACCTATTTTTAAAACCACAAAGTCTACGGGAACATATGATTGCCCCACTCGAATAATAGCATATTCAAGAATTTCCTTGGGTTAATAGAGTGACTGATCTGCAAGCTGCAAACACATATTTGTATACAACAAAGTATCTTCATTAATTCGATCATAAATTACCTTAGGCATGATGTTGACACTTGCTCCGAAGTCACAGACAGCTTCCTAGAAGATGTGAGGTCCAATGGCGATGGTGATAACAGGTCTTCCTGGATTTCTTCTCAGGCAAGGTATAATCTATCCACCTTCCTGTCGATGGCTCCGTTTAGTAGTAAGCTGCATTATGAATATCAACAAGATTTACAGTTTCTAGATCTTCCGGTTGCCCTATAATCTTACCTTTATCGGACTTAGGAACAACAGCCCTAGCTGAGCTATTTGTGATTCTATTATTTTATTAAAGCTATGCTGGTTCTTAATGGCAGAAGCAAAGCTATCTTTTCTATTACTTATATTTTCTAGAATTTTATCATTAGAAGCTACCTTTCTAGATAATCCCTCCATAAGTTTGGATTGGCCAGCAATTAATTCTCTCAAGGGTGGTTGATTGAAATTATTAAAATTATTACCTTGATAGTTACCTTGATAATTACCTTGGTAGTTTGGCCTTTGTTGCTGATTCCATCCTTGATTCTGCTAAGGACAAGAGTAATTGTTGTTGTTAACAAAATTCACATCCTCATGGGTCTTAGGACAGATATTCCCTGAATGCTCAGTGCTTCCACACACTTCACATGTCATGCAGGAATCATGAATGTGCATGACTTCTTACTTCTCATTGGCTCGATCTTTGAGCTTCTTCATTAGCAGGTCCATCTTGGCAGACAACATGTCTACTTCCTTGAGTTGATGTATACCTCCACCTCTTTTGTGGGTTTGAGTACGTTCTTCATTCCAACCTTGATTGGAGGCCATATTCTCCACAAGAGCTGTCGCATCTGGTATGGTGAGTGACATGAATGCACCTCTAGGAGCAGCATCCATAGTCTCACTAGTATTGTTGGTTAATCCATGGTAGAAAGTCTGCATGAGTAGCCAATTCTCCATCCTATGATGAGGGCATTCCACAATATAATCTTGAAAGCATTTCCATGCCTCAGGGATAGATTCATTATGTTGTTACTGAAAGCTTGAGATTCTCCCATGCAGAGCATTGTTCTTGCCCATAGGAAAGAACTTTGCTAGAAAGGTAGTGGAGCAATTATTCCATGTAGTATTTCTATCTTTATTGGTGTAGAACCACTGCTTTGTCTTCCCCAAGAGTGAGAATAGGAAAGAGGCAAAGTAGTATGACATCCTGGGTTACTCCTTTGATGGTGAAGGTGCTGCAGATTTCCAGGAAGTGTTGGAAATGTGCACTTGCATCTTCATGTGCCTTTCCACAAAACTGATTTGCTTGCACCATATTGATGAGAGCTGGCTTGAGCTCGAATCCATTGTCTCCAATATTGATGGTTGGTCCAGTATGGATGTTGGCTGTAGGTGGAGCAGAGAATTTATGGAGAGTCCTATTAGCCATGGCTTCAAATTCTGGTGTTAAGCTTCGCCTTATATGGTTATCTTCTAATTTCTTAGCTGGAGTCTTCTTGAGTTTAGCTCTAGTTCTCCTGATTTATGCTTCTGGATCTTCAACGTAGTTTGTCAAAAGGTCAAAACCGGTCATACATTAACCTGCATAAGATACACGAGTAGATAAAACAAGGTTAAACCTGTTCAAGCAGAGGTCAATGGTTTTCCTCGATCACATCAATAAGTATAAGTTTATCAATACTTCCTTTGCTAGTTACCTTTCCCGGCAATGGTGCCAAAAATGCTTGTTGGTGTTTATTAATGTGTCACTTGTTTGAGTACTTTGCCACCTATTATAAACCTATATCCCCTAACTTTACTAGGTTGTCATCCCTAGTGATGATGCCAGAGATATGTGTTGGTACTACATAGTATTACTACTAGAATAACACTAAGCAGTTCTTTAATAATTATGTGACTAGAGAGAATATATATAAATCTATGAATGAAAAGTATCCGCAAGCGCACAGATAATATACCATTGTAGCATTTTACCCGAGAGTATTTCATGTATCATTATTTATATTTTTACCACTAGGAAGGTCTATCATGGATATGTATTGATAACTTATACTATTGAAGGAGAAATAAACCATAGCCATTACTCTACTCACAACATGGATAAGTCATAGGATAAGATATGTATAAATGATAAGTAATAATAATGATAAATCACTCAGAGCACTCCTTTCTACAGCGTTAGCATGGTCAGGTAGAATATTAGAGGAATAATTCCTAAGTCGTTCTTAATTACAAGTCAAAGCATACATTTGATTAGTGTAATTACACCTAGTAATCATGGCTATAATCATCATCATATCTACACATAAGGGATATTACTAAGGAAGATTAAGGGCAGAGCTCGTTCTACCTTCGTAATCGAACCCTACGTGCACTTATATTCGGGGAGTGGACTACAAAGGACTCAACGGGATTGTCACATCCATGTTCTACCACATGACGCAGAATATAGGGTGTATCCACAAGTAAACAATGTATAGGCACCATACTTACACAATGTTGACCACCCACCCCGTGTACTTTAGAGTGAGCGCTATACGAACTTGTGCATAAACTTAATGATAAACTAGCTATACTAAGTATATAATCAATGTAGACGTTGAACATCATAACGAATAACATGAATAAGATGAACACTGAGATTGTCATAACAATTGTAACTAGCATATAAAAATAATGGAGAAACAAGAGAGAGAGAGGGGTACAAAGTTTGTACCGAACCACGCTCTTGACAAGATCAGGAATCCAAGCGAAGTCCTGTTTGCCTCCCTCCAGATCTAACCTAACTAGCTATGCTATGGAGGAGGAGCTCTGAGGAGATTAGGGTTTCTGTCTTCTCAAATGACTTGATGACTAGGGTTATGCCTAGGGGGAGAGTCAGGGGCTAGATTATATAGCCCTGAGGGCCCAACGTGAGCCCTTGGATCAAACCAACTTAAGCAATGGCTTAGATGCATCCTAATAGGTGGTGGGAAACCGACATAGCGACGATGCTGATAGGTAGGTCCCACTGGGGCTTGGCGGCCCCACTAAGAGGCAGGAGGCCCCACCTATCAGGGGGTGGCCCTCCACTTCGGTGACATGGCTTCTGGACCCTTCTAGAGTCTTCCCACGTAGGTACTACGGCGGAACTCCATTTTTTCCTTTAACGATTAGGTCCTCCTTAGTGGTTTTCTGATTCAACCCTGCTAGAAACACAGATTCACCAAAACTTGTGGAATTTATTAGTTTAAACCCCTAAACCTTCATAGGTGATTATATTTATGCCCTTATGCATGTTTAATTGTTAGTTTATATTAGTTGTTAAGTACTATCAAGAGTAACATCATCATCAAAGACACCGTCACAAGACATGCAGTCATCTGGGTCTCCATCGCTGAGATCGGATGATGCACCCAAAAGGTAAAGGACTCTTCTCCAGCCGAGTCCTGTCCAAAGGACTTAAAAATCTAAACCCTGGCCGTGAGGTAACATCGGTAGTTATCCATATTTACTTTTTAGCATGGCATGAATTATTTTTACTTTTAGCATATTTATTTTGCTGCATTAGCATTGCAATTAGAAAAGAAAAATAATAAAAAGTTTTTCATTACTGCATTACATCATTGCATCATTAAAGCTTAAATCCCCATGTGAATAAATCTATGGGGTGTAAAAGCCTATAGGAATATTTACTGTGGTGGCATAAAAATATAAAAATACCATACATACACATTTCTTTCTACAAATAAGAAAATCTAAAAATATTAAATAGACATCCTACTAGGACTTTGTTAATTAAGAAATTTGTCTAAACCTCCAGTGACAACAAATCTCTGAATGGCTGACCGCTAACCCCTTATCTTAATCTATGCCACGAGCTTTAATGTTCTTGTTGGAGTATTTTGTAGGAAGATCAAGAGTAACGCCATCCATCCGAAGTACATTCTTCTGAATTGCTGCTACACCCGCTATGCGAGGAACACAACTTCTGGACGGATAAGAAAGACCACGACAACATCCAGCTTGGGGGAGGACATCCTTCGTGTATCTAGCTAAGTATTTCTTTTTCTTTTTGGTTCTACTATTTTTAAGTTTGCTTCATATTTGCTAAAGTCATAAAAAGATGCATAACAAACTAAAACAAAATAAAAATTTATCTTAGCTATATATATAGGGACAATTGGCCACGGGACATGCCAAATGAGCACCGACGGCTGGTGGACACCCCAAATCCGCAAAGTTGCTGCTGGACACTGTGTTTCCACTTTGAATTGCCAGAAGACACCGCGCCCCGGTTTCAGCCAAGAAAGGTGATGATTTGCCCAAATTGCCCTTGGCCCAACTGGTCAGCCCATTCTTCTTCCTCCCCCTTTCTTTCTCTGTGCCGGCCGCCGGCCTCCCGCCGTTGAAGGAGAAACGGAGGAGAGGGCGCCGGCAGCAAGGCAAGCTCCGCGCGGACGCGTCATGAATTTGGGGCAAAGGAGGCGCCGGAGCCCGCTGTTCCCGGCCGGAGGAGGCTTCCCGGCTACGGTGGCGCACACATGCGCCCATGAGGCCATGGCGGAGCCGTAGCTCACACGCGCGCCCATGAGGCCGCAGCAGAGCTGCTGCTCGTGCGCGCTGGCGAGGCCATGGCGGAGCCGCAGCTCGCACGCGTGCCCATGAGGCCGTGCGGACCGGCTGCTCGCCCGTGCCGGCGAGGCCGCGGCGGAGCTGCTGCTCGCGTGCCTACCCGCGAGGCCACGGCGGAGCTGCTGCTCGTGCGTCCGCGAGGACGCGGCGGAGCTGCTACTCGCGCGCGTGCCCGTGAGGCCACGACGGACCGGCTGGTCGCGCGCGTCGGCGAGGCCGTGGTGGAGCGGCTGCTCGCGTGCGCCCGCGAGGCCACGGCGGAGCTGCTGCTCGCGAGCGTCGCCATGCGTGGCCAGCTCAACGGCGGCGCGCGACGTGGCCAGTTCGGGAGCGGCCAGCGTGCTCCCGCAGAGCTGCTCGGCTCGGCTGGAGGTGGTCCGGCGGCCACAGGCACTGGCGGCTACGACCGCGTCCTCGCCGCGACGGGCTAGCATCGGCGGCGGCGACCGGGGAGGAGAGGCGCGGGAGCTGCGATGCGCCGATAGGGAGGCATGGTGCGGTCGTACGGAGGAAGGGCGCAGCAGCGGGGCGACGGTGTGAGCTCGACGGTCGGCGGCAGCGAGGGTGGGTTCGTCTAGGAGGCTGTCTGGCTCGCTGACGAGGACCGCGTCGCGGCGGATGGAATGGGCTGACCAGTTGGGCCAAGGGCAATTTGGGCAAATCATCATCTTTCTTGGCTGAAACCGGGGCGCGGTGTCTTCTGGCAATTCAAAGTGGAAACATAGTGTCCAGCAGCAACTTTGCGGATTTGGGGTGTTCACCAGCCGTCGGTGCTCATTTGGCATGTCCCGTGGCCAATTGTCCCATATATATAATAGTAAGGTGTGATTTTAAATCATGAAAACAAAATAAAAAGTATATATCTATTTTTTTGTTTTTAAGAGTTGAATAAAATAAAGAGAACTTAAAAAAATCTCTTAAATGGAAATGCTGAATAGATGCTCTGTTGTAATTCCTTTTAAGTACCTAGTTTTCAGCCTTGAATTCTCCCGAGTTTTGGGTACGACTGATTTGATATAAAGATTTACTCTGAACTTGAAACTCATGGGTAGCGAATGCTTGATCTAAGTCTAGATAATTGATGGATATGATATGAGAAGATCTGAGCTGTTGTTTATCTTGTTCCTAGTGACACTAAAGTTCTAGAAATTTATTTTTTTTAAAACACAAAAATGTTACATAATGAGTTTCTGTATGACAAAGCTTAAATTCTCACCAGAGCCATACATGTTATTTAGGCTAAGAAAACTTTTATGTATATGCTGCTTGCTTTTGTATTAAGTTTTGTCAAGCTTTGTTGACCCTTATGAGAGATTTGTCATGCTCTTAAAATAAAGATCACGTACACACCACCCAAATATGCACTACTCCTATACTGGGGGTAGGCGCAAGAATATGCCTTCCATCTAGATCCACCCAAAAATGTTTTACTCTTACACTGGGAGAAAACACCAAAAATATTCTTGATAGGTTTATCCACCAAATAAGTGCTCCAAAGTTATTATTGCTATCTCTCAAAGTTTTGTTGCAGAAATGTGACATGGGGCTATGCAAAAGTTATTCATAAAAAAGAGAGAAAAGAAAAAAATAGTGATGAGAAAAAAAATGGATACAAAAGTGTCCGAGATATTTAAAACAATTGGTACTCAGATGCCCGCCTAAAAAAGAAGAAGAGATGAATAAGATAGCCCTTGTTCTCTTGCAAATGTTTCTAAGTTTTAAAAAGAGAGATATATTTTCGAGGAGCATAGTAGAATTAGGTTAGCCATCATATATATCCACACACACGCACATCTTGATTTGATTGTATGAATTAACTATCTTTGGATCCGTTGTTTGACTTTACAATATATGTATTGCGAGTATACCCTAGCTTTCTCCCTACCTATAAACTCCACATAAAGCCTTAGTGGTAGAAAGAGAAAAAGGCATAACATGTTTATTGCCTTGGTGAGGATCTATAAATACCACATATATTGAGAGACTTGAGAGTGTCATACAATAGAATCTCTGAGTTTTATTTTGAAAACCTATAAAACTCCGAAATAATGGTTGAACAAAGAACTTGAGACATAGTGCTTGACTTGATTGTTCTGTCTCTCAATTGCTCAAGACCCAAGTGAAGGCTAAGAAGCCCCACGATTGAAGGTAATACGGGTAAGTTTGAAAGTCAGATCAGTTTATTTTACTCTGGAGGAGAATTTTTTATTGAACACCTGTGTACTTTTGAGGTATGAAAGCATAGTAGCAACTCCTGATCCATTGTTGAGTTTAGTATTGCTAAGGGACTAGCAAAGGTTAAGCTTGGGGGAATTATTGACGGTAGTTAACAATCATTATAAACCGTTAATTAAACATAGATAAGGGCATAAATGTAATCATCAATGAAGATTTAGGGGTTTAATCTAATAAATTCTACGAGTTTTGGTGAATCTATGTTTTCAGCAGGGTTTATTTAGAAAACTGCCAAGGAGGACCTAATCGTCGAAGGAAATTATAGAATT
Organism: Miscanthus floridulus; assembly: GCF_019320115.1. NCBI lineage: Eukaryota > Viridiplantae > Streptophyta > Magnoliopsida > Poales > Poaceae > Miscanthus > Miscanthus floridulus. The sequence goes on along the minus strand of NC_089587.1, from coordinate 68,107,100 downwards.
CCACCGCGGTACCTATGTGGGAAGACTCTAGAAGGGTCCAGAAGGCAAATCACCAAAGCGGGGCTCGACCCACTGCCATGTAGGGCTGGCCGGCCTATTGTTGGTATTTATTAACGCAAACAGATAAATCCACAAGCGCATGGATATCGTTGTAGCTTTCACCCGGGAGTATTCCAAGGTATCGATATCCATGGGGAACGTGAAGTGTACTAATTAAGGATCAAGGTCATCCAAGGATAAAGATATGTGTTTTTGTGGACAGAGAGGAATTTCCTAAAGTTTCTCTAGTTTCTCTAGGAATCGAAGTTACTATAAGTTTACTTACTTCGGGACATCAAAACACTAGCCTCAGACTGAGATGAGAAAGGGGCTAGGAAGTTTTGACTATGGTCCTACAAACACCAACCTAAACATGGTGGACTACGTCAGCCGTCAGGGCTGTCACCACCTGGGGCTACCATAACTATTCGTAGGGATGGGTGTAATTCCAGGTAATCGCAAGACTAAGCACCACGACTAATCTATTGATTACTACTCTAGTTTTGTAAAGACTAGAGCACTTGATGCAAACGGGAATCCAATAAATAACTTAAAGTAAATACTGAAATTAAGTAAATAGAGAACTTAAGAATAGTAATTGAAGAACCTGGAGATTACTCAAGGATGAATCCAATCTGTAGAAGTGCAAATTCGAGGAAGATTCGATAGATCTAGCTCCCCCTTAGCTCTCTCCTCTTCTCTCTCCCATGCAAATTCGAGGAAGATTCGATAGATCTGGCTCCCCTTAGCTCTCTCCTCTTCTCTCTCCCTATTTTCTATTTTACAACTAGATTAAAATCATCTAGAGGGGCACTACTACAAAGGATATAAAATTATGAAGCTCTGAAGCGTAGGGTATGTAGAGGTGTGTCTCATGGAGGGGGTCTAGGGTGCCTTATATAGGGGGGGAGCTAGAGTAGCAGACAAGGAATCGAGGTGGAGTAGAGGGCAAGGACTCTAGGTCGAGTAAGGGGCAAGGAATCACCATGTCATCGATCCGCATCAACTCTCCCAACCACCATTGGATAAACCGACCTAAAATTGCCTTAAAATCAACGGTGTAGATCATAGGAAGGAGTACGAGGTGGCATGAGGTGATGGGCCACCCCCATGGGCCAGGCGACCTCCCTAGTGGGCCGGCCGGCCCACTATGGTGCCAGGTGGGCTCCTCCTTCTAGTGGTGAGGCTTGGGCTCCGTCTTGAGTCGTCTTTCACAGGTTTCACGGGTTGAATCACTCGTTGTCTTCGGTTTGCTTGTTTAGAGTGTATGATAGTGGTTCTTGGAGCTGTTTTCTGGATAAATCCTCCTGCAGTCATGAAATCACCAAAGCTCGTGGAATTCATTAGTTTAAACCCTTATACCTATGTTTGGTGATAAAATTAAATATAAATGCAGGTTATGTTGATAGTTTATAATTGGTGTTAGTGACCATCAACAAGCTCTCCCACACTAGTTCTTTGCTCATCCATGAGTAAAGGTTAGAATAAAGTAAACATAAACATAGCCATTCAAGATATGGGACTAGCATATGGATTATTCCAAAATATTCCTTGTACCAGCGGGATATGTGGAGTGGCTAACATATCTCCTTGAGCGGTTGAAAAGTGGAACAGCTCTCAAAGCGAAGTCATCTTCCCAAATTCTCATCTCAGTAACTTGGAGTTTTTAAAATTTTTACAAGAAAAGCATAGTTCACTTTATACTCCTCAAATGATACTCTCGAATCACTCAATGGTGTAGATAGGCCTTTTCTCTCCATTCTTCAAGCTTAGATAGTTGCATTTGTCGATTCTTGCCAGCTAGGTGGAGATCCATGTTCCATTTCTTGATTGCCCAATGAGCCCTGAATTCCAATTCAACAGGCAAATGGCATGTTTTTTCGAATACAAGTTGATAGGGTGACATGCCGATGGGTGTCTTGTATGTAGTTCGATAAGCCCAAAGTGCATTAGGGAGTTTGTCCTTCCATCCCTTCCCAATTTCATCAACAGTCTTTTGCATAATATTCTTGATTTGTTTGTTAGATGTTTCTGCCTGTCCGCTTGTTTGAGGATGGTATGGTGTTGCGATGTTGTGACAAACTCCATGCTCCGCAAGGTACTTCTGGAAGACTTTATCTATGAAGTGGGATCCTCCATCGCTTATGACCATCCGGGGTGTACCAAAACGAGAAAATATGACTTCATGGAACATTCTCTTGGCATGTTTTGAATCGACAGTTCGACATGGTATTGCTTCTACCCATTTGGACACATAGTCCACTGCCACCAAGATGTACTCACAATTCCTGGACTTGGGGAACGGCCCCATGAAATCAATCCCCCACACATCAAAGAGTTACGGTTCAGCCCTATAGGGTGAGGCCAGGGTTTGGGGGTTTTCGCGGCTGGCTTCGTTGAGGTTTCTTCTTAGTGCAAAGCCACGGGGTGATGGGGGCGGTCTTTCCCCCACCGGTTCAGGTCTTTTTTATTCTCTAGATGCATCCACTGATTTTTTGTGTGCTCAATTTAACTGCTACATAATTTTTTTTCTCTCCAATGGCACAGGAGAACTGCTACGTAATCTCCTTCCAATATTTTCATTTCATTGGCTATAAATGTGTTCTATGTTATTTAATCTTGTCTTGTACAACCCTAATCTGTTTGCGGTAATACTAAGTAGGTATCCCAATTTGTCAGAAGAAGAATTTGCTGCAAAATGCCCATACTGTCGCAAGAACTGTAATTGCATGGCATGCCTACGAAAGCAAGGAGCTAAAGAGGTTTACACGTGGCATCCTGTCTCCTGTTTTGCCTTTTTTTTTAATTGAACACTCAAGAAAGCTGTGTATCATTAATATTAAGAAGATAATATCCTGTTTCGCCTTACATTTTTTTCCTTTCCTTTTTTCCCCCTAAATTGCCTGTCTAGACTTCCCTAATTACTATCCATTTCACATGCTGCAGCCTCCAAAGATGAACATTTCTGAAGTAAATCGAATCCATTATGCTCGTCATGTTCTGCACTTGTTGCTTCCCTTGTTGAGAAAACTGCTACAGGAGCAGATGGAAGAGAAGGAATTAGAGGCTAAAGTAAAAGGTACCATGTTCTGTTGTTGCATGACACATTCTGGTAACTGAGTTGCTTTACATGCTAATTTGTTTTTATCTGCAGGTGTTTTGGTAAATGAAGTGAGGTTAGAACAAGCTAAATGCAATCTAGACGACCGTGTCTACTGGTTCGGTCCTTCTACTTCCTCGTTTCCTTAAATGTTATTGCCGCAAGCATCTGATGTCTTATCTATACAATAGTATAATAAGCGTGCAATCCAAAACTCCGTCTCCTCTCATAAAACACTGTTACCGGCACCTGATGAACAGTAACGGGTTTTTGTAAACAGTAACCGTTTTTGGAACAGTAACGGGTTGCTATGAACAGTACTTACCCATTAAGGAACAGTACCACCCCGTTTTTTATCTTTTTTTTTTTGACGCAATACAAATCTTTTTTCCCCACTATTACCCGCGCAAAGCGCAGGGTTCCCTGCTAGTTATTCTTATTCTGCAGCAATAAGTGTAGAACTTCTATAGTTGATTTTCATAGAAGCTGCAAGTGCTGTCCTTACGATTTGTGCCTTGCATGCTGCTCTGAGATCCGCAAAGGTGAGATTCCGGAGAAGAGGTAGAGAGTGTGCGGATACTGCAGAATGAAGTTAGAGGCATCAATTGTAAGAAACTACTGCTTTCTTTGAACACAGCAAAGGAAGGCGGCGTCGAAAAGCCCACTGCTGTGATACTGTAGCCGCTGCAGGTGCAAGCGCCGCACGGCTCACCTGCAGCACTGTAGCCACATGCAGAGGTTGGCGCAGAGTCAGCCATGTATATTATCTAGTTACTGTTACAGCATGTGCGCTGTACTAGGACTAGATGGATAGAGTTGTATAAATAGATTACCACAGCAACTCAGTAAAGAGAGTTCAGATTTGTCATCTCACAGACATGGCTTTGGCCAACGCTAGTGTCTTGTATTGTACGTGCATGCTCTGTTCTCACTTCTTCCTCTAGCTCCAGCCATAGTGTGCGGGGACGGACAACGTCTGTTCGTGGTCGGCACGACTAGTGAGTGCTCGGCAACACTAGCGGGTGCTCGACAAGACTGGTGAGTGATTCACTCACCTTAGCCGGTGATCCTGTGGGCCAACAAGTGGTATCAGAGCCGTACAAGTACCGTCGCTAGACTAACCGCTGGCGATGACGAGCGGTTCAGAGTTGGGCGACAGCAGTGGCACTGCTGTGGCTGCCCAGCCACGACCGGAGGTCGTTGTTCGCACGGTGCGGGAGGTCAGCGGCACTAGTTGGCCGACGCTGACTCGCACCAACTATGGAGAGTGGTCGGTGACCATAAAGGTCAAGCTCAGAACCCGACGGGTCTGGAATGCTGTTGACAAGGGCACCGACAATGAGGAAGATGACATGTCAGTGCTGGAGGCTATCCTTGCGCTGTACCGGCGGAGTAAAGAGAGCCGTTGGGGGCGAAGAGCTTGGCTAAGGAGGCGTGGGAGGCTATTACGACGATGCGCGTCGGTTCCGACCGCGCAAAGAAGGCAACAGCCCAGCTTCTGAAGCAGGAGTATGCCAACCTCAAGTTCAAAGATGGTGATATGGTGGATGACTTCTCCCTCCGCCTGCAGACGCTCATTAGTAAGCTGAAGAGCCACGACGTCACCATCAATAAAGAGGAGGCGATCTCCAAGTACCTCCACTCCGTGTCGGCAAAGTATATCCAGATCGCTCTCTCCATAGAGACGATGCTAGACTTGTCCACCCTCACCATTAAGGATGTGACATGCCATCTGCGGGCGGTGGACGAACGCCTGGAGCAGGCGACAGCAACGAAGGACAACGGGAAACTCCTGCTGACGGAAGAGGAGTGGGCTGCTCGAAGGAACTCCAGGAAGGCAGCCTCCTCCAGCCGCGGTGGCGATGGCAAGCAACGTGGCAGGGCTTCTTCAGAGAAGAAGAAGCAAGTCGACCCCAACGCCTGCCGGCGCTGCGGGAAGATGGGCCATTGGGCATGGGAGTGCTCAAATCGTAAGCAGGAGAAGAAGACTGAGGCTCATCTGGCCAAGGCGATGATGAGGATGAGGCCACTATCCTGATGACGATGTTCTGTGCACTGCACGACGTCGAGGCCGAGGAGAAGGAAGAGGCGACGACGGTGGAAGGCCCTGAAGACTGTCAACCTCGACAAACCATACGCCCAAGTTCACCTCGGACATGTGGGCGCCGACCAGGAGCAGCGGTGGTATCTAGACTCTGGTGCCAGCAACCACATGACAGGCTCCAAGGCATCCTTCTCCAAGCTCGACGATGATGTTACTGGTACGGTGAAGTTTGGTGACGGTTTAAGGGTGGCTATCCAAGGGCGCGGCACCATTATCTTCAGATGCTAGAACGGGGAGCACCGCGCGCTAATGGATGTATATTACATCCCGCAGCTGCGTTCCATCATCATCAGCATTGGTCAGCTGGATGAGCGTAGTATCGAGGTACTGATCAACGACGGAGTCCTTAGGATCAGGGACCGGGAGCAGCGACTTCTTGCCAAGGTGAAGAGGTCCTTGAACTGGTTGTACCTGCTCGACCTGAAGGTAGAGCGGCCGGTGTGCCTGGCGGCAAGGCACTCCGAGAAACCGTGGATGTGGCATGCCCGGTTCGGACATCTCAGCTTCGACGCGCTTGATCGGCCGGAGAAGATGGTCCGAGGGCTACCCCACATCAAGCACGGAGGCGAGCTATGTGACAGCTGCCTGGCCGGGAAGCAGAGGAGGCTACCATTCCCAAAGGCGGCCAAGTATCGCGCAAAGGACACTCTCGAGCTCGTCCACGCGCGACCTCTGTGGGCCGATCATGCCAGCTACAAACGGTGGTCGGTGGTACTTCCTCCTACTCATGGATGATTGCAGTCGCTACATGTGGCTGCAACTCCTGACGAGCAAGGATGAAGCGGCGGCAGCGACCAATAAGTTCAAGATCGCGGAGGCCAAGAGCGGCAACAAGCTCCGAGTGTTGAGGACTGATCGCGGCGGCGAATTCACTTTGGTGGAGTTCACTGCATACTACGCGAATCAGGGTGTGGAGCGACACCACACCGCGCCGTACTCGCCACAACAGAATGGCATGGTGGAGTGATGGAACCAAACGGTGGTCGGCATGGCCCGATCCATGATGAAGGCCAAAGGCATGCCAGCAAGGTTCTAGGGGGAAGCGGTGACCATGGCGGTGTTCATCCTCAACCGCGCTCCTACCAAAGCCCTGGCGGGCAAGACGCCGTTCGAAGCTTGGTATGGGCGCAAGCCGAGCGTGTCCTTCCTCTGGACATTCGGCTGCATTGGCCACGTCAGAAAGACGAAGCCGAACCTCACCAAGCTGGAGGACAGAAGCACACCGATGGTGTTCCTAGGCTACGCGGAGGGTACCAAGGCATACCGGCTCTACGACACACGTGGAGACAAGGTGCTTGCCTCACGTGATGTCGTGTTTGACGAGGAGGCGGCTTGGGACTAGAGCAGTCCGAGCACGGGGGAAGCTGGCGGCTTCACCAGCACTTTCGTCGTCGAGCACTTGGTCATCCACGGTGGTGGAGACGCTGGGGAAGAGGTGCCGAGCACTTTGGGAGGAATGTCGAGCACTCTAGCGGTAGAGCCAAGCACTTCTGGGGCAGTGCTGAGCACTTCGGGAGGGATGCCGAACACTCCGGGAGGAGTACCGAGCACTCCTGGAGGGATATCGAGCACGCTAGGAGTGGTGCCGGGAGGTTCTGCAATGGTGGCGACCACTCTAGAACGGGTGCCGAGCACTCCCGTGGCGGAGCCAAGACGTATTACAGTGGTGCCGACCACTCCAAGACTAATGCTGGACACTCCTACAGTGTGGCCGAACACTGCAGGAGTTATGATGAGCTGTCCAAAAGTAGTGCCGAGCACTCAAGGTGCTGTGCCGAGCACTCCGACGGAACAGGGAACTCCATCGACACCGTTCGAGTTCGCCTCACCTCCAAGTGACATCACTGAGTTCGTGGACGCCTACAATGAAGGTGAGAAGGTGTGGTTCCGCAGGCTGGACAACATCATCGGTGGCATAAGTCCCTTAGATCTGGCGGGCAGGCTGCTCAATGACGCAGAGCTACTACTCGTCAGTACAGAGGAACCACCCATATTCGCGCTAGCCGAGCGCGATGGAAACTGGTGACGGGCGATGCTGGAGGAGATGAAGGCGATCGAGGAAAACGAGACTTGGCAGCTCGTCGATCCACCTCCAGGATGTCGTCCGATCAGCCTAAAGTGGGTATACAAGGTCAAGCGGGACAAGCTTGGCACCATTGTAAAGCACAAGGCGTGCCTCATCGCCCGAGGCTATGTTCAGCGCGAGGGCTTAGACTTCGAGGAGGTCTTTGCACCAGTAGCGCGCATGGAGTCGGTCTGTTTGCTACTTGCTTTAGCAGCAGCAAAGGACTGGCGCGTTCATCACTTGGATGTTAAATCGGCCTTCCTCAACGGCGAACTGGCGGAGACGGTCTTCATCAGGCAACCTCTAGATTTCGCCGTCAAGGGAGAGGAGCACAGGGTGCTCCGACTGCGCAAGGTGCTCTACGGGCTACGACAGGCCCCACGAGCATGGAACGCCAAGCTTGACGCCACGCTGGGCGAGCTTGGGTTTCAGTGGTGTACAACCGAGCACGCGCTCTACACGCGGTGATGGGGGAAGGAGGAGCTTGTCGTCGGCATGTATGTGGATGACTTAATCGTCACCGGCGCTCACGGAGAACATCAACGGCTTCAAGTGCGAGATGACGGCTTGTTTTTGAATGAGCGATCTCGGCGCACTCTCCTACTACCTCGGCATCGAGGTGAGACAAGGGAAGGAGGAACTCACGCTCGGTCAGAGCGTGTATGCCTCCAAGCTATTGGAGAGGAGCGGCATGGCTGAGTGCAAGCCATGCGTGACTCCGATGGAGGAGCGACGGAAGCTGACGAAGGCTAGCACCGCGGCGAAGGTGGATGCAACACTCTACCGGAGCATTATCGACGGTCTACGCTACCTAGTCCACACGAGGCTGGACATTGCGTTCGTCGTGGGCTACGTCAGTCGCTTCATGGAGGATCCCAGAGAGGATCACTGGGCTACGGTGAAGCGGCTACTGCGCTACGTCAAGGGGACGGTGGATCATGGAATCATCTTCCCAAAGACTGGTGGGAGTAGGCTGCAGCTCACTGTGTTCAGCGATGCAGACATGGCGGGGCACATCGACGGATGACGGAGCACCTCTGATGTGCTTGTCTTTCTCGGATCGACCCCAATCTCATGGCTGTCGCTGAAACAAAAGGTGGTGGTGCTATCTACGTACAAGGCAAAGTACGTAGCGGCGGCCACAGCGGCATGGCAAGTTGTGTGGCTATGCCGGCTACTGGGCGAGCTGACCGGCGTGGAAGCTCACCCACCAGCACTGATGGTGGACAACCAGCCGCCATCGCCATCGCCCAGAATCTGGTTCTGCACGACCGAAGTAAACACATCGACGTGAAGTTCCACTTCCTCAGGGACTGTGTCGATGGAGGGCAGATCGTCATCGAGTTCATCAAAACTGGTCGGCAACTCGCGGACGTCCTCACCAAGCCGCTCGGACGTCTTCGACTCACGGAGCTGAAGGAGATGATCGACATGGGGGGTACAAGGGATAGCAGTAGGTTTAGGGGAAGAATTGTTAAAATAAACTACTGCTTTCCTTGTGTGAACATAGTAAGGGAAGGCGGCGCCGAAAGGCCCCCTGCTGTGATACTGTAGCGCTGCAGGTGCAGGCGCCGCACGGCTCACCTACAGCACTGTAGCCACATGCAGAGGTTGGCGCAGAGTCAGCCCTATATGTTATCTAGTTACTGTTACAGCATGTGCGTTATACTAGGACTAGATAGATAGAGTTGTATAAATAGACTACCATGGCAACTCAATAAAGAGAGTTCAGATTTGCCATCTCACAGACAGGGCTTCGGTCAACGCTGGTGTTTTGTATTGTGCGTGCATGCTCTGTTCTCTCTTCTTCCTCTAGCTCCAGCCATAGTGTGTGGGGACGGACAACGCCTGTTCGTGGTCGGCACGACTAGTGGGTGCTTGGCAACATTAGCGGGTGCTCGACAAGACTGGTGAGTAGTTCACTCACCTGAGCCGGTGATCCTGTGGGCCAACATGAATTATGTTTTATCAAAGGATTGTAACATAATGGGTTCCTCAAAGAGGCACACTAGGTCCCAAACCACCAAGCCTTGCAATGACATAGCTGATAGTGAGGACCCAAATAACACTCGGCTACTGTGGAAAGTAAATAGTGATGGTAGCATACCTTGCCCACCAGAGGAGCTAGGAGGTTGCGGACGCTCAGTTTTGGACCTCAAACGCTTGTTCCCACAGAACATGCTTTCCGAGTTAGAAGAACGAGCAAACAGAATTGTTAGGAGTGAAATATTTGTAAAAGCAGTAGCCAAAAGAAATGATCAGTGCCCTTGCTATGATCATTGAGGAAAGGTAAGAAAACATGTTGTGAGAGAGGCTGCAAATAGGAAAGGACTGAGTGGTAACCACCTCTACTGTCCAGTTGCCACTGGTATCAAGGAGGATGACTTGGTGCACTTTCAGATGCATTGGGAAAAGGGTGAACCAGTTATTGTTTCTGATGTTCTCCAGTTAACCTCTGGTCTCAGTTGGGAGCCGTTAGTTATGTGGCAGGCAATGCGAGATGTAAAGAAGAGCAGCAACATAAAAGATGGTCACTTTGCTGTCAGGGTATTGGATTGCCTTGATTGGTGTCAGGTTTGGAGTTCTATTTCCCTGCATGTCTGAGTGCAGTTTAGTGGATTCTTTCTTATTCGAGTCGCGGTCTCCTCGCATTGCACAGGCGAGGGTAAGGCTTGCTACTAACACCCTTTCCCAGACCCCGCACAGAGCGGGAGCTCTCTGCATTGGGTACGCCCTTCTGTTTGAAATTTTCCTTGGAGTGTGCTGTTACTTTTCCTATTTATTGTCATTATATGGGGTGGGATATGGACATGTTCATGTCCCTGCATTGTCGATGCTTATGATCTGTTGTGCATCTTTTTTTCCCACGTCGATTTTCATGGTGATGGTATAGTTCTGTAGAAGTTTTGTTTACCATGTCAAGAAATAGGACATGTTTTTCTCTCCTGGAGAAGATCTCTCAAAGATGAAGCTCGACTTCAAGCATATAGGATTTCTGAAAACAAGCGATCTTTTTTTCTCTCCTGGGTTGATTCTTGTGTTTAGTGGTTCTTTGTTTTTCTTCTTGTTCTAGCATTGCTAGGGCTTAGCTGAAGTGTTTTCCTGTTTGTTTGGCTCAGTCTTTGTTTTTTGTGTTTTAATAAAATCTAACAGTGGGGGCTTCCCCTGCTGTTTTCCTGGTTCAAAAAAAAAAAGGACATGCCTTACAAGTAGTAAAGGAGCTCGTTGATTGATCAGTGAATTTAACTGCAATTTTAGTATTCAAAGGATGGTGTTATTTGTATGCTGCAGATAAACTATGTGATCTATTGTTCACAGCGAATAGTAAAGTATTAACCACTTTGAATCACAATTTATTATTGCAGGTGGACATAAGTCTACACCAGTTTTGTTTGAGATATAAGCAAGGCAGAACACACTCCACGACACACTGGCCTGAGATGCTTAAGCTAAAGGATTGGCCACCATCTAATTTGTTTGATCAGAGATTGCCTCGCCACAGTGCCGAGTTTATCAGTGCGTTGCCGTTTCCTCAGTACACTGATCCTCGATATGGTCTGCTAAATCTTGCTGTCAAGCTTCCTCATGGTGTCCTGAAGCCAGATCTTGGGCCAAACATTTGCATAGCTTATGGATTTCCCCAAGAGTTAGGCAGAGGTGACTCTGTGACCAAGCTTCACTGTGACATGTCTGATGTGGTATGTGTTGTGTTGTTAATGGTATTCCTTTTTTTTCAGTTTATAGCATTTGCGGATGTCTTGTACCTTCAAAGTAGATTAGAACTTATGCAAAGGTATGTCTTTATTACTAGATAACCTGCATCTTGCTTTCTTCATGTCTCATTGCTTTTGTTTCTCGAACACGCTTTATATTGCTTTCTCTGATCTGATCCTCAAGCTGTATGTGTATACACTAACAATTGATAGTTCTATATTTCTTATTTAGCAGTTGATTGGGTTTCATTAGTTTGTCATGGCAGTAATTGTGAGACTTGTCTGTTTTACCAGGTAAATATTTTGACACACACAGAAGAAGTGTCCTACGAGGAACATGAGCTTTGTGAGATCGAGAAGACCAGAAAGAAAATGAAAGAACAAGATCTTCGGGAACTTTACGGTGTTTTAGAAGCAGGCACTGAACATAACCTATCACAATCTTCTACTGAATCCAGTAATATAGCTTTTGATGAAACATCAAATACCTTGTGTAATCCTCTGATGCATAAGAGAACTGGTGGTGCTTTATGGGATATTTTCCGAAGAGAGGATTCTGATAAATTACAAGATTATCTTAGGAAACATGCCTAGAGTTTCGGCATATCTACTGTAATCCTGTGAAGCAGGTATGTTTCCCTGTGCACTTTTTTAGAAATGTATTTCTGATATTTTTCCTATTGTGACCAACCATTATGTTAATGAAGCAGGTGTTTCACCCAGTTCATGATCAGGCTTTCTACTTAACTGACGAGCATAAGAGAAAGCTCAAGGAAGAATATGGTTAGTGAACTTGTTTGTGTGACGTATTCAGACCTCACAAATGCAGTGTCTGTCTGGTGCTATTATGCATTTTCCCCTATGTGGTGGCATGCTCCTTTCAGGTTCTGAACCTTGGACGTTCGAGCAGAAGCTTGGTGAAGCTGTTTTTTGTTCCTGCTGGATGTCCTCACCAAGTCAGGAATTTGAAGGTGTGACATACTGACACAGCGTAGACTGCTATAATGTTTATTTTTAATACAAGTTGAAACCATATGAAGGGCGGGCCTGGTGCAAGCAGTAGAGTCTTACCGTCTGTGACCGGAAGGTCGCGGGTTCGAGTCGCGGTCTCCTCGCATTGCACAGGCGAGGGTAAGGCTTGCCACTGACACACTTCCCCAGACCCCGCACAGAGCTCCCGCACTGGGTACGCCCTTTTTTTTTTACAAGTTCAAACCATTTCCATTGTGCAGTCTTGCATGCAGGTTGCAATGGGCTCTGTTTCCCCTGAAAATGTTGGCGAGTGTATTAAACTGACTGGAGAGTTTAGATGGCTTCCATCTTATCATCCGGCAAAAATGGATAAACTGGAGGTTGGCATGGCATATTATGAATCAACTGGTTTCTGCATATGATGCTTTACTATTTGATTTGATGACTAACCAGGAGGCAAATGGTGTCATCAGATTAAGAAGATTGCCCTTTATGCTCTGAAGGAAGTGATAGGTTTCTTGGATCCTTCTTGCTCTGAAGGGTAAGCAATACTAGGCCAGCTTTAAATGTTCAATCTTGAAGGTCAAGAACTGTATGAAAACAGAGAAATTTCGGGGGATTTTGGTCAGTGGTCACTGATAGTTGCATGATTGATTGATCAGGTCAACGAGTGGGGCATAGCGATCATTCTGTCATGGATAGATTGATCGAGATCAAGTATCAAACGAAAAGAATGAAGAAGAAAAGGCTTGAATCTACCTGGATCAACAATTACTAGTTAGTAGGAGATCACTACTCTTGTTTCCTAATATATGTGGAATCCTAGATATGCATGTAGCTATCAGGTCAGAGGTGGTCTGTTGTGGGTGCCTAAACTGTAAACACTACTACTGATCTGCTTGTTAGTCGACTTAGAGCAGATTCGCACGCAAGAAGCTGAAGAAGATGGGTAGTCAGCTTAGAGACTTGCTTGTCAGTCGGCCTAGAGATATTAATGTTTGGTTATGCAAATCGAGCAATTGTAATTGGTTGTTTAGAGATAAGATAGCTATAGTTGCATTGCATGAGAGAGAAGCTAATGTAATCGTTCCTCTAAATATCGACACATCTGTATCAAGGCAAGCTAGCAAGAATTTTACTTAAGGCTTTGTCTGGCTGCACTTGGGTCCCAATGTACCTCGCTAAATAGAATTGACCGACTTTCTCGCCGGTTTAACCTTTTGGGTTGAACTGAATGCATACATAAATACACACACTAATCAAGTAACTCAATGAGAAGCACGGTAACACAGAAAGTTGCGAGTTGTGTGGTTCTCGGATACGTCCAGTGCAGGTTCTTCACCTCCTGGGCTTCTGGAGCAGTGCGGAGATGTACCACTCGTCCATGTGGATGCCCCTGTCGAGCTTCCTGCCGGCGTGCCACCGCAGCTTCTTGAACCCGATCCGGTCGAACATGGGCAGGTACGTGGCGTCCAGCTGCGTGCCGAGGCAGAAGAAGTGGTCCAGCCAGAGCACGCCGCCGGGGCGCAGCACCCGGTAGACGTCGAAGAGCGCCGACTCGAGCATGGCGTCGGGGATCCAGCTGCTGAGCACGTGCATGGAGTGCACCACGTCCAGCGTGCCGTCGAAGAAGGGCAGCCGGCTGGCCACGCTGAGGTGCATGGGCACCAGCCCGCGCGACGCGATGAAGCTGTTGAACGGCCCGTCGAAGTTCATGGACGTGGTCACCACCGTGACGCCGCGCTCCCGCATCCGCGCCGCGAACGTCCCGGACCCGCCGCCGATGTCAAGCCCGATGCGCACGCTGCCCTTGGGAAGCAACCCCAGCACGCCGTCGATGGTGTAGTCGAGCGAGTTCCGCTCGTCGTCCGCCTTCTCGCCGGGGCGGCGCACCCAGCGGCCTTTCTCCCGGCCGCGGAGGTCGAAGCAGTCCTTGCAGTCGTAGCTGCCCTTGGCCTTGCCGCGGTTCACGAGGCAGCCGTAGCTCTTGCACGTGTACGCGTCCCACACGATGCTGGTGTCCGGCGGGATCGCCCACAGGCTCGCCGGCAGCGGCGTGGGCTCCACGTACCCTGCCGGGGTGGGCGGCCGGCACCGCCGCCGCGGCAGCGGTTCGCACCCTTTAAGCATCAGACGCTGCGTGGACACCTCGTCGGAGGGGCACTCCCCTCCCACCGTGTAGTTCATGTACCGCTCCAGCTCGTCCCGGTACCGGTGGCACGCCTGCCCCAGCGCCGGGAACATCACCGCGTCGCCACCCCCGCCCCCGCCGGCGCCTCCGATCATCAGCCGCCGGTGCGGGAGCCTGTGCGGGCCGACCGCCAGCTTCAGCTCGCCGCCGAGGTCCTGGTCCCGGTCCCGCTGCCACAGCCCGCCCGCCGCCGCCTCCCGCTGCTCCTCCCGGGCCGCCTCCATGTCGCGCTTGGCGGCCTTGCCGCCGAGGATGGTCTCCATGACCTTGTTGGCCGCGGTGAGGCGCTCCGACAGGTCGACCACCTCCGCGTGGTTGGCGGCGAGCGCCAGCCCGGTCACGTTGAGCTCGCGGAGCAGCTTCGCCGAGCCCCAGGCGTGGACTACGGCCGGGTAGTGCCGCCCGACGTGCGCGTGGAGCGCCGCGCCGGCCCCGGAGAAGATGAGGATGGAGGCCGCGTTGGTGAGGACCAGGAGCAGGAGCATGGTCCTCGACTTCCTGATCTGCTGCTCCCTGGGCTTCTTGTCATTGTCGTAGTCCATGCTCCCCATGGTGCAGCAGCAAAGCCGCTCCAGTTCTTGCACGTACGCCCGCAGTGACATTTTGCCATGGTGGTGGTTTATAGGGGCGTGGTTTTGGTTAGTGCGTACTACTCCATAGGAGGTGAGGGTGAGGTGACGATCAGGGAAGGAGCAACTGAGCTGAGCTGTAGCTTCAGAAGTGAACAAAGTAGAGATGTGGCCTCAACTTGTCAGATTTCTTATCTGGAGTTGGAGGATTTCAGCGGCTGCTGACTGGCTGAGAGCTTGCATCGGTCCATGGTCATGTCACCCTACCAGCCTGCACTGCAGTACTATTCACTTGCAACATGCAGTGGTAGTCAACGCATACACCTTGCCGTTTTGGCACTCCCTCGCTGAACACGGCCATCCACGAATGAGACGCGAGGCTTTGCATGATGCCATGCCACGATGGCGATGGCTTTACGTATACAGGCAGTCAGCTGCTGCGTTGACAGGAAGACACACCCCTACGAGCCAGCTGCTGTTGTTTTCCCGGCTCAATTTAGCACTTCTCTTCACAACAACAACAACAAAAAAAACCCAGCAGATTCAGAACTGAGGATGCAACCAGGAATCAGGATCATGCATTTGTTATCAAACTCGTGTAACATAATCTCGCCAAGTTCCCAGTTGCTGGCTTCTTTGATATTGACACTTCTGTGCAAAGCCACAGCAACTGCAGCATGTCCCTGTTGCAGCCACCTGTGGTGGCAGCTATGATATTGACGAAAGGAAAATAAGCTCGTGTAGTCGTTTTTGCTTGCGAATGGGATTGCTTGGCAACCTCAACTAGAGGAGGCACCTTTTAGTAAATGACTCATAAACTTCACCAATCACGGTTCATATAATAAAAAGCATGGCATGATTGTGATGGAATCAGCTCGAATCACCATTTCCCCTCCCTCTTGGTTTACTAGTGGGCAAGCCGTTCTACATCTGATAAATCCTATAGAATTCTGTTGATTGCCTAAAAAAAACAGCAGTCAGGAATTCAGACACTCAACTTCACTTCCTTTGGTGTACTGTTTACAATTAATATCATAATAGCAAAGCATCTCATATGTACAGGCAGACCAACAACTGGCGAAGGTGAATCTGTACACAGCCATCCCAGATTAAAATCCACCCACAACAGTAAACAAAAATTCCCACCGTCAAATCTGACAGTAGCCAAAACCTGCATCGCTAATCTTACCTCCAACCCCGTATGTAAAGCAATCACCTAATCTTGTAAGCCCAGCCATGCTCGCTCAAAAATGCATGTACAGCTTCCTTGATGGCAAGATTCGGAACCAGCTGGTGAGGTTCAAGTGGCTCACGGGTCACGGGGTCAAACTTCCCCACCTATATAAATTATTACAAAGTTCATAAATTTGATATGTAAAACACAAGGGCTTTGCAAGAAACTGTCAGTGCTTGTGTCGGTTACCGTTTGAAGGTGGTCAAGAAGTACAGCCCTCTCATAAGTAACCCCACTTGGGGTGATCACCGGGTCTCTGAATATATCAAGTGTAATTTTGCAACAGATGGTCAGGAACCTGCAAATAAGATAGGCTGAGTGGCTAGACCAGACAAAACGGCCAGAGTAAATATTGTGTGAGGCAGTGTAGTACTTCTGCTGGAGTATCAGCTTTTGCAGCCTTCTTGAAAACTTCGTCGAGCTCATTTAGCTGTTCTACTGGTACACCTGCAGCTGGGTTATCAAGGCTGTTGTAACACCTTATGGCTTCTTTACATGCTACTCTGGAAAACACGGAACAAATACATTAGGGTACTACAGTATAACCCTGTCCGGCAAAGATAAATTCGTCACGCACTTTAGCTTTTGCAGTTGAGAAGTTCGCTCTCTTGATAAGCTCTCCCATTCGATGTATTTTGCTTTGGAAAGTTCTTGCCATATCTCTTCAACCATGTAGCTTGCAGGATGTGCACCCCTTCCAAGCTCCAAGGACTAGTTTTGAAAAGTTTGGTTCATCATTAAAAATGGAATGAAGAGAAATTGAATTCTAAATTTCTAACTCAAACAACATAATTTGTCCAAAGAGAGAACTGCACTAAAGGTGGTGGCACTAGAAATTATAGTTTCCCTGCTTTTTGCATGTGCTGTCTAATTGTCAGTTCAACTATTCGTAATTCAGACTCAGGTCAGAACTCAGAACTGTTGTCCTTACCAGTTGGAAAAATACAAGAACAGTGTATCTGGATGATAATATTTTGTCAAAAGTGGTGTTCTATGCTCTTTTACCAATCCTGTGCCGAGACAGCTAACATTGTATGTGACAAGATGTAGCAGGAGCAAAGACCAGCTTGAGGCCTTTATTTATACATAAAAGTTCGATGCTAGGACCAAAGAAATAAGATCGTCAGCCCACCTTCTCCAGTGATTTTATTCCTTCTGACAATCTTTGGCTGTTGACAAGAGCTAGCCCGAGCATGTAATGCGCCTGCCAACAAAATAAGCAAGTTATCATCTTAAGACGAGATTAGGAGTATTAACATTGTTGGATAGGATAAATGTGATGTTTTCCTCATCCAGGAAAGAAAAAAGAACTATGCTGAAATGCACTGCCACCTCAATTTCAACAGTGAATCAAGTCCAATTCAAAATGATTAAAGCCAGAGAGTCCAGATGGATTGAAGTTTGCAAACAAGTAAAAAAACAGATTCTATGGTGTTTGGTTTTATTTGGGTCATATGTTCCTTCCCTTGACACCATAATATCACATCCCAAGATGTACTTATAAACATACATTACACGCTCCCTCGAAGAAGTCAAAGAATCTTGGAATAAACCCTGTACATGTATGAAGCATATATCTTACTAAATTCGTCACCAGGTCATCACTAGACGTTGTGAAATTAAGGTCAGTTTCATATTGTGCTAAGTCGTACAATCAAGTTAGCATACAGAATCATAACAGGTCCAAAAAATAGTTTCGTTTTGGCTCTAAAATAGATATTCTTAGTTATCACTTGCATTGTGGTGTGCCCACGAGTGAATGTGAATAGATCATAAAAAATGCAATACAAACGGAAAATTCATGGATCAAATGTCTACAAGTTTTTACTTCACCTACTTCTTGAAAAGAAGTTGGTTCCCACAAATACCAAATGAAGCATAACTCAGCTGCTGTTGTTTTCCCGGCTCAATTTAGCACTTCTCTTCACAACAACAACAACAAAAAGCCCAGCAGATTCAGAACTGAGGATGAAACCAGGAATCAGGATCGTGCATTTGTTATCAAACTCGTGTAACATAATCTCGCCAAGTTCCCAGTTGCTGGCTTCTTTGATATTGACACTTCTGTGCAAAGCCACAGCAACTGCAGCATGTCCCTGTTGCAGCCACCTGTGGTGGCAGCTATGATATTGACGAAAGGAAAATAAGCTCGTGTAGTCGTTTTTGCTTGCGAATGGGATTGCTTGGCAACCTCAACTAGAGGAGGCACCTTTTAGTAAATGACTCATAAACTTCACCAATCACGGTTCATATAATAAAAAGCATGGCATGATTGTGATGGAATCAGCTGGAATCACCATTTCCCCTCCCTCTTGGTTCTTACTAGTGGGCAAGCCGTTCCACATCTGATAAATCCTATAGAATTATGTGGGCATTTATATATTTACCATTATTACGGATGACATCTTACACTGTGTGACTGACATGGTATTTTTTATACCACTCACACCATAATGATGGTAAATATGTAAATAATCCGTTGATTCCCTAAAAAAACAGCAGTCAGGAATTCAGACACTCAACTTCACTTCCTTTGGTGTACTGTTTACAATTAATATCATAATAGCAAGCATCTCATATGTACAGGCAGACCAACAACTGGAGAAGGTGAATCTGTACACAGCCATCCCAGATTAAAATCCACCCCCAACAGTAAACAAAAATTCCCACCGTCAAATCCGACAGTAGCCAAAACCTGTATCGCTAATCTTACCTCCAACCCGGTATGTAAAGCAATCACCTAATCTTGTAAGCCCAGCCATGCTCGCTCAAAAATGCATGTACAGCTTCCTTGATGGCAAGATTCGGAACCAGCTGGTGAGGTTCAAGTGGCTCACGGGTCACGGGGTCAAACTTCCCCACCTATATAAATTATTACAAAGTTCATAAATTTGATATGTAAAACACAAGGGCTTTGCAAGAAACTGTCAGTGCTTGTGTCGGTTACCGTTTGAAGGTGGCCAAGAAGTACAGCCCTCTCATAAGTAACCCCACTTGGGGTGATCACCGGGTCTCTGAATATATCAAGTGTAATTTTGCAACAGAGATGGTCAGGAACCTGCAAATAAGATAGGCTGAGTGGCTAGACCAGACAAAACGGCCAGAGTAAATATTGTGTGAGGCAGTGTAGTACTTCTGCTGGAGTATCAGCTTTTGCAGCCTTCTTGAAAACTTCATCGAGCTCATTTAGCTGTTCTACTGGTACACCTGCAGCTGGGTTATCAAGGCTGTTGTAACACCTTATGGCTTCTTTACATGCTACTCTGGAAAACACGGAACAAATACATTAGGGTACTACAGTATAACCCTGTCCGGAAAAGATAAATTCGCCACGCACTTTAGCTTTTGCAGTTGAGAAGTTCGCTCTCTTGATAAGCTCTCCCATTCGATGTATTTTGCTTTGGAAAGTTCTTGCCATATCTCTTCAACCATGTAGCTTGCAGGATGTGCACCCCTTCCAAGCTCCAAGGACTAGTTTTGAAAAGTTTGGTTCATCATTAAAAATGGAATGAAGAGAAATTGAATTCTAAATTTCTAACTCAACAACATAATTTGTCCAGAGAGAGGGCGTACCCAGTGCAGAGAGCTCCCGCTCTGTGCGGGTTCTGGGGAAGGGTGTCAATGGCAAGCCTTACCCTCGCCTGTGCAATGCGAGGAGACCGCGACTCGAACCCGGTACCTTCCGGTCACAGGCGGTAAGACTCTACCGCTTGTCCAAAGAGAGAATTGCACTAAAGGTGGTGGCACTAGAAATTATAGTTTCCCTGCTTTTTGCATGTGCTGTCTAATTGTCAGTTCAGAAGGGCAGGCCTGGTGCAGCGGTGAGAGCTGTCTCACTGAGTCACCAGGTCATGGGTTCGAAGCAGCCTCTCCGCAGATTTTGCGGGGGGAAGGCTTGCCTCGGTTTTTCCCTTCCCCAGACCCCACTGATGTGGGAGCCTCCGGCACTGGGTCTGCCCTTTTTTTTGTCTAATTGTCAGTTCAACTATTCGTAATTCAGACTCAGGTCAGAACTCAGAACTGTTGTCCTTACCAGTTGGAAAAATACAAGAACAGTGTATCTGGATGATAATATTTTGTCAAAAGTGGTGTTCTATGCTCTTTTACCAATCCTGTGCCGAGACAGCTAACATTGTATGTGACAAGATGTAGCAGGAGCAAAGACCAGCTTGAGGCCTTTATTTATACATAAAAGTTCAATGCTAGGACCAAAGAAATAAGATCGCCAGCCCACCATGAGAACATTATTTTTATTTATACACAGGCATGCACAGCTGAAGCAAGTAACTGTGGGAGCTCAGCTTGATAAAAGTTTTGAAGAGGGCAACTGTTGATGGTTGGTAAAGGTGTTCAAAACTGATTATAAGTTAAAACAGCAAACTAGAAAAGTAATACAAGCACACAGACACATGCTTGTGAGGGAGAAGGATACCTTCTCCAGTGATTTTATTCCTTCTGACAATCTTTGGCTGTTGACAAGAGCTAGCCCGAGCATGTAATGCGCCTGCCAACAAAATAAGCAAGTTATCATCTTAAGACGAGATTAGGAGTATTGACATTGTTGGATAGGATAAATGTGATGTTTTCCTCATCCAGGAAAGAAAAAAGAACTATGCTGAAATGCAGTGCCACCTCAATTTCAACAGTGAATCAAGTCCAATTCAAAATGATTAAAGCCAGAGAGTCCAGATGGATTGAAGTTTGCAAACAAGTAAAAAACAGATTCTATGGTGTTTGGTTTTATTTGGGTTATATGTTCCTTCCTTTGACACCATAATATCACATCCCAAGATGTACTTATAAACATACATTACACGCTCCCTTGAAGAAGTCAAAGAATCTTGGAATAAACCCTGTACATGTATGAAGCATATATCTTACTAAATACGTCACCAGGCCATCACTAGACGTTGTGAAATTAAGGTCAGTTTCATATTGTGCTAAGTCGTACAATCAAGTTAGCATACAGAATCATAACAGTTCCAAAAAATAGTTTCGTTTTGGCTCTAAAATAGATATTCTTAGTTATCACTTGCATTGTGGTGTGCCCACAAGTGAATGTGAATAGATCATAAAAAATGCAATACAAATGGAAAATTCATGGATCAAATGTCTACAAGTTTTTACTTCACCTACTTCTTGAAAAGAAGTTGGTTCCCACAAATACCAAATGAAGCATAACTCAGCTAGCATGTGGATATGCGCAAGAGGTGTGATACTGGTATACTAACTATATTACATGTTTGATCAATGAAAAATTTTGATCAAAATGAAATTCCTTTCCTTATGAGAAAACAAGGTATATAGAATGCACAGAGTGCTTTCTCGATAATTTGGTATATGCTCATAGTCAGATGGGAACAAAAATGCATACATGAATTAATTTAATGAAAGACAAGTCAAGGCACCCACTCACCTTAACAGACTGGCTGTCAAGCTGGATAGCCGTTCTGCAATCTTCCTCAACTTTAGCCCACTCACTGGCCATTTAGAGAGGAACATAATACAATGCAAACACTCAGATTGTGCACCAAATTATCAATAATACGAAACAATATAAAGGGCTAGCAATTTTATACTTCCGCTTCCTATAGCAAAGTGCTCGGTTGGTCCAGTATACTGCAACATTTGGGCAGAGAGTTATGGCCTGTCAACCAAAATAGGCATTGAAGTTAGCAAGGGATGTGCAAGATATACAGGGTTTCAACTACAGATGACATCTGTTTTACTAACATTTAGTGTTCATTGATTCAACTATGTATGTGCATTTACTACAACTGACATCAGTTTCTTGGAAATGCCAGACAAAAGCGGCTACCCAGGTAACTAGAGCAAGAGGTAGGCTATAACCTTAGCTGAGTGGCTAAAACCAACTCATCTGATGTCACGTTCCTTAATCTAGAATCAATTTTGCAATAAGTCCATGGTTTGCAAGGATAGGAATGTTATAAGCCTATGATGTTTGTACACCCTGGCAAAAGATTGGAAAAATCTCTATCAACGCTCCATTCAATTTTGTACCTCTCCCAGCAACCCCCTCTTAATCCATTTCCCTGCCTAACATTAAATGTCTAGCAAACTACAAAGGACAGCACATTAGCATTGCCTAGTCCCACAATAGCCTAAAAGGTAAAATTCTCTGCAACCTGCATTGTTGCACAGCAACTCTCAACTAGATAGCAAGTATCTCTGTATTAACTTTTAAGCAAACAAACTACTCCATATAGCAGGAAGCAATATTTAAAATCAGTAATCGAACAACCTAACCACTGCCCACAAATAAGCCTACATCAACAGCCAACAGGTAACCGTCTTCAATCCAAGTATTTTTCTTTAACACAAGAGGCAAAACATATCACGTGAACCATTCTGAACAGCTGTGCCAACACCACCAACCAATTCACCAGGCCATGGTTACTACGCAGTAGCATTCAGGAAGCAATCTCGGATAATTCAGCATAGATTCAGAGAATCTATCAGCGGGACGCACCAGACGCGCTGCCGCGCTCAGCAAAATGCTGCGCACCACACTTGTAACCCACTCCACAGCGCACCGATTGAACACGGGAACAGAAAGGACGCCTATATAACTGGTATTTGGAACGGCAAGCGCGCAACACGCGAATCAGGCGGAGAATCCGGCCGCCGGGAGTGGGGAGTCAGTCAGGCTTACCCCGGTGTAGGCGTCGATGGCGGCGCTGAGGCGTTCCTTCCTGAAGAAGGCGTTGCCCTCCTGCTTGAGCAGGTCCGCCTGCCGCTGCGACTCGGCCCCGCCGTCCGGCGCCGCCGGCGCCATATCCGGCGGCCCGGCTCGCCTCGCCTCGTGCTCCGGGGAGGATGGGAAGGGGTGCGTGCGCGGGGAGGAGGCGGCGGGATTTGCTCGTGTGAAACCGTGGCGTGAGCCTGGAGTCTTCCCTTCCGGTGGGCGCGGTGGAATGCAAGAGAAGGGAAGAACAATTGGGAGGGTTCCCCCGGGACGCGGGGATTTGGGGATTTTACATTGAGGTCCCTGGATTTGACTATCAGGAGCTTGGTTGCAAATACGGATAGATATATGAGTATATCAGGAACGGTTGAAGGTCTCCATCGCAAAGCAGATAAATGTAAAGTACAAACATCAACTTCTCGTTTATAAAAAACTTCTCAAATTCCAAACGTCTAGTCTACCTAGAATCTAGAACATATGAATTTCCACACGGAACTCACGTAGAGAGTGAATGAGTAGAGGATGCCACAAACAAAGCCATGATGTGACAAAAAAGTCAATAATGTTATTGTTGTTTATTAGATGATTGAAATCTTACCGCTCTTCGGCCCTGTTCGCTTATCTTATAATCTGTACTTTTCAGCTTATTTTTTCAGTCGGAACCGTGTTTTTTTCTCACAACAAATTAGCAGGAACGGTGTTTCGGCTCGTTTTTTCAGCGAAGCGAACGGGGCCTTTGATATGTTCAACGGTTGCAACCAAGTATGTATTAGAAATACAAAAAAAAAAAGGCTTTTTGAAATAGTCATCCATTGCACAGTATTTTACCAAGTTGCCCCAACCAGGGTTTCTTTTGATTACACTAGCTCTTATTCATGTTTATTTTCGCGGACAACTATCATCTCACAACACAGACATTAAAACAAATATTTCAATGATACTGTGTATGATATACATGAGCAATTCTAAGAGTGAAGCCTGAACTTGTATCATAGGTCCCCCAACTTTAAAAATCGACCAAAATCACCTAATAACCATTCTAAAACGATTTTATTTTGGATAACGTGGCATGTGAACCCCACACATTATCAATTTTTACCTATTTTATTTTTATTAAATATCTGAGCCCCTTAACGATGATCTAAGAAAAACAATAAGAAAGCTTTATATTTCAATACGTTTTTTTCACATGCTTTTGGCTAACATGGTTTGTGGACCCTATAAATTATGTTGTTTTAGCTATGTCATCGATTATTGAATATTTGAGCTCTTAAATAATCTAAAATGAAAACAAGAAACAATAAGAAAACTTTATATATCATTGAGTACTGTGAGATCATTCATAAAAAAAATTGAAGCAAGAAGTCACTGACCTATTTTTGTCAAATGGACAAGCAGCCTGTTCGGCTGGGCTTATACGATTGTGAATTAGAAGCTGAAACAATATTTCTCTCGCACCAAACCAGCCAGCGATAAATAATCTACTATCGTTTACGATGAAACGAAAGGTTCTTTCTGAAAAGAAATCAATTTGTGAACTGCCCTTGTCCGGAAATTATAGAATTGGGGAAAACGAATCGACCTCCACCTGAGATTGTACAGTCGAGCACATTGGCACACGGGCACGGACGAGAGACATGGCGACGGAAGAGGAGCTGCCGGAGGCGGCCGAGGCGGCCCCCGCGCCCGAGCCAGCAGGTGGAGGAGGCGGGGACGACGCGGAGATGCCCGATGCCGCCGCGCCCTCGGGCTCCGACTCGGACTCGTCGGACTCCGACTCCGACGACGAGGGAGCCGCCGCCGTCGACGAGCTCCGCATCCAGACCCTAGAGCAATCCCTCAGGGAGCAGCCACTCGACTACGAGACCCACGTGCAGGTATCCTTCGCCCTCCCTCCCGCGCTCTCCTCTCCGGCTGCCATGGCGCGCTAGGGTTTTGAGTGGGTTTAGCCACTAGTGTTGGTTTGGGCATTTGCTGGCAGCTTCACTAGGGTTGGAATTATTGCGTGCTCTTACGCATTGGGTCCTAGTATTTCTTAGTCTAGTTGGGGCCATTTGGATGCTGATTTTGGTCCGTGGCGTGAGCTCCATTTGAGAATTAGTGTGGAATCTTATCACTGGATTATCTGCCTAGTCATGGGTAACTGGAATGCTTCCCGATGTTAGTAGCTGTTAGTTGCTGCCTTGCATGGAGATGGAGTGGTCACTGTTGATTGCGATTTGAGAAGCTTCCCGTACCGTTAGCTTGCTGCTTGCTGTTGGTGAGTGTTTTGCATTTGTTGTTGCAGTATATCCAGTGCTTGAGGAAGTCAGGCAACATTGAGAAGCTGCGCATGGCAAGGGAGGAGATGAACAAGTACTTTCCTCTAACCCCTAAGATGTGGCAGGAGTGGGCTAAGGATGAGATCTCATTGAGCTCGAGGTTTGTGATTGTTTTCTACATTTACGCCTTCATGAAGTACCCAAATCGTGTGCAGTCTGTGCATAAAATACTGCTCTTCAATCTTGTGGGAAAATAAGTTTCATTCTGTTTTTCTTTTTCTGTCTTGTTTGTGTTGTCGCAGTGAGGAATCTTTTGGTGATATTGAAAAGCTCTACGAGCGTGGGGTGCAAGAATACCTGGTATGTTGGATCGTTATTGTGATATTGTAGTTAAACCATTGAGCATGTGGGCTGTGGAGTGCTAACTTATTGTGGTGGTTCTGACATTGCAGTCCATCAAGTTATGGCGGGATTACCTTGACTATGTTGAAGAGCATGATCAGTCGGTATCTCAATGTACACCATCTGGCCTCTCCAAAATGAGAAATTTGTTTGAAAGTGCTATTACCGCAGGGGGGCTGCATGTTACCGAGGGTAGCAAACTATGGACAGCTTATAGAGAATATGAGATGGCCATTTTGATCACCATCGCTGATGCCAATGCCGAGGAGAGGGAAAAGCAAGTTCAGCGTATACGCACACTATTCCACCGCCAGTTATCTGTTCCTTTGACTGATATGGAATCTACACTTTCTGAGTATAAGAGCTGGGAGGCTGAACAAGGGAATGCAAACGATCCTGGTGCAGATTTTGATGGTGTCCCCTCAAATGTCGCATCTGCTTACAAAAAGGCCAATGATATGTACAATGAAAGGAAGCAATACGAGGATCAACTAAGCAATGCAGGCACATCTGAAGCTGACAAACTGCAGGAATTTGTGGTATGCTGAACATAATTAATGATCTGTCATTGCTTAACTTAAACCTTGTTTACAGTTCATCCTGCTACTATTTACTTCATAGTTGAGATGCTAACCTATTAGTGTGTCATTTCGTTGCATATTTTTTAAATCAGGTCTGTCTGAGACTCTGAGCAGTTCTCTTGTCTCAAATCTGTGGTGAAAGTTACATCTGTGCCGAAAAACTTGTTTTCTTTGAATTTCCTTTTTTTTTTGGCTTGTTTCACTTTGTAGATTTACAATTTCATTTGATGATCTTGCTGGAAAAACATTTTATTCTTCAGTTCTTCCATTTGAGATTTATAGTTTCTTTATTCCAGTTGTTTATGCTTTGATCCGTGGCCCTGCTTGATAAATATTTTTGTGGAAAATTTTATTTGGAACCAGAAGGAATCAGTTTGCCCCTTGTATTGTGAATAACACTATGTGAGTTGTTAGGTACTTAGGTTCCTTGTGTTCTTTCCCGATTTTCTTCTGCTTAATATAATGATACGCAGCTCTTGTCTGGGTTAAAAAAAAGAGTTGTTAGGTTCCTTGCCACCTTACAATCTTCCCAAGCTTAAGTTTCATATGGTGGTTACTTTTTTTTTCAATTGCTATTTCACCAAATTCATTGCCATTTACTTCCCGATTATTGTTATTAGTAAACTCAATGTTTTTTTTGTGTGGGTGGAACAGAAATACATCAAATTTGAGGAGTCTTCTGGTGACCCTGCTCGTGTTCTAGTCCTGTATGAGCGAGCTGTTTCAGAGCTTCCTGTTTCAAGTGATATATGGATGGGATATACAAGTTACCTGGATAGAACCCTGAAGGTCCTTTTAAAAATTTCTTTGGCAATAGATGTAGATTCAGTCATCATGATATTTTTCTCTTTATAGTATCAAGAGATGCTCTTTTGTGCAGGTGCCTTCTGTACTCAGAAGTGTTTATTACAGAGCCACAAGAAATTGTACATGGGTTGGTGAGCTATGGGTCCATTATTTGTTGTCTTTGGAGCGTATTCATGCTTCTGAAGAAGAGCTGCAGCATGTAAGTTCTATATAACTACATTGTGTATCGTGAATGTCTAATGTGTTCACTGCATTTCTTTTGTTATATGTACTCTTTTTGTAGTTTTAGAAGATTGTTATTTGTCTTCATCTGTTTCTTTTATTTATAATTGGGAGCTAAGTGTACATGCTTGTATGTGCTTTTAGGTATTTGAACGGGCAATACAATGTTCCTTTTCAACCATACAAGAGGTGAGCAAGAATGTGCATGGTTTATTTTTGTTCTAGTCTTCTAGAGTGTTGTGGGTGTTTGTATGTGTGAGTGTTGGGGATTTCTTCCTTGTGTTTCAGACCTTTCTTCTTATAATGAAATGATATGCTGCTCTCCTGCATGTTCTAGAAAAGCTTTCTACGTAAAAGCAGACAACTCATCAAGAATCTGTTCTCTCCAACGTCTGTTGCTTGTTAACTGTTCTGGTGGGAAGTGGTTCTCATTTATCTTTATTGGGATGTCTGAACAATTGCAGTATCTCAATATTTATCTTACTCGAGTTCATGGTTTAAGACGGAGGATTTCTGATGGGTTGGATTTTCAACTGATTAGGCAGACATTAACGGTACATTATTTCTATCACCTCATCATTTACATATTTTCTTAATTCTTACTATAATTAATAATGTGATTTAATATCAGGATGCTGCAGAATTCCTCTCATCTCAACTGGATACCAAGGAGTTACTGCGCTTATATGCTTATTGGGCAAAACTAGAGCGTAGTCTTGGCAAAGATCTTTCTGCAGCTCGTGGAGTTTGGGAAAACGCAATCATGAAAAGGTTTATTTTTTACTCTGCAAATTATTCTTTTGTTCTTTTACCTGACATCCTTAAATCAGCTATTATTCTTCCAGTGGGTCTGTTTTTGAAGTTTGGGAGCAGTACATTTCAATGGAGATAGAAATGGGCCATGTACATGAGGCGAGATCCATTTATAAGCGTTGTTATAGCAAAAGATTTGCTGGTTCTGGATCAGAGGTAATCTATTCTCAAACAAATATGAGAATATGTATGGTTACTTTGACGCTACCTGAGCTCCTGTGTTATGTAGCTACTGATGTACTCCTGCTGCTTCCTATTCACCAGACTCTTAAATAGTAGCTTAAGTATTGATGTTTCAACATGATAATTCTCATTAATACTGATGATTTATTTTCGAATGCTGTGATCTGAAACTTGCTAGGAGGTATGTCACTCATGGATAAGATTTGAAGAGGAGAATGGCACCTTGGATGATTATGACCTTGCTGTAAAGAAGGTATTCTTCTGTTTCGCTTGTTCACTTGGCTTTTCTGGTTGCAAACTGGATTTTTTTCATGCAAACATAAAGTTAAACTGGCTTGGTGTGCCCTGCATGGTCCTTCAGCATGTGAGTGATTGTTTCTTCAGTTTGTCATCTACACATGAATCACTTATTTTGGTGCATTTGATAAAAAGGAGCAATACATAAGATCTGGCATACCAATTATTGATTAATAACCATGGGAACATAATTTTCTGACGATTCCTGGTTCCTTCTGCATAAAGTTTGATTAGTCATTGAAAGCTTTGACATCATTCAGATTTTCATGTGATTAAATCCTATGTGCAATCATCAGCTGTTGGCCCCTTGGGTTTGTTATTGAATCTTTGCAGGGATTAAAGTTCTAGCCATGATAAGTTGATATCTATTCAACTGTTTAATGTGTTTCTAACTGAACTGTGTACATTTGATGATAGCATGGGTTATCAACTTATCATGTCAACTATAGTCCGCCGCCTTATTATCCTTCTATTTGACCAGGTTACGCCTCGGCTAAAGGAGCTTATGACGTTTAAGTCTCAAGAGGAGGCTAAAGTTGAGGCTTACCCTAACCCCAATGATAATTCTAATGCAAATGATTCCTCTCAAAAAAGAAAATCAAGTAAGATGGCCAATAAACAGCAGCCCCTTGCTAAGAAAAGAAAAGAGAATCCACCAAAAAGCACCATGCCATCAAATGACCAAGGATCAAATCTACAAAGTGGGCACAGTGGTGCTGTTACTGCTGTAGAAGTTGGAGAGGCCAGCAGGGAGAAGGTCGTGGCATCTATGGAGATGAAAGTGGATGGTGACAGCCAAATAGGGAAATCAAGTTCAAATGAACCAAAGCCATCCTTCTATAATGACAAGTGTACAGTTTTTGTGTCAAATATTGACTTGAAGGTATGTTATTTTCTGTTTCTTAGATGCACTTAGCTCCTAAAATTTATTAAACTTACCCCTCTCTCTACAGGCAAATGAGGATGATCTCAGACGATTCTTCTCTGACATTGGTGGTGCCATGGCAATAAGATTGCTGAGGGACAGATTCACCAAAAAATCAAGGGTATATGTTACACTTAATTCTACTTTTTTTCTTTTTGCCTCTAGTATCCCATAGTGTAATATGCATTGCTTGTTTGTTGAAACCGGTACAGTGCATCTCTGCAGGCTGCAGTATAAAATAAGGCCCTAGTCGATTATTCTTGCTCCAGGATTAGTTCACTGGATGCTCTGGTAGTTTGTATTTCTTATGCTGACACTACAATATTAGGTTGAAGAGCGCATGGCGTATCAAAGTACAGATTTGAATGTATCTTACCCCTCCTAGTCTGCCTGAAAAACGCAGCTTTCATCCTTCTCCAGCTTTTGTGATTCTCCGCAGCTCCAACTTCCAGCCTGCCCAGGGACCTACATTACCAGCTGAGCTGAGGACCGACCCAAGCAGCACCCCTAGTCTGCCGATGATGGGTAAAGACATGGGGCTGTTGCTTGCTGAGAAACCCACTAGATGCTCTTTTAATTCCTAGGTCAAAATTGCAAAGTCAGGTTGCCAATAAGTGTTCTTGAAAATTGACTCTAGTGGACTTTTATGTTTCACCATTTTGTTACTGTATTTCCCAAATGTGCAAGACTATTTTATTCAAATAGCGAAAGGGCCTCTAGCTAAGTTGGTTAGGTGGCTCTAGTAGCACTCCTTAGGTCCTCGGTTTGACACCCCATGGGATCAATTTTCAGGTTGGGGTTAAAAAATTCCCTTTGTCTGTCCCACGCGAAAGCATAGGTCTAAGGTTCGGCCCCGGTCGTGGTTGTTCTCACATGGGCTATGGTACTGCTGTGTATGGGTGGGGCAGGGTTTGGGTGTTTTCTAGACCTGTGTGAGAATGTCTTAGCAAAATGCTCGGTGTGTGTATGGGTGGGGCAGAGTTTGGGGGTTTTCTCAACATGCGTGAGAATGTCTTCTTAGCAAAATGGTCAGGGGCTGTCTTACCCCGCTGGTTGAGTTTTTTCTTTTCTTCAAATGGTCCTTGTGAAGTTGTGATCAGCGCATTTTAAAGTGCCCCGTCGTTGGTGCTACCACTATCACCATCTTGCTTTCTGTTTATGTTCATGGGTATTGCTTTTAAGTGCAGAAAATCTGAGTTGTTGTGTTTTAAGGGTGTTAGTAAAGAATTTGAATTACACTTTTGTTGATTTGTCTTCCCTTATCATTTTTACAGGGGTTGGCCTATGTGGACTTTTCAGACAACAAGCAGCTTGAGGCAGCTATTAAGAAAAACAAGCAGAAGTTGCTTGGAAAGAAAGTGAGTATCGCGCGATCAGATCCAAGCAAGGGTAAGAAAAGCCGCGAAGCAGGTCAAGCTAGCCAGGGTACGTTGTTTGCCAGTGGAAGACATTCAGTCTGGCATTTTTTATATTTTCAAAATTGCATGAATGGATCAACCTAAAGCAAACAATTACTTTGTAGAACAAAAAGGATTAAGAACTTTAGAACTGCTATATTGTCCCTGGAGCGTGAAGATTGGTGCCAGCTCATTAACAGATGGAACACCTGACCTTTTACTCTTTTGCACTAAAAGTAGTAGGTAAAATATGGATGGAAACCACCAGGTAGGCTCCATAAGCTATATGCGGAAGTTTTGAAAATAAATCTCAAAAATACTAGTTAGCCACAGAAATTTGAAGATTGAATAAACTGCGCATATGGTTTTCTTTAGAAGAATGGTGTATCTTCTGTACATGTGCATCAGACTAGAAATAGAGACCTGCACCACTTCTGCATGTACTATATTGTCACTGATGGTCTGGGCTACATGTACATAGCTTCAGATTCTCTACTTATCCGAATCTTGTAACATATTCCTTTCTCCAGATAATTTACCTCAGAGTAGTGGTGATGATGCAAAAGCAACAGGATCCAGTGGACCAGACAATGAAGTACCCAAGGGTGATGCAAAAACCACGGGGAAGAATACCCTTTTTGCACCACGAGCTGTGGTTAAACCTCTTGGATGGACCAACAAGGATGAGAAGAAACCAGATGGCGCAGGGGAGTTGAAATCAAATGAGGAGTTCCGAAATCTGTTGCTTAAGAAGTGATATCAATAGGCAGGTTAGTTTGGTATCTTACAATGCAACTATGGCCTCGTGCTTGTCAAATAATTATCACTCACCATTTCACGTTACACTCTGGTGATTAAATTGCTCGTTTGACTTTTCCCCGAGTTATTTTTCACATTCACACATCACGAATATGTTTGGGTACTTTGCCTACTTTAGGCCATAAATGGATATATAACAGGAGGTCCTGCCATTCTGTTTTCTTTTTCTCAGCTGTAAACTTCAAGAATCTGACACATGCACAACCATACTTTGCCTATTGTATATCGCATATATTTCTTGGACTCAGCTACTCGCATTGTGTGCAGCCGTGCAGGTGCGTGGATCTCCATGCCTCATCCAGCTTGATCTGCCCAGACTTCTGGTGGCTTCATGCCTATGTTAGAATGATGGACCTGTAGTAGCAATTTGAACTAGGGATCTACATTGTTCGGTCTTAACCCGATGGAAGAAATGAATATTTCTTTTCGCCCGGAGTCTAAATCCACCTTTGCGGTGTGGTGAATGTGACGTTGCGTCCGCTTCAGAAAAACCTGCCCATGTAAAAAGACAACATCGACCTTACAATATGTACTGAGTTTTTCAATCCTATCCTCCGCAGTGCTGGTGAAACATCACAGCATCTCAAAGATGTGTAATCTACTCTACGTGGATTGATTGGAGATGCTGAAATTTTGATTGTACGTTGGACCTTGCAACTGCATTTGGTACCTGATATCTGATAGGCTAACATCTTTTCAGAGCGGCAGCCCAACAATACCTTGGCTACACGTTTTAAATAGTGATGGTTTAACTCTAAAACCATATGGTCGCTGAAGAGGGGATTTTGAACTTTTTGAGCGATCAGGGACTTAAAAACAGAAACTTGGTAGTGGGCTATAGAGATTTTTACGGGTTTTCAGGGGAAAAAAACTAAATCTCTAGAGAGATTTCAGCGGGTTTTCAGAAAAAACTGAAACCATGTCTACTGAGATTTTTGTGGTTTTTCATTAAAACCAAACCATCTTTGCAGCCAAGTCGAAGTGGCGAACAATATCTGCACATTGGAATCATACGGTCGATCAACAGAAGCCATTACACAATTGTACGTTTTTTTCATCTTAAGACGTTCCTTGAAAACTCTGAAAGTTGCATCGAAGGCATCAGATTACAGCAGCATTCCTCACACGACACAATGGAAATTTGAAGCTAAAAAAATATCCACCACGCATGCCAACATTTTTATTAATGCCCCGGGCGGAAAAAAATTGAGGACGTGGACGTCGAGGGGCGACGTGATGGAGCAGAGTGGCGGCGTGCGTGAGCGTCTAGTTGGCCTTGGCGATGAGCTCCTGGGCGGTGGCAACCGTGGGCAGCGCCGGGATGGCGCCCTTCTTGGTGGTGCAAATGGCGCCGCAGGCGTTGGAGAACTTGAGCGCCTCGCGGAGCTTCTCCTCGTTCTGAATAAAAACAGTACGTGATTGATCAGCAGCACGTTCTTGACGACATTTGTGATTGGTGAAAGCAGCAGATATATAATTAAGATGGAGATGGAGATCGATGTGTGTGTGTCTTACGTGGAAGATGGAGTCGTCCTTGGCGACGTTGACTAGCAGGGATCCAACAAAGGCGTCACCGGCGCCGGTGGTGTCGATGGTGTCCACCTTGAAGCCGGGCACGCTGCCCTTGAAGTCCTGAAAGCATTGGTACATTGGTGGACAATGTCAGTCAGCATTCCTTGGTTGTTCATTCATCCTCCAAAGAACAATCATCATCAGAAAGAAAAACAATATATATAAAAAAAGAATCCAACAAAACAAACCTTTGTGAAGTATCTGCACCCCTTATCTCCATCGGTAACAATGAGGAGCTTAAGCCCCTCAAACCAAAGCGACAGCACGTTCTTCTCATCATTCGCATCCCCCTTGGTAAGGAACGCGACCTCATCATCACTGACCTTAATAAAATCCGCCTCCTTCCAGATACTGAGTATCCCCTCCCTGGCGGCGTCGGGGGACGGCCAGAGCGGGAGGCGGACGTTGGGGTCGTAGGAGCAGAGGATGCCGGCGGCCTTGGCGGCGCGCATGGCGGCCAGGTGCGCCGACCGGACGGGGTCCGCGATGAGCGAGATGGAGCCGTAGTGGAAGATCTTGGCGCGCCGGATCAGGTCCAGGTTCAGCTCCGCCTCCGTCAGCAGCATGTCCGCGCTCGGGTTCCGGTAGAACATGAACTCACGCTCCCCGTTGTGTTTCAGGGTCACGAAGGCGAGGGCCGTGCGGGCGTGCTGGTCGAAGAGGCAGCCCTCGGCGTTCACGTTGTTTTGCTTCAGGATGTTCACCAGCATGTGCCCGAACTCGTCGTCGCCGAACTGCAGGTCAGCAGTAAGCCATTAGTTTTGCAGCATGATTAATAGCAGCAAACAAACAATGCGGTTGAATCGAATCGAAGAAGCAAAAAAAAAAAAAAAAACTACTGTGCAGATTATGAATTGAGTGTGTTTTCAATTTATATAATCAGGGATGAAGTAACAAGTGTTGGCTTCGTCCAAGTTAGTATATCAGGGCAGGTGGGACAATTACATCACGTACATTGCTTAGTGATTCAGTTTAATAACCAAGCAAACAGAAGGTAAAAACAACGTTTTTTTTAATCTATAATGTAATGTAATCTAACTGATTAATTAACTCTCTCGTTGGGCTGTTGGTTGGAGGATCCGATTCGGAAGACGACCCCAACTGCCAAGCGGGTGTCAGATCCGAGTCAGCCGGGCACTGAACGGAACGGCGCGCAGTGACACATCGTAATCCCAGAGGTCAGAGGTCAATAATAACGTTAATAATGGACCGTGCGTGTGCAGTACTAGCAAAGACACGACACCAGTGGCAGGCAGGCAGAGCGCAGCAGAGAGTGTGTGTACGTATGCGTAAGCGTACGCACCCACGCGTGACCCCAAAGGCCAACGACAACAACGACGAGCTGGCCTACTAGGTCAGGTCCGTCCGTGGAAAACCACCCCCACGGCTACCACGTGCTGGGTCCCATCCCATGTGTATAAAGAAACAACAACAAAATCATAGATTGCCTTTTTCAGATTAATTTTTCCTTTATAAAGAAACAAAACACCTTCTACAACTATTAGCATGGTGATTGAGAATAAATATAAATAAATAAATGGTTTTTTTTTCGGATCATCAAACAAAACGTAAGATCGAGTAAAGTTAGCCGGCTTCGGCTGCCGCCGTCGGCGATTAGAAAATGGTGCGAGGCCGCAAGGGGGGTGAGGTCACGCGGCGACAAGAACAAACGAGTCCTTTGTCTGGCTCCGGTGCCCGCCCGCCCACCCACTCCCTCCTCCCAACAAACAAACGCAGGTCCAAACATCTCCACTATAGTGGCATCCGTCGAATGACAAGGCACAGCTAGCTGCAACGATGTTGCCGCCCAAGAAATATAGTACGCATCGGCATCGGTCAACTTTAGAAACTGAAAAATACCAACAAAAATCATGGCATGCGCGAACTAAATACTGCAACGCAGCAGGTCAACGCCCGGACTTTGCCGGCGATCAGGAGGATCCGCGGCCGGCCAGGGCGCGGGCCGCGGGACGATCATCAGATCTGGGTCGAGATCACACACTACACCACCAGATCCGCCCGCCGGCCGCCGCGGCATCTAAGCTGGCGGCTGGCTGGACCGGATCTAGAAGACGCGAGGATCGAAGTACGTACTACGACTAGGAAGAAGCAATGGACGGACGGGGCGGGGCTGGATGGGGGTGCCGCCGTAGGAACGTACCTTGCCGAGGAAGGCGGAGGAGCCGCCGAGCATGGCGATGGCGCAGGCGACGTTGGCGGGGGCGCCGCCGGGTGCCTTGACGAAGCCGCCCGACTCGGCCAGCGACAGCCCGGCCACGTCGGGGACGAAGTCGATCAGCATCTCTCCGAACGACACCACCAGGTTGTTGGCCGCCGGCGCAGCTCCGCCATCTCCTAGGGGCGCCATTGCTTGGCTTGGCTTGGCTTGCTGCGGGGTGGACGCGACTACGCGAAAGATATGATTCTTCTGCTGCTGCACTGCTGCACGCGAGGAGAAGGCGATTGTGATGTGTTGCGGTGGAGGACGGAGAGAGGGAGGTGCTCGGGTTTTATAACGGAGTTCGTCGACGGGGATCAGATTAGGATTACCGTCTTTATCCGATAGTAATAACACCTCCTCCGCCTGTAAAAAAATACTAATAATTATCCTACTCGGAGTAGAAAATAGATAAATTCAGATATCGATTTCTTTTTCTGCACGCTGGGCCCCGTCTGTTGGTGTCAGTACTGCGTGCGGTGGCGCGGGGCCCACCGGTCGGTAGGCGCGGATTTCGGGCGCCCCACAATCTTATCCTATTCCTGATTTCCTAATTTCCTATCTTCTCCTCAAAACGCGCGCGGTAAATTTTATCTGGATTTTTATCCGATCCAATCCATCATCGCCTATATTTATCCCCTCCTTTTAAGGAAAAAAAAAGTCTACTTCAACCCCCGCCTTTCATACTTGGTCTACTTCACCCCTCGAACTATGAAACCGTCTGTTTTACCCCCTGAACTTTACAAAACCGTCTATTTTACCTCTGGGCGGTTTTTGGCGGCGGTTTTGCTACAGTAACAGCGGGTTTGCTACAGTGTCGCTGGGTTTTCTACAGTGTCGGCGGTTTTTAATTTCTTTTTTTTATTTATTTTTGGTGAATTTTTGAAAAATCATAGTAAATCATAGAAAAATCATAAAATGAAAAATCTAATTTTATTGGACTCCACATGAGTAGATCTACACAATGAATATATAATACAGTATGCTTTAGTACAAATTTTTTTTGTAGCTTTAGATTAATTGGAAAATCCAATTTTGTCTGTAATTAATTGGAATAATTCATAGCTGCAGCTTCTATGGTCCAATTGTGGTGAAATTTTTATGCTACGCTAATTATTATATGCTTGAACTATAGTAAAAATTTCGTACTCATTGGACTATGTATAACTTAGTTATAGATAAATTCTAATTAATTACAGATAAAATTGAATTTTTCAATTAATCTAAAGCTACAAAAAAAAATTGTACTAAAGCATACTGTATTATATATTCATTGTGTAGATCTACTCATGTGGAGTCCAATAAAATTAGATTTTTCATTTTATGATTTTTCTATGATTTACTATGAGTTTTCAAAAATTCACCAAAAATAAATAAAAAAAAGAAAATTCAAAACTGCCGGCACTGCAGCAAACCCACCGGCACTGTAGCAAACCCGTTGTTACTGTAGCAAAACCGCCGCTGAAAAGCCGCCCAGGGGGTAAAATAGACGGTTTTGGAAAGTTCAGGGGGTAAAACAGATGGTTTCATAGTTTGGGGGTGAAGTAGATCAAGTATGAAAGGTTGGGGGTGAAGTAGACTTTTTCCCTCCTTTTAACCTCTTCTTCACGCACACGTTTTTCTTTTTCTTTTTTTCCCTTCCCTATAATCTCTTATATATATATATATATATATATATATATATATTGGAATATCACCACAAAATGATCATGATCGTGATCCAAATCTTATTCGTCGTCCTTCGCGTTGCTTGTTGACAACAAATATTTTTTTTCCAAAAAAAATAAATTATTGGCATGCCTCATGCGGGCTAGGATATTATAAGGCTGAGTATACATGTTTTGGCAAGGCAGAGCATGGATAAATTCAATTCGATGCTTAGCAATAAATTTTCAGCCTTTGAGGCAACTAATGTTTATCGTAACTTTCAGATAACAAGCTCTAAACCTAGCTTTTATTTTAGATTCATTACGATAATGAATATGTTTCTAGACATTATCACTCAGATCTAGCACGAGTGCCTCCACCTTCTTCATTGGAAAGAACATTTATCCCTTTCCCGCTGCGCATTTCTCCGCCCTGAAAATCAAATCAAGCGGAGTCTGGATTCCTACGACTGAATTTACCATAAAATTGGACAGAAAAACAACTATAAAGATCACAAGAAACCCAGGTCAAAGTGGCCTCCACCATCTCCTTGGATACAGCAGTGCGTCGCCGCCTCTGTCGCGGCCCCCTATCGTAAACTACATAGATTTCTTAGTAATACTTTAATAATATATATATATAGTTCACGTGTTATTAAACTACATAGATTTTTGAAAATTAATTACTAAATCTAGTAATATTTGATTTAGGATAAATCGAAAAAGACATGGAGATCTGAGCTGACCTGGCGCTGCAGGGCGTCTTTGTTTGGGTTTGCAGCAAGCAAAGTGCACGTTCATCGATATGATCTGCCTGGGACTGCGAGTAAAGCCAGCAGCCAGAGGTGGTTTGGACAAAACCATCATTGACCAATGCAATACCGTCGGCGGCTCCCGCGGTTAGTTGGTTCGGTTGATATTATAAGTCGACTTATAAGTTATGATATAATATTTTTCTCTTTTAACAAATCAACAGTATAAATCAGTATAAGCGATTTTACGAGCAGCCGAACAGAACCATGCTCTCGATCACTTGTACTATACTTCTTTTATTTAATTTAATTAATTTCAATTCGACCCAAACAAATCAGATCTGGCAAAACGAATGAGGCGGCCGGGTCATGAGCCGCATGCATGCCGAGAGCTGCGCTGCTCACCACCAAGAAAAAACGTGGAGGAGATAAACATTTTTGTTTACTAGCAAACTTTTATATCTAAACTTAATCTGTCTCGGAACTGCACTCCATATCATTGTTGTACGTTGGTTGTTCTAACTTGTATAAACACAAGTTGCACATGTG
This sequence comes from Miscanthus floridulus, assembly GCF_019320115.1. Lineage (NCBI taxonomy): Eukaryota > Viridiplantae > Streptophyta > Magnoliopsida > Poales > Poaceae > Miscanthus > Miscanthus floridulus. Next base: position 68,068,963 of record NC_089587.1, on the reverse strand, counting down.
GAACACGGAAGGCACAAGGACAAGTAAACAAATACAGTTGGAAGAATCCCTTCGGTCTTTAATACTCACTCCATTCCAATTGTAACTTTCTAAATACGTAGCTTTTGCTACACACATAGATAATTATGTCTAAATACTTGGTAAAAGCTATATAGAACGACTTACAATTTAGAACGGATGAAGTATTAGATATAGATAACACAAGCTGACAATTTTGTTTCTTTGGCCATCCAGTAAGCTAACAAAGTTGTTTTGGAACATTGTTGTATAAACTTGGGGAATCATAATTAAGTCAGATCATCAAGCATGCTTTACTTCTTCTTTTTAACTAATATAAAAACATGATTTACTACCTACACAAGTTCACACACATACATGTAAAACATACATAGGTAATAGGTTCATATAACAGAAGACTTATAGTGTGGGACTTGCAAAAAAGTATAATATCGTCAGCAATTTCTGACGACCAAAAACAATATAGGCCTCGTTCGCTTGTCTTAAAGTTCGGCTGGTTTTTTCGGCCGGAACAGTGTTTTTCTCTCACAACAATTCAGCCGGAACAGTGTTTTTCAGCCAGTTTCAATCAAAGTTCAGACCAGCGAACGGGGCCATAGAAACCATTACCAGTTTATCATCATATTTGTGGTTTATGTTCCCATTTCCAGAAGAACACATTAAAATTTAAAACCTAGGAAATTAAACAAGCACCAATAAAGAAATAAACGATAATATGTTCCATGTCTGCTTTCATCATCCCTAATACCACGACTTCTTGATTCTCTGGAACCGGGTTCCGTTCCAAGTGGCTGTCATCAGCAAAACGCACCAGGACGTACAGTTTTGAGATGGTGCCTGTCAATTCGTAATTCCATCCATTTCCATTCCATCATGAGGCGAGGCACAAACTTCTTGATACGATATATCACAATCCGTCCACGAATGAAAGCCAAAAAGTTGGGATCTGTCGTGTGGATGTTTAGTTTTGAGAGTTTTTGTATTCTAGAAAAAAAAGTCGTCCTCTATATATATCTCCCTTAATTATGTTGTAGACTGATTTACCTACTTAATATTAGAAAATCAGTTGTTTTGCCTTCACAAACTATTGAAACCGGTCGCTTTCTCCTTGGGTGATTTTTAAGGCGGTTTAAACCGGTCGTGACACCAACATCAAATGTCCAATGTGGCGCTATAATGTAGAGCATGATCTTAAACAAAATTTAAAACACTTCTAGGATTTTAAGATGATTTCAGGCAATAATCTTGTACCACTAACTAGTACAAATAAATTTTTACTTTTGTGATTTGTTATTTGTCTTTATGTAATAACATATGATTTTTTTGTCCTTGTCTATCTATAGAAATAATTGTTAATTGTTAATTGTCTTTGTGCCAACACAAAACAAATTTCGTCGGATTTGTAGTTTTGCCTAACGGATTTTTTATTCTCGGTATCAAAAAATTGTAGATTACGCCTACTAAAATTACAATGAACGAAATCTGTAATTTTAGTATAAAATATATGCAATAATCGTCGTCTGAAAGGAAACTAAGATTCAAGCACATGAATTTTAGCGAGTCCCAATTTAAAACTGATTTCATATCTTTGTAAACTAAATTAATTTACCTAGCGTACGTACAAAATGGTGCTCATGAACGTACCCGATCACGGTCATCGTGCACAAGTGAGCTGGCCTCCTGGACTAGAGGTTCGCTGAGTTTTTCTAGTTTGTTTGGAAATCTCTATCTCTACACCTAAAAAATACCGACGGTTATCGTCTGACCGCCCCGCTCACAGTCGCTCCTCGCAACGATACAGCCCCACTAAGAAATGACTACCCCACCCTGCTCGTAGCCTCCCCCATGATACGGCCCTGTTCGGAAATGAGTCCTAGAGCTCGCAGCCTCGCCCACGTCTGTGGGGCTCGTTTTCGACACTGACTCACCCATGTCCCACTCATTACATAATCAATCAATTACATATACACGTGAAAAAAAGAGGGATTACAACATCAACCCCACGATCAGCAGTTCCTACCGCCTGTTTCTCGGCCGGTGCCTACACACAACCCCGGCCGTTGATATTGCCGGCCTCTAGAGCTTTGAATCCTGCCCGCTTGGTGAACCCCCGGCCACCGTGACTCCATCATCATCTCATCTCATCTTGGTGTGGCTTGGCAACATGAACAGGTAAGTGCTGCTCACGAAATCTTTAGCTAGCATTAATTCAGTTCATGGCAAAAACCAATTGAATTGCTAAGGACCATATTTTAGTCTATTTAAAAAAGATCGGCAATATCTTTCAACTGGTGTAAGCCCCTTGTTTGTAATAATAATAGAGTAGTTCAGTGGCCTGCATGAGTTGTGCATAAATAGAAATATGAAAAATATGATGTGGGTACTCAAAATCACCCGGACCAACCTAACACACAATATGAACATGAAAAAAAACTCAAATTGGCCATGAGAGCACTGAATTACAAACTCGTAGTATCATTATCTGCTGCTACTTAATTACGTACGTACGCACTAGGCCGCATGCAAGCGTGTATGTTCGTTTTTTAGATTGATTGATCGTGCACTTTATATAATTAATAATTATTATTATTGTATATATACCCGCCCGACCCGGATTAGACTAGTGCACCGTAGCTCTATAATCTAACTATACAATGCTACTCCGGTCATAAAAAAACAACGGCCGGATCATACGGAATGACTGTGAAGGGAAACCAAACCAAAACAAAACGTAATGTGTTGGGACAAGCGTCCCGAACAGGGTTGAGAGGTGGAGGCTCCTTGGTGAAGGCCGGCGAGAGAAGGCTCCCGACGGGGGCCTGGCGGGAGAAGGCTCCCGGCGAAGGCCCAACCGGAGAAGGCTCTCGGAGGAGGCCGGCAGGAGAAGGCTCCCGACGAAGGCTTGGCCAGAGAAGGCTCCCTGCAGAGGCTGGCGGGAGAAGGCTCCCGGCGAAGGCCCACCCGGAGAAGGCTCCCAGCGGAGGCTGGCGGGAGAAGGCTCCCAGGGAAGGTCTTCGGACGAAGGCCCGGCAGGGGAAGGTCTCCCGACGGAGGTTCGGGGCGAAGGCTCGGAACGAAGGTCTCGGATGAAGGCCAGATGATTGTTTTGTATAAGGGCTCTACGGAGAAGGCTCCATGACGAAGGCTCTGCAGAGAAGGCTCTACAAAGATGGTCTAGTGCGGAGGTTCCACGAGAAGGTCCGCCGACGAAGGCTCCAACATGCTAGGGGGATAGTGAGGTGGCGGCTAGGGTTTGCGAAAAAATAGTGAGAGAGGAGAGCCCCCTTGCCCTCATGATCTTAGCATTATATAGGCAAGCGGAAATTTACAAGCGACCCATCGGTGGGGGTGGGTTTTACATGCCACTCCAATGGCGCTAGTTGGGCCTCTTCTAGGGGACTTGGCCCATATGAATATGGTATGTCCCAACATAATAAAACCCCCATCTGCTATGTGTGGCCAGTGCACGGTGCTCTGTAAAAGAGAAAAGAAGCTAGCACCGGCAAACGAACGCAAACAAGCAAGCGTTTTTCCGCTCCTCTCCACTCCCTCCCAAAACCCTCTTCGATATGTTCTCCCATCCAAGTCCAAGTCCAAGCCAAGCCATTTCCTCCCTCCCTCACTTTTTTTCCTCCTCTTCGATCCCACACCACGACCCTTCTTCCTCCTCTTGGCACCAATACTCTTTTTTCGATTTTGTCGCTAGCTGCTTGCCGCGGCAGCGAGGTACTACCCCAGCCCGACGAGCGAGGAGACCCTGCTAGCCACTCCCTCCATTTGATCGTCGCCATTTAGCACGGGCATAGATCGAACCAATGACACACGATGATGTCGATGGGTGACACGGATGAGGACTGAAGCACGCGACCGCACCGACCGGCCAGAACCTAAGCAGCCCAGAGCGTTCCTCGGCTGGCCACGTATGCCACCTTCTTCCTCTATAGCAAGTCGGCAACTTTCATTGTGAACAGCGACTTCACCGTGTACCTAGGCCACCATGCACTTCCACCAGCCCTGGCCACCCACGTCGATCGACTAACTGCCTGCCTTGCTCTCTAGCTACCTGCCATCTTCATGCTTGACGGTGAGCACGCCACGACGCCGTGCCCTTCCCCCCTCTTCCCTGCCTGCTACTACTCATTAACAAAGTTTTCTCAGTAACAGAGTTTTGGTAGAATGGAGGTACTCATCTGATGAAGGGCTATTCATTACATGTCAGAGGAAAGGCAATGTTGGAAAATGGGGTGTCCCTAAGACCCACTAGACTAACAACCTACACCTAAGACACACCAACTCACCCTAGGTCTTTTAATTTCGAGTTACACAAGAGCACACATCTTTAAGTGGCTATCCTAGCACCAATCACTCTTCTCACATCTACCATGCTCTTGGATGGTATGGCATGAAGGAGGGGTGCCTCTATTTATAGGCTACAGGGGCTCATAGTAGGATGACACATGTGTCCCCCCCTTCTAGTTAGTTCTATGATATAAATATCTATGTTCTACATTATTCTAATTTTCCATGGTGATAATAGCTAGTAGTTTCATGCCAAATATATAGCATCAAGAGATGTGTAGAAGCTTCTAGAAGTTTGCAATGTAGTATTCAACTCTCCCCTCAATGCAAACTTCCTTCTATTGCAGTCCTGCAGACCATGTCGAGCGCCTCTTGAATTTTTTCAAACTTGGCTTTGCTGAGTCTAATCCTTTCGTGAGTATATTGATAATTTGCTCATCTGTCTTGTTGGGAACCATTTCAATCTCTCCCTCAAGAACCTTTTCTCTTATGTAGTGGTAGTGAACTTCTATATGCCTAATCCTTGCATGAAAGATAGGATTTTTTGCTAGACGTATAGAAGATAAGTTGTCACAGAAAATTCTTACTTGCTAACCTGTCAGTTGGTGAAGGTCTTCCATTAATTGCTTGAGCCAAGTACTCTCGTGTGCTACAATTGCTGTTGATCAATACTATGCTTTAGTACTAGATATAGTACCACGATAGGTTGCCTCTTGTTGCACCATGATATGGTCCCTGATCCAAGAATGAAGAAGTATCCTGTGGTCGACCGCCGTGTGCCACAGTCTCTAGCATAATCGACATCATGATATCCATTTACCTGATAGTCCCTTGTCTTTTTATATAGGATACCAAAGTTGATGGTGCCCTTGACATACCTTAGTATCTGCTTGACTGCATCAAGGTGATGCTTCTTTAGATTGCTCATGTATCGACTGACGACTCCAACTGAGTAGGCTATATCAGGCTGGGTCAATGTGAGATATATGAAACTCCCAATAAGCTATCGATACATAGTGGCATCCTCCAAGTCTTTTTCTTAATTTATCCTCTTGTATCCCCACATTTGGATCCATAGGTGTGGAGATAGGTTTGCAGTAAAGTAGCCCATACCTCTGTATAAGATCCTTGGCATATTTCTGTTGTCCAAGAACCATCCCTTCCTTTGTACGCTCCACTTCCAATCCAAGGAAGTGCTTCAGCTCTCCAAGCTCTTCGGACAGAGACATATTCTCTTGCCCTCTGTATCTCTTCAGAGTAGTCTCCCATGATGATCGAGTCATCAACATAGACTAGGACTACTGCATTGAGAGAATGGGGCCTAACCTAAACCTTGCATTATATTGCACAATGGCTCCACCATTTACTTTGTGACATTTATTTTGGGTTGGGTAGCTTATACAGCTGTCTATACAAGTATATTTCACTACTACAGAACTGACCTTCACCGTCAGCTCATCACTGTCGGTTTCTTACGAACCAGCAGTGATAGTGCCTGTTGGCTCATCACTACCGGTTCACGGCTTGAACCGGTAGTGATAGGACCAATTGGCAGTGATATTGGAGTCATCACTACCGGTTCCTATTACTGCCGGTTTGGGACATGACCCGACAATGATAGACTGCATGAAAAATTTCATAACTTTCTCATATGATGTCCAATAAAGATGAACTTTATACTAAAGTTGTAGTACTTGACGAGATCTACAACTTTGTAGTTCACAAGCTTTTCATTTGAAGTCGCTTTGATGTCAAAATATTTGATTCACATGATTATATAGAGTTAATACCAAAGGAATTGATATTGTAGTCACAAGTGAGTGTGTAGTGGTAGTGAAGGATCTCATATGGAGAAACAACCAAAATAAAAGTTGTAGATCTCGAAAAGTTATACAATTTTGTAGTTCACAACCTTTTTAGTTGAAGTCATTTTGATGCCATAATATTTGATTCACAATATTGTATAGAGTTAATGCCAAAGGAATCCATATGCTCTATACTCATAAACTCAGTGTGTAGTGGTAGGGAATGATCTCAGATGGAGAAACGATCAAAACAAAAATGGTAGATCTCAAAAACTTATACAACTTTGTAGTTGACATCATTTTCATTTGAAATCATCTATCTAACGGAAGTTAGTTTGATTTCTCACATTTGGAATTCACATTTTTTAAACGACCTCGGATGGAGAAAAGATCGAAACAAAAGTTGTAGAACTTAAAAAGTTATGGTAAACAACATTTTCATTTGAAATCATTTATCCAAGAAAAATTACATGTGAACTTTTTTCATATTTGTAATTCAAATTCTTCAAATGACCTTGGATTGAGAATTGACTAAAATCAAAATTGTAGATCTAAAAAAGTTATAGAACTCTTATGGTTGATTTTTCATTTGAATCCATTTATGGTCCCAAATACTCATTTTAAAACCAAATGAACAAAAAATAGGGAGGACGAATATTCCAATTGAATAGAAGTGTCTTATGGATGGAGTAATTAGGGGACGAATGCGCGAAGCCTTGAGGTTGTGGGTTTGAGCACTGGCGGCCGCGAAGCACGAGGAGTAACTTGTGATTGCCCGTGAGGTCTCCCCTAGTATTATTTTTTTGCTATTTTTCAGCCTTTTTTGGTTTTCTGGAAATCTCATCGCTGTGGTTTTCCTACTGCCGGTTTAAAAAACCGGTAGTGATACTAGTGTTTTGTGCACATACTGTACGTACGTAGAACCAGCATGCATGCATGCGGTTTCTGTATGCCGCCAAGCTACCATGGCATGCAGTACCCATGTACCACCAGTACGTGGGCTTGTTCGCTTAAACTTATCAGCCGGTTTATCAGTTAGGATTTTTCTCTCACAACAATCAGTCGATTTTAATATCAGCCGAACGGTTTCTTTAGGCTGCATTGCATCGAGATCTAGGTTGTGCTGAGCTGGCACAGCGTGGCGTTTGGCGCCGGCCGTTGTTTGAGTTTGCAAGCAAAGTGCACGCTGCTGCTGCTGTCAGTTGGCCACACCCACACTTGACAAAATATCTGTTTATACAAATCAGATCAGATCTAGCAAAACGCAGGATATTATACAAACTTGGGCCCTGTTTAGTTCCCTCCAAAACGCTAATTTTTTCAAGATTCCCCGTCACATCGAATCTTTGGACGCATGCATGAAGCATTAAATATAAATAAAAAATAAAACTAATTACACAGTTTAGACGAAATCCACGAGACGAATCTTTTAAACCTAATTAAACTATAATCGGACACTAATTGCCAAATAACAACAAAACGCTACAGTAACGTTTTGCCAAATTTTTCGCGAACCAAACTGGCCCTTGATTCATGGACCAACGTAACCGGACCTGCAGGCTGCAGACGATGCAGCAATCCATCTGCCGATCCAGCTCCATGCCTCCATTCAGGTGCGCACTGATTACAATAGAGTTTTATCAAAGAAAAATTAAACGTGGAGATGATTAGAGACGTTTCCCCCCTTTCTTACGGGAAAGAACAAAGATGATGAGCGAATAATGCTGCATTAAAACAAAATGAAATTAATTAACATACCATCGTGAGGACTAAGGAGGAGTGACGTTTGAATTCAGTGGGAAGGAGGAGATGGATCATTCATATTCATATTCCATCTCAAATTCTCCACGACAAGAGGAGCGCTTAGCCTAGATTCATCATTCATATTCGATTCCATGCCCACGAGAAGTGGAATCCATATTATGTGTGGAATCTCTGGAGCCAGCAGTCAGGTTGAATTCCATTTTGAATGGGCGTCAGCATCGTGCAGCAGGACAGTTCCAAGCATTCCAATTCCATTTAGTTCAATTCCGTCACGACTCACGAGGCATTCCGTGCGCGCGAGCGCAATCGCCTCGCCCGAGACTTCTGAATCACGTGGAGTAACGGGGTTTGGTACCGGGTGTGGGAAGTGGCCGCTCGGAAGGCCCAGCCCATTTTGCCGCTTCTTTTCACCAACGGCCCGACAGCTGGTTTTGCATTTAGACGGCCAGCTGAAAGGTCTCACACTTCCCCCGCCTTCCTTCCATGCAAACTTTAGTTTAAGCGTTTATTAGGTGTTAATAACTTTTTTTGCCCACGACCCGCTGGTTGAGTGTCTTCCTTGGTAATTGTTTTGGCCCAGGGAGGAGAATCCACCTGACCGAGCCGAAAGCACACATGGACATGGTGCCTTTTAAGCTGAGTATATGGATGTTAGCAAACTACTAGTTGATATCACTTCTTTAAGATGTGATTACTTTATTATGCATAGTCTGTTTTTAATTCTATTTACACTGTTGTATTTTCTGCACTGAGACGTACACCATCTCCGTAGGAATTTTATGCAAACTACTAGTTGGTGCCTTCGAGGCTGGGTTTATGCCTGCTCCGTAGGAATTGATTTGTTTTTTTGAGGTTCCGGTGGGTGCGCGCGAGCGCACCCGCCGGGTGTAGCCCCCGAGCCCCTGGAGGAGTGAAGTTACTCCTCCAGGGGCTTTCTCCATTTTCGCGTTTGAGCGATTAGTTCTTATTGCATTTGCCGAGCCCATAAGCGTAAGTTTGGGTTGCGGGGGTCTCGGCGAGGCTGCAGAAAAAAGAAGCCCTCTAGCCTCCGCACGGAGCGAGAGGTTCGTCAGGGGTCCCCCTGACTTTGGGTATGTCCCTCACGCTTCCTTTCGCTCGGAAGGAGGGGTGGAATGTGCCAGGCTACCCTCGATGGGCGCGAGCGTGGACACTTTCGGTGAGCTGTTATCGGGCAGTCCGAGTGGAGGCCCGAGCCCCGTTCGCTAGGGGATGGCTAGCGGTCCAGAGACGCACTCCAAAAGTACCGGAGGGTTTCTCTAGTGGGTGCCGAGGCCGTTCGCTGGGCCTCGGTGGCTCGATGCCTCCCTACGGTGGGATCCCATTCGGATACTTCCCTGCTGGTCTCGGACACGACTTAGGACGCCCCGAGCGACTGTTTGCTCGGGCCTGGGCCATTCGTAGGCTCGCCCCGAAGTCGTCCCTGACTCTGTTGCCCTAGGGCGGCTGTCGAAACCTCTTGGAGGCCCAGCCTTCGAACCCCTGGACCGTAACGGGCTCGGTGCCCTTTATCGTGTTTTGTAATGAAACCTCTAGCATGGCTTTGAACCGTTTGTCTTGGTCTTTGGGTGCAAGAGGAGCCCCCGAGCCTCCGCCTGGAGCAAGAGGACGGTCGGGGGTCCCCTGACTTTTTCATTCGCCCCTCACATATCCTTTTCGTTCGGACGGAGGGTTTATTTGCCGAGCCCATTCTGGTCTCGGCAAGGTTGCAGGAAGAGCCCCTAGCCTCTGCGCAGAGCGAGAGAGCCGTCGGGAGTTCCCCTGACTTTTTATACGCCCCTCGCGCGTGAGGGTTTGTTTGCCGAGGCCCCTTTTGGGCGCGGGCCTGAGTTGTGGGGTCTCGGCAAGGTTGCAGGAAGAGCCCCCTAGCCTCTGCATAGAATGAGAAGGCCGTCGGGGGTTCCCCTGACTCTTTGTGTGACCCTCGCGCTTCCTTTTCGCTCGGAAGGAGGGGTGGAATGTGCCTCGCTACCCTCGATGGGCACGAGCGGTGGCACTTCCGGTGAGCTGTTATCGGGTAGTCCGAGTGGAGGCCCGTACCCCGTTCGCTAGGGGACGGCTAGCGGTCCAGAGACACACTCCAAGAGTACTAGAGGATGTCTCTAGTGGGTGCCGAGGCCGTTTGCTAGGCCTCGGTGGCTCGGTGCCTCTCTACGGTGGGATCCCATTCGGAGACTTTCCTCCGGTCTCGGACACAACTTTGGGCGTCCCAAGCATTTCGCTTGCTTGGGCCTCGGCCCTGTATGGGCTCGCCCGCGGTCGTCCCTGACTCTATTATCCTAGGGCGGCTGTCGAAACCCTTTGGGGCCCAGCCTTCGAACCCCTGGATCGTAATAGGTTCAGAGCCCGATTCCTTCATACGAAAGGAATAGGCCGCAGGGAATATCTTCCCTATTGGCTCGGTACGGGCGGCGCGCCTTTTGAGGCAGTTTCATTGGGAGTCGAAATGACACCTGCTGCCGTAGTGGCCGAGCGTGGCGTGGTGGATGGGACGTAATTGTCCTCGCATTTAATGCGGGAGACGTGGGCGCGTGGGCCGGCGAAATCGGCTCGTGGTTAACCGCGCCGGATTAGGGGGAAACTTCCCTGATTTCATCGCCATAGACCAGCCACCGCTCCAGGGCCGAGGCTGATACGCCCGAGGCGCGGGCGTTAGGCAAACGCGCTGTCGGCCCGGTAGGCTCGGTGGTCGTGGTGGAGCAGGTGGCGGCGGAGGCGACGCCACCGCCCCTACAGAGGACCGAAGGGGCGCCGGGGTCCGCTGTAGACCGACCGACGTCGATGGATACGGAGGCGACGCCTCTGCCGCCGCCTCCGCCGCTGCGGATGAGGTTTGCCGTGGCGAAGCGGGGGCCGCCCCGATCAAGGCAAGTGTATTCTTGGCAGGGTCATGGTGTTTTTCAGTCGCTTTTTTAGTTTTGCGCTGACCCTGTAGGTTAATTTTCCTTAGTCAGAAGCGGCCTGCGTACGACCTCCCCTTGGCGCCCCTTAAGGCGCTTAAGGCAAGCCCCGGCTCCTCCGCACACTAGGTGGCGGAGGCACAAGCCGCTATCCAACGCGGCGTGGCATCGGCGAGGGTCGACCCAAAGGGGCCGGCCGCCCAAGGAGGGGCTGCCGAGGCGGCCCCTACACAGACGAGGGAGGGAGCACTTCCGCCTCGTGGGGGCGAGGCTCACAAGTCGGATGGGGCCGGCGTGCCCTTTGTTGCCGAGGCTCCCGGGGTCTCCGAGGCTGAGGCGACGGAGGCTACGGCGTCCACGACCGCCGAGACCGCGGTGGCCGTGGTCGGTGTCTCTGCGTCTGCCGAGGCCACGATGGCGGAGGCCGGAGCCCTCGAGACCGCCGAGGCCGTAATTGCAGAGGCCGGAGCCCCCGAGGTCGCCGAGGCCATCGTGATGGCGGCAAGGCCGTCTGTGCAGGAGGCAGAGATGCAGGCGGCGGAGGCCTCTGTGGTGCCCTTGGTTCAGGGCCTGCCGCTGTTGCGAGAGAGCGCCCGGGAGGCGGTGGTCTATCCGATCTCCTCCGACGATACTTCCCGGGCGCGGGAGGTGGTCGACGCCGAGGAGACCGATGCCGTGGAGCAGTCGGCGCCGCTCTTGGGCGAGGGAAGCTCGGCCCTCGTGCGGGTCCGACCCGAGCCTTGCGGGTGGGATCACCCGTGGGTACTGTGGCAGAGCCAGGACGACCCTGAGGGGGAGCCTCTGTTCGCCCTTGAGGACGCGGCCAAGGGCGGGCGCTGGAACACCTTCGAGCAGTACCGCCAGCTGGCGGAGCGGTCGCTATGGACGGCGCTGTCCGTGGTGGCCGACGAACTGCCCGGAGTCGCCCAGGTTCGTGTTTTCCTTTCTCGCGCGACGTTTCCTTTCCTGATTTTGTTGCGACCAATGACCCTCATTCTGCTTCCCCAGGAGCTCGAGACCCGGTCGCTTGGGAAGTCGGTCTTTCTCCGACGGGAGAGGGGCGTCTGGGACCAGCTTCAGCGGCAGAGGGGCCTTCTTGCTGACGCTAACGAGCTTCTGTCGGCGCGAAGCGCGGGGGTGGAGGACCTCTGCCTTCGCTGTGCCGACATGAAGGTCGAGGCGGCCACAGCCCAGACGCAGCTCGCCCCCTTGGTGGCGCGGGTCAAGGAGCTGGAGGAGGAGCTTACCCGCGCGGTCAGCAATCGGGATGCCTTCAGGTCCCAGGCCGAAGAAGCGACGGCCTCGGGCAAGGCCCTCGCCGGGCAGCTGGGGGCAGAGGAGAGTGCACACCGGCTGACCAAAGGCGCTCTGAACGAGGCCCTTGCTGCGGTTGAGGCCTCGCAAATCAAGGCTGTGGTTTTGAAGGGGACGGTCGAGGGTGAGTTCCAGTCCCCTTGTTTTGTTTCCTTTTCCTTATGTTTGCTCCCTGACTTCCTTGTATGATGCAGAGCTGGGCAGTGAAGCTTCCAGGGCGGCCGAGGCCTCTAGGTTCGAGGCCCAGCGGTTGAAGGAGAAGGCCGAGGCCTGTCAAGCCGAGACCCGTCGCTGGGAGCAAAAGGCCAAGGGTGAGTTCCGTGGGCTTCCGTCCCCAACTTAGGTTGTCCTTTCTCTCGCTCGACCTCATTCCATCTTCCGCGGTGCAGAGTCGGAGGCAGAGATCATTCGGGCCGCCGAGGCTTCCAGCGCGGTGCAGACGATGCTCGAGATTGAGATCGGGGAGCACGAGGCGCTGAAGCGTGCTGCCCTTTCCGCCTGCGAGGCCTTGGAGGTCGAAGGGGTTCAGTCAGGCAGCTCCCTTGGGAGCCGCTTGATTGCGCTGAGCAGCCAGATGCGCGAGCGGCTTCGAGGGGCACTGCACACGGGTGTCAAGCGGGCGCTGGCCGTCATCTCCTCTCACTACCTTGGCGTCGACCTCCCGGCCATTAGTGATGGCTATGTTCTACCTGATGATGACGAGGAGGCCGACGCGGCGGTGACGAAGCTGATAGAGGTGGCGGAAGGCCCTAGCACGGCGCTGGCGATGCTCTTCGAAGAGGAGGTGGTTCCTCCCTTACCATCTGCCGGTGCTGAAGGCCTTGAGCCTTGATCTGGGCCCCGGGGGCTATGTAAAAATAGAATAGGAGTTATTTTTTGTATCGTAACGCTTGTGGCCGTCGAGGCCTTTACTTTTGAAGTACTTGTGTTTCCTAGTTGTTTTTCTTGTGTTTCCGAGCCTCTGCCCTCTGTCACTCCTGATCGGATTTCGTTTGCAAAACACCCCCTTGGGGCCTAAGCCGTCCCTTGAGCGAGAGGTAGTGAGGGAGTGTCGTAGCCCGGAGGCGTAGGCCGTCTCGCGACTCTACCGGCCTCTTGCTTAGGAAACAGACCTTGGTCCGAGGGGTTTTTACAACTGATTCGTCAGAGCCTGCTAGGGACTTGGCGTAGGATTTTTTGCGAAAAACAACTGAAGAATGGTGCATGGGACCTAGGGGACGCCTAGGGAGGGGTCCCCTATCTAGCCCCCGAGGGAGGCTTGGTTCTGCTGAGGCAGAACCGAGTTTCCCTTGCCGTGTTACTATATTGCCGAGGCCTATGATGGGCTCGGGGGGTTTCTCGAAAAGTTAGACGAACTAAAGAACGCTTTTTAATTGTACTTCGAGAAATGATATATACAATGCTTGGAAATTTAGGGATAAAAGCGACGTAGCTGTTCTATGTTCCAAGCGTTGGTGAAGACTTCGCCCTTCTCATTGTCCAGTTTGTAGGTCCCAGGCTTCAGCACTCGGGCAATGATGTACGGTCCTTCCCATGGCGGGGTCAGCTTGTGGCAACCCTTGTTGCTCTGTGCTAGCCTCAACACCAGGTCGCCTACCTTCAAGTCTCGGCCTCAGACGCGTCGGGCCTAATAGCGCCGCAGGCTCTGCTAGTATTTGGCCGAGTGTAGTAGCACGACGTCTCGGGCTTCCTCCAGTTGATCAAGGGCGTCCTCTCGGGTGGTGCGGTTACTTTGTTCGTTATAGGCTTGCAGCCTCGGGGAACCATATTCCAAGTCGGTGGGGAGGATGGCCTCGGCCCCATAGACTAGGAAGAAAGGCGTGAATCCCGTGGCTTGGCTTAGAGTGTTCCTCAGGCTCCAGATGACCGATGGGAGCTCGGCGAGCCATTTCTTGCCAAACTTTTTCAATCGGTTGTGAATCCTTGGCTTGAGGCCTTGTAGGATCATGCCGTTGGCACGCTCTACTTGGCCATTGGTCCTTGGGTGTCCTACGGCCGACCAGGCCACACGGATGTGGTGGTCGTCGCAAAACATCAGGAACCTTTTGCCGGTGAACTGCGTCCCGTTGTCGGTGATGATGGTGTTGGGGACCCCAAACCTGTGGATGATGTCAGTGAAGAACAGCACCGCCTGCTCGGATTTGATTTGATTGATCAGACGAGCCTCGATCCATTTGGAGAACTTGTTGATTGATACCAATAGATGGGTGAAGCCCCCGGGGGCCTTTTGCAGAGGCCCGACCATGTCGAGCCCCCACACGGCGAATGGCCACGTGATGGGGATGGTTTGCAGGGCCAGGGCCGGGAGATGTGTTTGCCGGGCATAGTACTGGCATCCTTCGCAGGAGCGTACCAGCTTGGTAGCGTCGGCGACTGCCGTCGGCCAGTAGAACCCTTGGCAAAAAGCGTTCCCTACGAGCGTCCGAGGCGCCGCATGGTGCTCGCAGGCGCCTGCGTGTAGGTCCCAAAGCAGGGCTTGGCTCGCTTCGGAACTGATACACCGTTGGAGGACACCTGAGGGACTTCGCCTGTACAATTCGCCGTTGTAGAGGGCGTAGGTCTTGGCTCACCGCGCAAGCCGTCGTGCTTCGGTTCTATCGTCAGGAAGCTCCCCCCGATCGAGCCAATCGAGGAACGGGACTCGCCAATCCGCGTCCTGATCAGTCTGTGGAGGCTCGGCGTTGACTTCCATGACCTCAGGCTTGGTCGAGGGGGTCTCGGCAGCAGAGGGGGCGTCGAGCTTCGCCGCGGGTTCCACAGGTGGGCCCTCTTCTGTTGCCGAGGTGTATCCAATGGAAGGTTTGTGGAGGTCTCTAGCGAAGACGTTCGGGGGGACCGGGACTCGTGCTGAGGCCATCTTTGCCAGCTCGTCGGTGGCCTCATTGTACTTCCGCGCGACATGATTTAGCTTGAGACCATCGAACTTGTCTTCTAGGCATCGTACCAGCTTGCAGTAAGCCTCCATTTTGGGGTCGAGGTAGTTTGACTCCTTCATCACTTGATCTATGACGAGCCACGAGTCGCCTCGGACGTCGAGGCGTCGCGCCCCAAGTTCGATGGCGACTTGCAAGCCGTTGATGAGGGCCTCGTATTCGGCCACGTTGTTGGAGGCGGTGAAGTGGAGCCGCACCATGTAGCGCATGTGTACTCCGAGGGGCGAAACGAAGAGCAGACCCACGCCTGCCCCGGTCTTCATCAGGGATCCGTCGAAGTACAGGGTCCAGCACTTCGTCTGAATTTGAGCGGGTGGCAGTTGGGTATCTGTCCATTCAGCCACGAAATCAGCCAAGACCTGAGACTTGATCGCTTTTCGAGGCGCAAAGGTCAAGGCTTCCCCCATAAGCTCGACAGCCCATTTGACTATCCTACCCGAGGCCTCCCGGTTATGAACTATTTCGCCCAGGGGGAAAGATGATACCACAGTCACTGGGTGTGACTCGAAGTAGTGACGCAGTTTGCGCCGGGCCAGGACCATGGCGTAGACCAGCTTCTGGATGTGGGGGTAGCATGCTTTAGTCTCGGAGAGCACCTCGCTGATGAAATAAACAGGTCGTTGGGTGGGCAGAGTGTGCCCCTCTTCCTGCCTCTCTACCACTATGGCGGCGCTGACCACTTGGGTTGTTGCGGCGACGTAGAGCAAGAGGGTCTCGTTCATGGCCGGGGATATCAGGACGGGAGGATTCGTGAGCAGTGCTTTGAGTCTGTTGAGGGCTTCTTCGGCCTCGGGAGTCCAAGAAAAACGCTCGGATTTTCTCAAGAGTCGGTACAGAGGCAAACCTTTTTCGCCGAGGCGTGAGATGAAGCAGCTCAGGGCCGCAAGGCATCCCATGACCCTCTGTACTCCCTTGAGGTCCCTGATTGGTCCCATGCCGGTTATGGCCGAGACCTTCTCTGGGTTGGCTTCGATGCCGCGTTCCGAGACTATGAATCCCAAGAGCATGCCTCGGGGAACCCCGAACACACACTTCTCAGGATTGAGCTTGATGCCCTTCTCTCTAAGGCATTTGAAGGTTATTGTCAAGTCGTCGACGAGACCCTCGACCTTTCTGGTCTTGACCACGATGTCGTCTACGTAGGCCTCGACGGTCCACCCAATGTTGCTGCCAAAGACCTGGGTCATCACCGCTGGTATGTGGCACCTACATTTCTGAGGCCGAAGGGCATCGTCACGTAGCAGTACATGCCGAATGGTGTGATGAAAGAAGTCGCGAGCTGGTCGGACTCTTTCATCTTGATTTGATGGTAACCAGAATACGCATCAAGGAAAGACGGGGTTTTGCATCCCGCAGTGGAGTCAATGATCTGATCGATTCAGGGTAATGGGAAGGGGACTTTTGGACAGGCTTTGTTCAAACCAGTATAGTCTACACACATCCTCCATTTCCCACTTTTCTTCCTAACTAACACGGGGTTAGCCAACCACTCCGAGTGGGATACTTCCTTGATGAACCCGGCCGCTAGTAGTTTCTGCACCTCCTCACTGATGGCCCTACGCTTTTCCTCGTCGAAGCAGCGCAGGCGTTGCCTCACCGGTCTAGAGCCGGCTCGGACGTCCAAGGCATGCTCGGCGACTTCCCTCGGTATGCCCGACATGTCCGAGGGACTCCATGCAAATATGTCGGCATTCGCACGGAGGAAGTCGACGAGCACAGCTTCCTATTTGATGTCGAGGGTGGCGCTCATCCTCAGCGCCCGGTCGTCGGGGCAGGCGGGGTCGACCGGGATGAGTTTGATGGTTTCCGCGGTCTCGAACGCCCCCATGCGACGCTTGGAGTTAGGCACCTCACCACTGAGTTGGTCGAGGTGGGCGATGAGGGTCTCGGCCTCCGCAAGAGCCTCGGCGTACTCGATGCATTCAACGTCGCAGTTGTATGCATGTTCGTACGTGGACTCAATCGTGATGACACCACTAGGGCCTGGCATCTTGAGCTTGAGGTAGGTATAGTTGGGCACTGCCATGAACTTGGCGTAGCATGGCCACCCCAGAATGGCATGGTAGGCTCCCCCAAACCCGACTACCTCGAAGGTGAGGACTTCCTTGTGGTAGTTGGAGGGGGTGCCGAAGCAGATAGGAAGGTCAATGCGCCTGAGGGGTCGCGTGCGCTTCCCTGGCACGATGCCATGGAAGGGTGCGACGTCGCCTCGGAGCCTCGACCGGTCGATCTCTAAGAGCTCCAGGGTGTTGGCGTAGAGGATGTTGAGGCCGCTGCCTCCGTCCATCAACACCTTGGAGAGTCGGGTGTTGCCGATGATCGGGTCGACAACCAGTGGGTACTGCCCGGGATTCGGAACATGGTCAGGGTGGTCATCTCGATCGAAGGTGATCGCCTCTCGAGACCAGTCAAGGTACTGGGGGCTGGCCACCTTGACCGAGAAGACTTCTCGGCGTTCCCTCTTGCGCTGCCGCGCCGTAAGGCATGCCGAGGGCCCACCGAAGATCATGAAGGCGTTGCGTACCTCGGGGAAGCCATTGCCCTTGTCCTCGTCCCGGTCGCCGGCGCCCTTCTGCTTGGCGTCGTTGTCGGGGAGCCCGAGCCTGGCATAGTAACGTCACAGCATGGAGCAATCCTCGAGGGCGTGCTTGACCGGGCCTTGGTGATAAGGGCATGGTTTCTTGAGCATGTCGTCGAAAGGCCTAGGGCCTTTGGGGCCTCGGGGATTCTTGCATTCTACGGCCCTGACCAGATCAGCCTCCATGACCTCCTGCTTCCCTAGGCGCCCCTTTTTCTTTCTCTTGGGGAGGTGGGGGGCTGAGGCCTTGGGTGCCTCGTCCCTCCGCTTACCCTTGGTGTCGGTGTCGGGGAAGATGGCTCCAACAGCCTCTTCACCTGAGGCGAAGCTGGTGGCGATGACGAGGAGCGCAGCAGCGGTGCGTGGCACGTTCCGACCTAACTCCCGAACCAGGTCTCAGCAGGTGGTGCCGGAGAGGAAAGCCTGGACGATCTCCGAGTCACCGACGCTGGGCAACTCGGGGCACTGCTTGGAGAAGCGCCGGATGAAATCTCGGAGAGACTCGCCTGGTTTCTGGCGGCAACTCTTAAGGTCCTAGGAGTTTCTGGGACGTACGTATGTGCCCTGGAAATTCCCAACGAAGACCCTAACCAAGTCGCGCCAGTCGTGGATTTGTGAGGGAGGGAGGTGCTCGAGCCAGGCTCGCGCCGAGTCTGACAAGAGCAAGGGGAGGTTGTGGATGATGAGCAGGTCATCATCCGCGCCACCTAGCTGGCAGGCCAGGCGATAGTCGGCAAGCCAAAGTTCGGGGTTGGTCTCACCGCTGTATTTTGCGAGGTTGGCTGGTTGCCGGAAACGGGCCGGGAACTGGGCGACACGAATAGCTCTGCTAAAGACTCGAGGGCCAGGTGGCTCAGGAGAAGGACTGCGGTCTTCCTCGCTGTCGTAGCGGCCACCTTGGTGCACATGGTAGCCTCGGGCAGGCCCCTCACCATCGTGGCGTCGTCGTCGGCCGACCACCTCATGGTCTCCCTGCACCTCGTGTCGATTGTCGAGGCGGTCAAGAAGCACGGGGACCCTATGGGCTATCGGTGCTCGAGCAGGTTCGGGGCGAGCCGAGGCTTCCCTATCCTGCCGAGGCGGTGCCGCGGGTAGGTTCGAGACGCCCCCGTGCCGTCGGGAGGCGAAACTCTCGGCCTGCTGAACCGCGGCGGTCTCTAGGAGATCTCGGATCTCACCGCGGACCCGCCGCCCCTCCGTGGTAGAAGGCTCGGGCATTGCGCGAACCAGCATTGCCGTAGCCGCGACGTTCTGGCTAGCGTGATTGAAGACCGGGGGTTGCTCACTCCCTTTGTCGTTATGGATGGGGTGATGCATGTCGAGGGCCCTCCGTTGGGCTCCCCCGCCTTCGCCACGACCTCGCTGTTCCTGTTCGAGAGAGTCTCGAAGCTGCTGCAGAAGGAGTTGGTCTTGCTCGACCTTGGCCTGGAGCTCACGGAGCTGTTCTAGGTCTGGGCGCTGAGGTCGCGCAAGAGCGACGTTCTCATTTTGTGCGGCCGGCTGGACGGCGCGTGGAGGTGTGACGGCGCCCGCGCCTAGGCGAAGCGGGGAACGGCTACCTGCCCCCTCGTCCTCCTCACCCGCCCTTGGCATCCCGAGCTCGACGTGAAAACACTCGCGAGTGGGGTTGTAGGTGCCTTCGTCGTCGGAGTCGAAGTAGCCGAAGCAGTAGTTGCTTGCGGCCAGGAACTGGCGCAGAGCCCCAGGGTTGTTGAGTCCGAAGAAATCCACTCCGGGCCATGCCTCGTTCTCATCCGAGGAGTCGGCATGGGTGCTCAGGTCGAGGGCGAAGCGCTGGCTGCGTTCCGAGGGGTGCTCGTGAGCGGCAGTGTAAGCGTAGGCGTAAGAGGCGGTGGCATTTCTCAACCCAAAGGGGTATGGGGACGGTGCCGTCGCCAGATTCTGCCCCGCCGGGGTCGGCTCTTCAGGGAGTGGTGGAGCGGAGCTTGACGACTGGGCATCGCCGTGTGCCACAGGTAACTTTCTTTTGTCCAAGCTCAGGCTAGACAGGTCCCCAGCCAGGGACCCTGTGCCAACAGCTGGTCGTAGGATATCGGCGGGGGGTGGTGTGTCACCCCGGATTCGCGTAGCGTCGGGGTGGCCTTGTTCGTGCCGTGCTTAGCGAGCGCGGCAAGAGCGGCCGCCCGGATGCCGCCTGCGCCTGGGCTGCCGGGGCGTAACTTCATTGTCAGATGGTGGGGCTCGAGGAGTGAGGAGTACCATGTCGTACTCATGCCCTAGAGACATGAACTCTAGGCTCCCGAACCAAACCACGGTGCCGAGACACAATAGTCGTACGGGGTCTGCCATCCGGAACCTGCTGGGATGACGAAACCGACACGCAGCAGCCCCTACCTGGCGTGCCAACTGTCGGTGTTTCGGACCGGGGGGTCCTCAACCAACCAGTGAATTTGTTCTGCGTGCTCCCGATTCTGGATGGTGATGCAAAGAGACATAAGGTTTATACTGGTTCAGGCAATTGAGGCCCTACGTCTAGTTTGAGAGATCGATCTTGTATTCCTTGTACCGGGGTGCTCGTAGTAGGGGGTTACAAGCTAAAGGAGAGAGGGAGCTGGTCCCAGGTCTCGGCAGGGTGTCGTGCGAGCCGCTTGAGACGTTGCTCTCAGGCGGCAGGGATGTGCGTGTGTGTGTTACCAGGTGTTCCTCGCCCCTCTCAAAATAGCCCAAGTCCTCTCCTTTTATAGCATGAAGGGAGGACTAGGACGGTACATGAGCTAACTATACGGCGTCGTGTGAACAGAGGCGGCGTGCCCGGGCCCTGTAGCCTATTCCTGTGGCGGCGTAGTCGTCGGAGTGGTCCGTCCTTGGAGAACTGGGGCGGCGTGGCCGTCCCATCAGATTCTGTGCATTGTGGGAGCCCCGGGACTGCCTCGGAGTGGGTGCGGCGGTGGACGTGCAAGCCACTGTGGACGGACTGCGCGCGAGGCCGAGACTTGGTCGGTGTCGAGGCTGCACCGTGGTGGAGGGGTCTTGGCAGGCACGAACCCCAAGATAGCCGAGACCTTGGTGTACAGTGCCGAGGCCTCGAGTGGGCGGCTGATCATGGGTACAGTGTTAGGACACAGTGGCCGGTAATCCCCGCCGTACCCTGTCCCAGCCGGTATGGCGCCGATCGTGGACACAGCGTTAGGACACAGTGGCCGGTAATCCCCGCCGTACCCTGTCCCAGCCGGTATGGCGCTGATCGTGGACACAGCGTTAGGACACAGTGGCCGGTAATCCCCGCCGTGCCCTGTCCCGGCCGGTATGGCGCTGATGCGACCTCGGGTCGCGTCGGCCATTCTGTGGCGTTGAGCCGTCGTCCGGCTGAGATTGCGGGAGTGGTTGAAGCATTAATGGGACATGACGCGTTGTCTGGAGGGTCGGTCGAGGCAGGGGGGTGACAGGCTGTGGGCGACCCGGCCTCGAGCGACACGAAGACTGAGGCCTCGCGCGAGACGAAGATCGGGCTCCTTGCCGAGGCCTTGCGTGAGACGCCTCGCGCGATACGGAGAATGTACCCCCCGCCGAGGCCTTCCCTGGAGAGCCTCGGGCGAGACGGAGACGGCGCTCCCTGCCAAGGCCTTCCCTGTGGAGCCTCGCGTGAGGCGGAGTTTGTTCCAGGATGCCGAGACCTCCTGCTCGAGGCTCGAGGCGAGGTGGAGGAGGACCCAGTGGGCTCGGTCGTGGCAGGTGAGAGGCCCACGGCTTACCTTCTAGCTTTATTTTTTAGATGGGATTTTAGCAACCCATTTGATGTTTGCTTGGGGTACCCCGTTCTAAGGTACCCGACAACTACCAACAAACTACATGCGTAAATTGCTACGAAGGATAATTTTTACTGGTTTATCAACTAAGGCATTTTCATAATTTGCCACACTATATTCCTAAAAGTGATCAACGCACTATAGGTTGTTGCAGGTACTCCATAGTTTCTTCGAAAGGGATCCTATATATATCATGCCCTTGTATTTAAGAGTCGATAGAGGTTATCAATATGTGTCCTGTGGACTTTTAAATTAAGGTTTGCAGTATCCATATTGATTAGGGACCGTATCGTCCATACTAATTAGGGTTGTAGCACACATACCATCTCCCTCTCGTGCCGCTCACGACTAGCCCTGGCATTCGGTTAACCGAAATAGATCGGTTCGGTTCCTCGGTTCTTTATAAAATTCGGTTAGCATAAACTAGGAACCGATCGGTTAGCTAGGAAACTTGAAAACAAGGAAATTCGATCTCGGTTAGTTCGGTTCGGTTTCGGTTAGAACCGAACTAACCGAGCCATACATTACATCAGCGAAATAGAAGGGAAGAAAAGGGAAAAAATGAAAAAAAAACGGCGGTAGTCGCCCCTTCGTCCAGATCCGGCCTCCCGAGTCCTTGCCGGCAGCAGAGGTAGAGGATTCCTGGCAGACGCGACCGGAGGGCTTTCGCGCGTAGGGGGTGAGTGGCGGCAGCTCGGCGCCTCGGCCTCCAGTCTAGGCCGCACGGGCCATGGCCCCGCGCCTCGGCCTCAAGGCAGCGAGCGGCAGCAGCTCTGCGCCTTGGCCTCTAGGCAGCGAGTGGCAGCGGCTCTGTGCCTCGGCCTCCAGGGCAGCGGGCACGCACCGGATTCGGCCTTGACCTCCAGAGCAAACACCAACGACAGGGGAGGACCGGGGATAGGGGAGGAGGCGTCGTGGGGCTAGGGACAGGGAAAGGTCGGGTGGGCGCCTGGGTGGTTAGGATGGGAACTGAGGGGCTGTGTTATATACCTAGGGTTGGAATTTGGGATGGGCCTCTTTTGCTATTGGGCCAATATGTACAGATTCGATTCTTTGGTTTTGTTTGGTTAACCGAGGTCTGGAACCAAATTACCCGACATTATTTCGGTTCCTGAGAACTGAGAACCGAACTAGGAACCAAAATTTTCGGTTTCGGTTAATTTGGTTTCGGTTCCAGTTATTTCGGTTTGGTTCTCGATTCTCGGTTATTTTTGTCTAGGGTTACTCACGACAAGCATGAGAACATAATAATTAAGTGGATAAGACACAATATAGGTGAAGTTTTTCTTTATTTCACCTAATCGATATCTTATATTACTGTGTATATATACTTCGAACCAAGTCTAAAGTTTGGAAAGAGCCCACAAGCAACCGGGGATAAGGATTATAACTTCTAATCGTCGTTCCTTCTGGACTCTCCTTCTAGAGACTAGGACCAAGTCGACTGTTTTAGCGCTAATGCTCACGCTCGGGCATCCCTCCGTCTGGACCCGAAAAAAACTCAAACTCCCCCACGCCGCGTCGGACCAGAAAAAAAATCAAATCTCCCCACGCCGCACTTGTCTCCCAACTCCGTGCTCATCGGTCGTGTGGCTATCTGCCCGCCCCGCTCCGATGTGTTGCCTCTGCCACCCCCGCGGCGCGTCCATCCCACAGCACGGCCCACTCTGGCGCGCCGCCGCTGCCATCCCTTGTGGCGCCCCATCCCCCGCGACATCTCCATCCGTCGTCGTGCCAATGTAGTGCTTGTCCTTCCTCTGCACCCAAGCCAGGTGGCCAGAAGAGGGGGCATCGCTAGCCAGGCCTAGTCCAGGCGCAGGCGCAGCTGGCCGCTGCCAGGCCTCACCACCATCCTTGGGCGCCGGGTGGCCGGAACCGGCCATTTCCCTGCTCTACGCTGTGTCATGTGGAAGAAGGGTGAAAAACGCATGTTGCAAGCCTTATGTTTCAAGTATTTCAGATGTTTCATAGGTATGTTGCAAATGTTTCATATGGATGTTGCAAACGTGGATCGGGCTGTTGCATATATTGTAATGGTTGTACACGCATGGTACAAGCTTCTGTTCCCAATATTTCATTGGTTTTTATACGTATGTTGCAAGTGTTTTTATTTGGATATTCCATATGTTTCACACATATGTTGCAAGTGTTTTTATTTGGATATTCCATATGTTTCGCACATATGTTGCAAGTGTTTTTATCTGAATGTTGCATATATTTTGCAATGACTTCTCAAGTGTTTTAGGTATTTTTGCAATTGTTTTAGATACATGTTTTAATTGTTTCATCTATCTTCATACGCACGTTGTGAATGTTTCATCTAGATGTTTCAAAAGTAGATCGGGTGTTGTACTGCCACAACCACCTAATGCAGCTGTTGGGGCACCGTGCATGCGTGTGGGAAGCAGATAGAGCGTCGCGCGGCTGCAGGCGTAGGAAGCGGAGAGGAAGCATGAAGAGCGGCATGGGCGATCCCCGCTTGGCATGGGCGTGCAGCAGCCGTGGGCATCCGAACGTCCAACGCTAGCACTGCCCTTGTTTTAGAGCACTTCTATCTATCCTCTCTTAAACGGCGGTGCTCCTGGCTTTACCTTACAAAAAAGAAATAAAGCACTACGAGTCCATTTATAGTGTGTTGTGACTAAAGATGGCCATTCGGGCCGCTCGGCCCGGCCTGGCACGGGCTCATGCCAGGCACGGCACGGTAGAGCATAATGGGCCGCCGGGCCGTGGTGCCCCAGTCCACTGTGCCTAGCCGATAGCCCAAGCATGGCCCATCGGGCCACTTTCTGTGCCGGCCGGGCCTAGAAAGCACGGCCTTTTTAACAGGCCAGGCCGGTCTGAGGCCCGCATCAACACGGGAAGGGAGAGAGGACGGAGGACGAGGTCAAAATAGCGGCAGCGGCTCCAACGGCGGCGGCGGTAGCTGGTAGCACGGAGGGCAGAAGGCCCATCTCCTGCGTCGCGTGTGGGGAGAAGTGGGGTGCGAGTGCGGACCGAGCCATCTCGAAGCCCGCAACCATAGCCCAAGAGAGAGAGAGAGAGCGAGGTAGAGGAGGGGAGGCCGTCGGCGCGAGCTGCTCGAGTTGCGGGAGGTGGCGGGCTGGCGGCGACCGCTGGATCCGATGGTAGAAGCCAGGAGGAGGATGGAGGAGGCCGGATCCATGGAGGATGGAGGAGGCCGCCCGCTCGACGCTGCTGCTGCTGCCGAGCTCGACGCTGTGGTAGAACCTCCTAAGAAATCGGGCCCACGTGCACCTATCGTTGTCTTACCAGACCTCGGATAGCGTTCACGAGTTCCCAACAACTCAACAGGTCTGTCGGGTGTCATCGGGAAACCCGAATCATCCACGATTCTCTTTTCAAACAAGATCCCAATCACAGACATTGCAGATTACAACAGTTTATTCAAATATATACATCAGAGTAAAAGATAGCGGAAGTCTTAAGATAACATAGTTTACAAACCAGTTGTTTTCAAACTTACAATACCATAAGTGTCATACAACCATAGTAGCGGGATAATATTACATTAACTTTATTTATCATACAAACTAGTGCCTTGTCCAAAGGCCATTCATCACTCCTCATCGTCATTGACTTCAAACATAGACATGCAGCAGGGACCAAAACAAGCCTACGCATGCGACTCACCTGCAACAAGGGTTAACAAACCCTGAGTACAAAAGTACTCAACAAGACTAACCCGACGTAAAGGGGTGTAAGACTTTTAAAGATGCAGGTGTTGGGGCAAGGTAAGGATGTAGCAAGATTCAAAAAGTTCTTTGCCAAAAGCTTACTATTCTTCATCCTATTTCCACGTTTTATCCCTAAGTCCTTTTAGTTCATTATCTCAAACTAAATGTATATTTCCCATATTCCATTCCTTCTCATTCCATTCTTTTCTCATATTTTAGTAATTCACCAGTCCTGCATTGCTTCTGTAATGAATCGAGTCTCCATATCCGCGGAGCACCGGCAATTCGAATTGATTCAAGTCCCAGCTGGGGATTCCTTATCACACGACATATGTAGAACTTAATCTTGCATATATCAACCTCGCTACCGGATCCTCCTATACTAAGCCGTCTCCACGCCACCCAAGAGCACAGCACACCTCAAATCCGGCCACATTCCAGCCACGAGGGTACACGCTACTCCCGCCATCTCTCCACTCCCAGTGCATGGGCATTCGTCTTAGTATCGGATTAGCCGAAGTAGGCTTACCGGAGTATGTGACCAGTGCTACAAAGTGTCTCGTTCAGAAGATCCACAATGAGTGGCCTTTAAGCGACATAGTCGGCAACATTACCCAAAATTCAAGATAAGTCACCCGACTAGTCTGTAGTTCATTTCTAGCTTCTTTCTTTCTTTGGCCAGCATGCCATCTTTGATTGTATCAAAACTTTTACTTTGAAAACCTACCATAAGCATACTAAGCATACTACGCCTTTGTAAATGAAAACATCTTCAAGGATGGTAAACAATTAACAAGGTAGGCAATGCATCAAGTAGGTAACATTTGAATTAATCAACTTAATGCAATAAGTAACATAGGTGATAAACTTTTCAAAGTAACAAGGTAAGGGTTTAATGCATAAACCGGGGCTTGCCTTCATTGACAATCTCAGGTTCCAGAGCAGTACCACAATTATCGAATCCCGTGACAACCGAGGATTCTTTCAGAACTTGCTCAACTAGAATCGTTTCACTCTCGGATTCTACACGAAATAATAGCATATGCTTCAACATGATGATAATGTAAACATGATGCTTTCATGGTGCGTGAAATATAACAACACCTTGAATACAACTTTCCTACATGGTACAGTTACAAGCCAAACTAACCAAACCATATTCATAATGGATGTGACCATGCCAGCACCGACCACTTCGGTGAGCTCTCTGACCACTTCGATGAACTCTCCGACCACTACGGTGAACTCTCCGACCACTACGGTGAACTCTCCGACCACTACGGTGAACTCTCCGACCACACTGATCTTGAAACCCTACTGGTCACAAAACATGACCAAAACAAGATCAAACACTAATCAAACACTTAGGGTTTGCTTTTATTTATTTTTGAATTACTTTGGAAATAAGCCCAAAAATGAACTTGTTCCAAATGACCTCAAAATTTTATTTAAGCTTCCTTATGCCAAATTAGTGTACCAAAACAAATTTCATAATTTTTGGAATTATACAATGGCCTACAAAAATCATGGAAATTACATTTATCAATTAATGGACTGAATATTTGAACATTAAAAATATATTCAAATTTCAAGTTTCAAATTTTTGAACCATACTTGAGCATGTACAGAGGCTACACACAAAATTTCAGAATTTTTGGAGCTATGATTATTTTCCTACAAATTTCCAAAGATTCAGCACTATTTAAAATCAGAAAATAATAAAACCTCACTGTTCTTCTCCTTCTTTCTCACTGACAGCCCGACCCCACTAGTCAGTGACACATACAGGCCCGAGCTCACCACGGTGCCAGCTGCGTCTCACCGCGCGAGAAAGCGGTGAAGAAGGTCGGCGGCGAACAGTAGCGTGTCGCCGGTGGCAAACAGGTGATGTCGATTTGATTTTTGAAATATTTACAGAACTACCACTGAGTCTATTTTTCAAATTACTCTCAAATGTTCTAAAGAAGTTGAAAATCTCCAAAAATGAAAGTTGCTCAACTTTTCAAACTCTACAACTTTGCTTCAAGGAACATTTTCAAATTCTGGCTCCATTTTGAAATTTGATTTTGGGGTGCATTTGAGCATTTGAATCATTTCAAAATTACTCCAAATTTTATATGTAAACTTTAAAAACTTTGAATACCAAAGTTGATCCTTATAAAATAAGCTTCAACTTTTCTTTTTGTCACAACCCCAAATTCCACATGGATTTTGAATTTAGACATAAGGGGCAAAAATGACCTTTATGATTTGAATTTGAATTCAAATTTGATTTGTTTACCTTTTTACTTTAACTTTGATTTTTGACCAGTAACATGGCCCATTAGGGTTATTTGAGTCAAATGACACATGGCCTCACATGATTACATGAAATTTGACCCTTGTGGTCATGATCTTTATTTAGAGTTTTGAATCACTTCACATAAAATAACAACATTACGAAATAAAGCTTATTTAGGGAATGCATTCAAAATTTTCTACTTTATGAATGCTTTGCAATGCATATGATGACATGTCAAATTTTAGTGCTAGGTCAAAACACCAGAGGTGTTACAACCCTTCCCCCTTAAAGAAATCTCGTCCCGAGATTTAAAATCTAAGGCTAAGTAATGGAAAAGGAAGTGTGTCAAGCAAACACATCATAACTTTATTCAAAAGGCTAGTGAGGGGGTTTTCCATTCCGTTGACAAATGAGACAAGTTACAATATAGACAAGGTATTGCAACTAGATAGAAGCGAAGAAGTCAGGAAAATTTTCTTCTAAGTAATCATCGGACTCCCAAGTAGCTTCATCTTCAGTGTGTTGATTCCATTGTACTTTGTAGAACTTGATTGTACGTCTTCTAGTGACTCGATCTTTTTGATCTAAGACTCTAATAGGGTACTTGGCACAAGTCAAATCAGGTTCTAGTTCTACATTACCAAAGTCGACCACTTGGTCAGGTACTTGAAGACACTTCTTTAACTGAGATACATGAAAGATATCATGCACCACTGACATGTGATCTGGTAGCTTGATGCGATAGGCGATCGGTCCACATCGTTGTTGGATTTGAAAAGGACCTACTAAACGGGGCGCCAACTTTCCCCGAATCCCAAAACGATGAACTCCTTTCATCGGTGATACCTTGAGGTAGACATAATCTCCCACTTTGAATTCTAGCGGTCGTCTCCTCTTATCAGCATAGCTTTTCTGTCGGGATTGAGCTACCTTCATATTGGCTTGTATGAGTTTAACTTTCTCTTCAGCTTCCTTGACCACATCTGGTCCAAAGAACCAACGTTCTCCAGTTTCTGACCAATTTAAAGGTGTCTGGCATCTATGGCCATACAATGCTTCGAATGGTGCCATTTTAATGCTCTCTTGATGGCTATTGTTATATGAGAATTCAGCTAAAGGAAGGCATTCATCCCATTTAGCACCATAGGAAAGGACACATGCTCTTAGCATATCTTCAAGAATTTGATTTACCCTTTCAGTCTGTCCATCTATTTGCGGATGATAAGCAGAACTACGGATAAGTTTAGTTCCCAAAGACTCATGTAGACTTTTCCAAAACTTGGATATGAACAATGACCCTCTATTAGAGACAATGGTCTTGGGTGCCCCATGTAGACTGAAGATTCTATCAAGATAAAGCTTTGCATACTGTTCTGCTCGATATTTATCTCTAACTGGTAAGAAATGAACTATCTTGGTTAGGCGATCAACAATAACCCATATTGAATTGTAGCCTGTAGATGTCCTAGGCAATCCCACGATGAAGTCCATACATATATCTTCCCACTTCCAAGATGGAACTGGCAATGAATTTAATGGACCTGCAGTCTTCATATGAACCGCTTTGACTCTCTGACAAGTATCACACTTGGCTACATATTGAGCTATTTCTATTTTCATTTTGGTCCACCAATATCTCTTTCTCAGATCATGATACATTTTGTTGCTACCTGGATGAATGGAGTATCTTGTAGAATGAGCTTCATCAAGAATCTGCTTTCGCAGCTCCAGACTTTTGGGTACTACCAATCTATCTTTGAACCATACAACATCTGATTCATCAACCTTGAAACATGTTGGTTTTCTAGATCTGACTTTATCTTTGATATGGGCTATGCCCTTACTTTTCTGTTGAGCAGCAATGATCTGATCTTTGATAGTGGACTCTACTGTAATATTGGATAGGGAACCTTGTTCTATGATTTATAAATTCAGATGCTCCATCTCTTGACACAATGTTTGTTGCATAGGTTCTACAATCAGACAATGGCAATGCCTCTTGCGACTCAGGGCATTGGCAACCACATTAGCCTTACCCGGGTGATAATGCACTTCTAAGTCATAATCTTTGATAAGTTCTAACCATCTTCTTTGCCTCATATTCAACTCTGACTGAGTGAAGATGTATTTCAAGCTTTTGTGATCCGTATAGATATGATAGATATTGCCCAATAAATAATGTCGCCAAATCTTGAGTGCATGAACAACAGCGGCTAATTCAAGATCATGGGTGGGATAATGTTCTTCATGTTTCTTGAGTTGTCTGGAAGTGTATGCTATGACTCTGCCTTCTTGCATCAGAACACAGCCAATACCAATTCTGGATGCATCACAATGGATATCAAATGGCCTCTCGATATCAGGTTGTGCTAATAGTAGTGCAGTTGTCAACAACTTCTTCAATGTCTGAAAGTTCTCCTCACATTCTGTCAACCATACAAACTTACTTTGATTTTTCAACAGTCTAGTAATTGGCTTCGCAATTCTGGAGAAGTCAGGGATGAACCGACAATAATACCCTGCCAACCCCAGAAAACTACGAACTTGATGAACAGTGGTAGGTGCTTTCTAGTTAAGGACTTCTTCTACATTGCTTGGATCAACAGCTATACCTTCAGCAGACAACACATGACCCAAAAATTGTAGTTCCTCTAACCAGAATGCACATTTACTGAATTTGGCATATAATTGATGGTCTCTTAACCTTTGTAGAACAATACGGAGATGTTCCGCATGTTCCTCCTTGCTTTTAGAATAGATAAGAATGTCATCGATGAACACCACGACAAACTTATCCAACTCGGGCATGAAAACTGAGTTCATTAGGTACATAAAATGAGCCGGGGCATTGGTCAGCCCAAAAGACATGACTAGATACTCATATAGACCATATCAGGTAGTAAATGTTGTCTTCGGCACATCTTCTCGTCTGATCTTAATCTGGTGATAGCCTGATCTCAAGTCTATCTTCGAGAACACCTTAGCTCCCGCAAGTTGGTCAAAAAGCAAATCAATTTGGGGTAAGGGGTATTTGTTCTTTATGGTGACTTCATTTAATGGCCGATAGTCAACACATAACCTTAAGGTTTGGTCCTTCTTCTTCACAAAGATAGCAGGGCATCCCCAAGGTGATGAACTAGGTTGAATGAAACCCTTGTCTAACAACTCTTGTAGTTGCATTTTTAATTCTGCTAGTTCTTTGGGTGGCATCCTATATGCTCTTCTGGACATAGGTGCCGTTCCTGGTTTCAGATCAATCCTAAACTCTACATCTTGGTCTGGTGGCAAACCCGGCAGATCATCGGGAAAGACATCCGTAAACTCACATACCACTGAAATTTTTTCGGCTTCTTCAACAATAGTTGCATAGACTGTTTCCACTGTACTCTTAGGGAAGGGAAGTTGGATGAGAAGTTAGGTTTTGCTGTCAGGTGCATTTACCCTTATGGTTCTACGCAGAACATCTATGATAGCCCCGTGTTGAGTTAACCAGTTCATACCAAGGATCACATCTATATCTTGATCCTTTAATATCAGCATATTGGTAGGGAACTCATAACCTCCCAAATCAATAGGTACATGCTGAACTACCTCCCTTGTACAGATTCGTCCCCCGGGCGACTGTATATGATATGGTTCTTTTGTTTCCCCAATAGCTATCCCATGCTTCACAACAAATGTACGATTGATGAATGTATGGGATGCATCAGAATCAAATAAGGTAATTGCAGGATGCTTAGCAATGGGAAACATACCCATCATTACTGGTTCTCCATCTGGAATAGATTCCACCTGAGTATAGAAGACCCTTCTAGTTTTCTTCTCCGCCTGACCCTTCTGACTATTCTGAGCATTGCCCTTGTACTGATTCTGAGCTTGAGTAACAGGGGCTTTGGGTGCATCAGGATTATTCTTCCTGGGATACGGACATTCTCGGGAAAAGTGTCTGGGTTTACCACAATTATAGCATGGATAATTGTGATTCTGGGTAGTAGCATTGCGGTTTGCATTATTTGTATTATTTTGCTACTGCGGTGCTTGATGAGGATAAGGCGTATTAGTTGCAGGGCGAATAAAGATTTGCTGCCTGCCTTGGCCTTGTTGTGGGCGGAATGGTGCATGGCCATGATTCTGAGGATGGTAGACTAACTTTTGACGCTTTCCACTCGACGATCCGAAAGCAGATATTTTCTTTTTCTTTGCCTCCTTGTGTCGGCGGTAATTCTCCTCTGAAGCGATAGCAATGTTGATTGTCTCATGATAAGTTGCGTTACCACAAGTTGCCATCATGGTCTGAAGTTTAGTGTTCAGGCCTCTAAGAAAATGATTCTTCTTCTTCCTGTCAGTATTCACATACTCAATAGCATACTGCGACAGGTGATTGAAGCGCCCAACATAATGCATCACCGGGTGCTCCCCTTGCTTAAGAGCCAAAAACTCTTCTAACTTCATGGTCATCACACCATCTGGAATATAGTGTGCCCTGAAGGCATCCTTAAACTCCCTCTAGGTGATTTGGTGACCAGCGGGCTGTATAGCTACCAAATTTGCCCACCAGGCACAGCAGCTCCTCGGAGTTGCTGTGCCGCAAACCTTGGTTTCTGAATCTCGGTATAGTGAATCAGCTCAAACTTTTGCTCTATTGTCCTAAGCCAATCGTCAGCTTCTAAAGGCTCTTCTGCCTTAGAGAACACAGGCGGACGTGTGTCAGTGAAATCAACATAGGTTGACTCATCATTTCCATTATTACGACGGCCACGATTAGGGTATGGTGCCTGTTGGTTTTGAGTCAATTCCCTTAACAACCTAGCATTCTCTGCCATTGCATTGACGAGTGCGGCTATGGCATCTGCCATAGTCGAAGGCATTGGTGGAGGATTTGGGCACTCATCATCGTCATGCGAGCCACTAGCACCAGTTCGGGTGATAGGACGAGGCATCTGTTAGAGAAACATGTTTACTTACATTATTCTTTATTGAAAGCATTTAAAAGGTTCCATGCTACAAAGGGTTACTTATTTAAATTACATGTCTTGTATCCCACAAGACAACCCTGGTTTACTAGGAAAGCAGTAAAGGAACTATTACTACTCCAAGCTCTCAGTCATCGGCGTCCGTGCCCATACCGAACGAAACCTCATCTTCATCTGAGAAGTACACTAACTCCTCAGGATCCTCCTCCTCTTCTTCATTCTCGACTTCTCCTGGATCTACAATCATTTCTTCATCTGTAACTTCACCATCCCCATGAGGAGGATGAAGTTGCGCATACAGCATGTGGACATTCTCATGAATAATGGCATTGTCCATCTCCAAATCTTCTACGTAGAACTCCAACTCATGGACGCGTTCATTGGCCACATCCTCTTGTGTCCAGGCTTCATTCCGCAGCTCCATGGTCATGGTGATGCCCCTTTGCATTTCTACCATCTCCTCTTGATCTTTGGCATGAGCTCGACGAAGAGTGTTGAGCTCCTTGGTAAGGTTCTCGATGTTGGCGGGATTGCTTGAAGATCCTTCATCTCCTAGGGTCTTGGGACTTCCTTCACCAAGCTCATGGTTTCACGGTGCCAACTGGTGATGAGGGCTCCGTGAGGTCCGGTGGACTTGCGTGCGGTTATCTTGGTCTTTGCCATAGCCTATAGAATTTAGGGTAGGACTATAAGAGTAGCTTGAGGATAACGAAGGTTAGCAAGAATGGGATTGACATTACTTACCCAACCACTTCTTAAGGGGAATATTATGCAAAGTGTTCAAGCATGATGCATGAATCGATCTTACAAATCTAGGTACAAAAGATTTATATAATCATAAGTACTAGATTTTTAATACATAGGACAAACCTAATCATATTATCCGCCACAAACTTTCAAATAAGACAGGATTGAGGCTAGATCAAAGGTAAGAAGAAAGAAATTTGAACTTTAAAATATCAAGTCTACTTTCTTTGATCCAAACTAAATTGAAGGTTTTCCAAAGTAACCTACAATGATCTTAGATGGGAACTGCTCTGATACCAGCTGTGGCAGAACCTCCTAAGAAATCGGACCCACGTGTACCTATCGTTGTCTTACCAGACCACGGATAGCGTTCACGAGTTCCCAACAACTCAACAGGTCTGTCGGGTGTCCTCGGGAAACCCGAATCATCCACGATTCTCTTTTCAAACATGATCCCAATCACAGACATTGCAGATTACAACAGTTTATTCAAATATATACATCGGAGTAAAAGATAGCGGAAGTCTTAAGATAACATAGTTTACAAACCAGTTGTTTTCAAACTTACAATACCATAAGTGTCATACAACCATAGTAGCGGGATAATATTACATTAACTTTATTTATCATACAAACTAGTGCCTTGTCCAAAGGCCATTCATCACTCCTCATCGTCATTGACTTCAAACATAGACATGCAGCAGGGACCAAAACAAGCCTACGCATGCGACTCACCTGCAACAAGGGTTAACAAACCCTGAGTACAAAAGTACTCAACAAGACTAACCCGACGTAAAGGGGTGTAAGACTTTTAAAGATGCAGGTGTTGGGGCAAGGTAAGGATGTAGCAAGATTCAAAAAGTTCTTTGCCAAAAGCTTACTATTCTTCATCCTATTTCCACGTTTTATCCCTAAGTCCTTTTAGTTCATTATCTCAAACTAAATGTATATTTCCCATATTCCATTCCTTCTCATTCCATTCTTTTCTCATATTTTAGTAATTCACCAGTCCTGCATTGCTTCTGTAATGAATCGAGTCTCCATATCCGCGGAGCACCGGCAATTCGAATTGATTCAAGTCCCAGCTGGGGATTCCTTATCACACGACATATGTAGAACTTAATCTTGCATATATCAACCTCGCTACCGGATCCTCCTATACTAAGCCGTCTCCACGCCACCCAAGAGCACAGCACACCTCAAATCTGGCCACATTCCAGCCACGAGGGTACACGCTACTCCCGCCATCTCTCCACTCCCAGTGCATGGGCATTCGTCTTAGTATCGGATTAGCCGAAGTAGGCTTACCGGAGTATGTGACCAGTGCTACAAAGTGTCTCGTTCAGAAGATCCACAATGAGTGGCCTTTAAGCGACATAGTCGGCAACATTACCCAAAATTCAAGATAAGTCACCCGACTAGTCTGTAGTTCATTTCTAGCTTCTTTCTTTCTTTGGCCAGCATGCCATCTTTGATTGTATCAAAACTTTTACTTTGAAAACCTACCATAAGCATACTAAGCATACTACGCCTTTGTAAATGAAAATATCTTCAAGGATGGTAAACAATTAACAAGGTAGGCAATGCATCAAGTAGGTAACATTTGAATTAATCAACTTAATGCAATAAGTAACATAGGTGATAAACTTTTCAAAGTAACAAGGTAAGGGTTTAATGCATAAACCGGGGCTTGCCTTCATTGACAATCTCAGGTTCCAGAGCAGTACCACAATTATCGAATCCCGTGACAACCGGGGATTCTTCCAGAACTTGCTCAACTAGAATCGTTTCACTCTCGGATTCTACACGAAATAATAGCATATGCTTCAACATGATGATAATGTAAACATGATGCTTTCATGGTGCGTGAAATATAACAACACCTTGAATACAACTTTCCTACATGGTACAGTTACAAGCCAAACTAACCAAACCATATTCATAATGGATGTGACCATGCCAGCACCGACCACTTCGGTGAGCTCTCTGACCACTACGGTGAACTCTCCGACCACTACGGTGAACTCTCCGACCACTACGGTGAACTCTCCGACCACACTGATCTTGAAACCCTACTGGTCACAAAACATGACCAAAACAATATCAAACACTAATCAAACACTTAGGGTTTGCTTTTATTTATTTTTAAATTACTTTGGAAATAAGCCCAAAAATGAACTTGTTCCAAATGACCTCAAAATTTTATTTAAGCTTCCTTATGCCAAATTAGTGTACCAAAACAAATTTCATAATTTTTGGAATTATACAATGGCCTACAAAAATCATGGAAATTACATTTATCAATTAATGGACTGAATATTTGAACATTAAAAATATATTCAAATTTCAAGTTTCAAATTTTTGAACCATACTAGAGCATGTACAGAGGCTACACACAAAATTTCAGAATTTTTGGAGCTATGATTATTTTCCTACAAATTTCCAAAGATTCAGCACTATTTAAAATCAGAAAATAATAAAACCTCACTGTTCTTCTCCTTCTTTCTCACTGACAGCCCGACCCCACTAGTCAGTGACACATACAGGCCCGAGCTCACCACGGTGCCGGCTGCGTCTCACCACGCGAGAAAGCGGTGAAGAAGGTCGGCGGCGAACAGTTGCGTGTCGCCGGTGGCAAACAGGTGATGTCGATTTGGTTTTTGAAATATTTACACAACTACCACTGAGTCTATTTTTCAAATTACTCTCAAATGTTCTAAAGAAGTTGAAAATCTCCAAAAATAAAAGTTGCTCAACTTTTCAAACTCTACAACTTTGCTTCAAGGAACATTTTCAAATTCTGGCTCCATTTTGAAATTTGATTTTGGGGTGCATTTGAGCATTTGAATCATTTCAAAATTACTCCAAATTTTATATGTAAACTTTAAAAACTTTGAATACCAAAGTTGATCCTTATAAAATAAGCTTCAACTTTGCTTTTTGTCACAACCCCAAATTCCACATGGATTTTGAATTTAGACATAAGGGGCAAAAATGACCTTTATGATTTGAATTTGAATTCAAATTTGATTTGTTTACCTTTTTACTTTAACTTTGATTTTTGACCAGTAACATGGCCCATTAGGGTTATTTGAGTCAAATGACACATGGCCTCACATGATTACATGAAATTTGACCCTTGTGGTCATGATCTTTATTTAGAGTTTTGAATCACTTCACATAAAATAACAACATTACGAAATAAAGCTTATTTAGCGAATGCATTCAAAATTTTCTACTTTATGAATGCTTTGCAATGCATATGATGACATGTCAAATTTTAGTGCTAGGTCAAAACACCAGAGGTGTTACAACCCTTCCCCCTTAAAGAAATCTCGTCCCGAGATTTAAAATCTAAGGCTAAGTAATGGAAAAGGAAATGTGTCAAGCAAACACATCATAACTTTATTCAAAAGGCTAGTGAGGGGGTTTTCCATTCCATTGACAAATGAGACAAGTTACAATATAGACAAGGTATTGCAACTAGATAGAAGCGAAGAAGTCAGGAAAATTTTCTTCTAAGTAATCATCGGACTCCCAAGTAGCTTCATCTTCAGTGTGTTGATTCCATTGTACTTTGTAGAACTTGATTGTACGTCTTCTAGTGACTCGATCTTTTTGATCTAAGACTCTAATAGGGTACTCGGCATAAGTCAAATCAGGTTCTAGTTCTACATTACCAAAGTCGACCACTTGGTCAGGTACTTGAAGACACTTCTTTAACTGAGATACATGAAAGATATCATGCACCACTGACATGTGATCTGGTAGCTTGATGCGATAGGCGACCGGTCCACATCGTTGTTGGATTTGAAAAGGACCTACTAAATGGGGCACCAACTTTCCCCGAATCCCAAAACGATGAACTCCTTTCATCGGTGATACCTTGAGGTAGACATAATCTCCCACTTTGAATTCTAGCGGTCGTCTCCTCTTATCAGCATAGCTTTTCTGTCAGGATTGAGCTACCTTCATATTGGCTTGTATGAGTTTAACTTTCTCTTCAGCTTCCTTGACCACATCTGGTCCAAAGAACCAACGTTCTCCAGCTTCTGACCAATTTAAAGGTGTCTGGCATCTACGGCCATACAATGCTTCGAATGGTGCCATTTTAATGCTCTCTTGATGGCTATTGTTATATGAGAATTCAGCTAAAGGAAGGCATTCATCCCATTTAGCACCATAGGAAAGGACACATGCTCTTAGCATATCTTCAAGAATTTGATTTACCCTTTCAGTCTGTCCATCTGTTTGCGGATGATAAGCAGAACTACGGATAAATTTAGTTCCCAAAGACTCATGTAGACTTTTCCAAAACTTGGATATGAACAATGACCCTCTGTTAGAGACAATGGTCTTGGGTGCCCCATGCAGACTGAAGATTATATCAAGATAAAGCTTTGCATACTGTTCCGCTCGATATTTATCTCTAACTGGTAAGAAATGAGCTATCTTGGTTAGGCGATCAACAATAACCCATATTGAATTGTAGCCTGTAGATGTCCTAGGCAATCCCACGATGAAGTCCATACATATATCTTCCCACTTCCAAGATGGAACTGGCAATGAATTTAATGGACCTGCAGTCTTCATATGAACCGCTTTGACTCTCTGACAAGTATCACACTTGGCTACATATTGAGCTATTTCTATTTTCATTTTGGTCCACCAATATCTCTTTCTCAGATCATGGTACATTTTGTTGCTACCTGGATGAATAGAGTATCTTGTAGAATGAGCTTCATCAAGAATCTGCTTTCGCAGCTCCAGACTTTTGGGTACTACCAATCTATCTTTGAACCATACAACATCTGATTCATCAACCTTGAAACATGTTGGTTTTCTAGATCTGACTTTATCTTTGATATGGGCTATGCCCTTACTTTTCTGTTGAGCAGCAATGATCTGATCTTTGATAGTGGACTCTACTGTAATATTGGATAGGGAACCTTGTTCTATGATTTGTAAATTCAGATGCTCCATCTCTTGACACAATGTTTGTTGCATAGGTTCTACAATTAGACAATGGCAATGCCTCTTGCGACTCAGGGCATTGGCAACCACATTAGCCTTACCCGGGTGATAATGCACTTCTAAGTCATAATCTTTGATAAGTTCTAACCATCTTCTTTGCCTCATATTCAACTCTGACTGAGTGAAGATGTATTTCAAGCTTTTGTGATCCGTATAGATATGATAGATATTGCCCAATAAATAATGTCGCCAAATCTTGAGTGCATGAACAACAGCGGCTAATTCAAGATCATGGGTGGGATAATGTTCTTCATGTTTCTTGAGTTGTCTGGAAGTGTATGCTATGACTCTGCCTTCTTGCATCAGAACACAGCCAATACCAATTCTGGATGCATCACAATGGATATCAAATGGCCTCTCGATATCAGGTTGTGCTAATAGTAGTGCAGTTGTCAACAACTTCTTCAATGTCTGAAAGTTCTCCTCACATTCTGTCAACCATACAAACTTACTTTGATTTTTCAACAGTCCAGTAATTGGCTTCGCAATTCTGGAGAAGTCAGGGATGAACCGACGATAATACCCTGCCAACCCCAGAAAACTACGAACTTGATGAACAGTGGTAGGTGCTTTCTAGTTAAGGACTTCTTCTACATTGCTTGGATCAACAGCTATACCTTCAGCAGACAACACATGACCCAAAAATTGTAGTTCCTCTAACCAGAATGCACATTTACTGAATTTGGCATATAATTGATGGTCTCTTAACCTTTGTAGAACAATACAGAGATGTTTCGCATGTTCCTCCTTGCTTTTAGAATAGATAAGAATGTCATCGATGAACACCACGACAAACTTATCCAACTTGGGCATGAAAACTGAGTTCATTAGGTACATGAAATGAGCCGGGGCATTGGTCAGCCCAAAAGACATGACTAGATACTCATATAGACCATATCGGGTAGTAAATGTTGTCTTCGGCACATCTTCTCGTCTGATCTTAATCTGGTGATAGCCTGATCTCAAGTCTATCTTCGAGAACACCTTAGCTCCCGCAAGTTGGTCAAAAAGCAAATCAATTTGGGGTAAGGGGTATTTGTTCTTTATGGTGACTTCATTTAATGGCCGATAGTCAACACATAACCTTAAGGTTTGGTCCTTCTTCTTCACGAAGATAGCAGGGCATCCCCAAGGTGATGAACTAGGTTGAATGAAACCCTTGTCTAACAACTCTTGTAGTTGCATTTTTAATTCTGCTAGTTCTTTGGGTGGCATCCTATATGCTCTTCTGGACATAGGTGCCGTTCCTGGTTTCAGATCAATCCTAAACTCTACATCTCGGTCTGGTGGCAAACCCGGCAGATCATCGGGAAAGACATCCGTAAACTCACATACCACTGAAATTTTCTCGGCTTCTTCAACAATAGTTGCATAGACTGTTTCCACTGTACTCTTAGGGAAGGGAAGTTGGATGAGAAGTTAGGTTTTGCTGTCAGGTGCATTTACCCTTATGGTTCTACGCAGAACATCTATGATAGCCCCGTGTTGAGTTAACCAGTTCATACCAAGGATCACATCTATATCTTGATCCTTTAATATCAGCATATTGGTAGGGAACTCATAACCTCCCAAATCAATAGGTACATGCTGAACTACCTCCCTTGTACAGATTCGTCCCCCGGGCGACTGTATATGATATGGTTCTTTTGTTTCCCCAATAGCTATCCCATGCTTCACAACAAATGTACGATTGATGAATGTATGGGATGCACCAGAATCAAATAAGGTAATTGCAGGATGCTTAGCAATGGGAAACATACCCATCATTACTGGTTCTCCGTCTGGAATAGATTCCACCTGAGTATAGAAGACCCTTCTAGTTTTCTTCTCCGCCTGACCCTTCTGACTATTCTGAGCATTGCCCTTGTACTGATTCTGAGCTTGAGTAACAGGGGCTTTGGGTGCATCAGGATTATTCTTCCTGGGATACGGACATTCTCGGGAAAAGTGTCTGGGTTTACCACAATTATAGCATGGATAATTATGATTCTGGGTAGTAGCATTGCGGTTTGCATTATTTGTATTATTTTGCTGCTGCGGTGCTTGATGAGGATAAGGCGTATTAGTTGTAGGGCGAATAAAGATTTGCTGCCTGCCTTGGCCTTGTTGTGGGCGGAATGGTGCATGGCCATGATTCTGAGGATGGTAGACTAACTTTTGACGCTTTCCACTCGACGATCCGAAAGCAGATATTTTCTTTTTCTTCGCCTCCTTGTGTCGGCGGTAATTCTCCTCTGAAGCGATAGCAATGTTGATTGTCTCATGATAAGTTGCGTTACCACAAGTTGCCATCATGGTCTGAAGTTTAGTGTTCAGGCCTCTAAGAAAATGATTCTTCTTCTTCCTATCAGTATTCACATACTCAATAGCATACTGCGACAGGTGATTGAAGCGCCCAACATAATGCATCACCGGGTGCTCCCCTTGCTTAAGAGCCAAAAACTCTTCTAACTTCATGGTCATCACACCATCTGGAATATAGTGTGCCCTGAAGGCATCCTTAAACTCCCTCTAGGTGATTTGGTGACCAGCGGGCTGTATAGCTACCAAATTTGCCCACCAGGCACCAGCAGCTCCTCGGAGTTGCTGTGCCGCAAACCTTGGTTTCTGAATCTCGGTACAGTGAATCAGCTCAAACTTTTGCTCTATTGTCCTAAGCCAATCGTCAGCTTCTAAAGGCTCTTTTGCCTTAGAGAACATAGGCGGACGTGTGTCAGTGAAATCAACATAGGTTGACTCATCATTTCCATTATTACGACGGCCACGATTAGGGTATGGTGCCTGTTGGTTCTGAGTCAATTCCCTTAACAACCTAGCATTCTCTGCCATTGCATTGACGAGTGCGGCTATGGCATCTGCCATAGTCGAAGGCATTGGTGGAGGATTTGGGCACTCATCATCGTCATGCGAGCCACTAGCACCAGTTCGGGTGATAGGACGAGGCATCTGTTAGAGAAACATGTTTACTTACATTATTCTTTATTGAAAGCATTTAAAAGGTTCCATGCTACAAAGGGTTACTTATTTAAATTACATGTCTTGTATCCCACAAGACAACCCTGGTTTACTAGGAAAGCAGTAAAGGAACTATTACTACTCCAAGCTCTCAGTCATCGGCGTCCATGCCCATACCGAACGAAACCTCATCTTCATCTGAGAAGTACACTAACTCCTCAGGATCCTCCTCCTCTTCTTCATTCTCGACTTCTCCTCAAATTTCAAGTTTCAAATTTTTGAACCATACTAGAGCATGTACAGAGGCTACACACAAAATTTCAGAATTTTTGGAGCTATGATTATTTTTCTACAAATTTCTAAAGATTCAGCACTACTCAAAATCAGAAAATAATAAAACCTCACTGTTCTTCTCCTTCTTTCTCACTGACAGCCCGACCCCACTAGTCAGTGACACATACAGGTCATGGCGGCGCTGCCATTACTGGCCGGCCCAAAATGCGCCGACGGTGATGCTCCGGCGAGGAAGACCGCACCCAAATGATCTACACAATCCTACGAACCCATCCTAGCCCTTAGAATGGCAGAAGGCGCACCGGAGAGAGCTCCACGCCGGCCATGGCGGCTCGGACACGACGGCTCACGGCGTAACCCCGGCAACGGTGCAGTAGAGTCTAAAACAAAGCGAGTATCGCGTTCAATAGCTCACCGCGATCACGCCGGTGCGTTTGGTGAAGACGGAGACGGTCTGGAACAGCCTGGCCACGTCGAGTCGATGGTGGCGGAGCTCCGGCGGGTCTCGGGAAAGAAGACGTTGCGCCGGGCGATTCTGGCCAACCCAAGCGACGTGAGCAAGCCGCAGGGAAGCGCAAGGACGAGGCGATCGCGTTGGCGTAGCTGGGCACGACGGACGCGACTCGATGGTGGCTACGGCGAGCGGCGGAGCTAGCTGACGGCGAAGCAGAGCAGAGGGGAAAAACGGGGACGACGGCGGCGGCTGCTGCTATTTATAGACGGGAGGAACGCGCCCGGCGTCCACAGCTCACGCCCGAGCTCGCCACGGTGCCGGCTGCGTGTCACCGCGCGAGAAAGCGACGAAGAAGGTCAGCGGCGAACAGCTGCGTGTCGCTGGTGGCAAACAGGCGATGTCGATTTGATTTTTGAAATATTTACAGAACTGCCACTGAGTCCATTTTTCAAATTACTCTCAAATTTTCTAAAGAAGTTGAAAATCTCCAAAAATGAAAGTTGCTCAACTTTTCAAACTCTACAACTTTGCTTCAAGGAACATTTTCAAATTCTGGCTCCATTTTGAAATTTGATTTTGGGGTGCATTTGAGCATTTGAATCATTTCAAAATTACTCCAAATTTTATATGTAAACTTTAAAAACTTTGAATACCAAAGTTGATCCTTATAAAATAATCTTCAACTTTGCTTTTTGTCACAACCCCAAATTCCACATGGATTTTGAATTTAGACATAAGGGGCAAAAAGGACCTTTATGATTTGAATTTGAATTCAAATTTGATTTGTTTACCTTTTTACTTTAACTTTGATTTTTGACCAGTAACATGGCCCATTAGGGTTATTTGAGTCAAATGACACATGGCCTCACATGATTACATGAAATTTGACCCTTGTGGTCATGATCTTTATTTAGGGTTTTGAATCACTTCACATAAAATAACAACATTACGAAATAAAGCTTATTTAGTGAATGCATTCAAAATTTTCTACTTTATGAATGCTTTGCAATGCATATGATGACATGTCAAATTTTAGTGCTAGGTCAAAACACCAGAGGTGTTACAGACGCCGCGCACCCGAGGCGGATCCGGCTGGAGGCAGCGGCCGCGCACTCGCGCGTGGCAGGAGGAGGCAGGGGCAGCCCGCGGGAGGTGACAGTGGACGCCACCGAGGAGGATCCGGCCGCGTGCAACAATAGGAGGTAGGGCCGTAGGGGCACTCCACAGAGGGGGCGGGCAGCACCGGCGAGCGGAGGTGTGGAGCCCCGACCCCACAGCGGTGCCCTCAGCGGCGGAGTGGAGAAGGAAGGACGGAGGAGCGAGCCAGGCGAGGGCGATCTTGCGCGTGTGGGAAAGGGGGACGACGCGTGTGGGAAAGGGGGACGGAGGGCGAGCTTGCGCTGTGGAGCCGGCCCGTGTGCTTTTATATGCGGAGGGGGGAGGCGGGGAAGGTGGGCCGGCCGCGCTGG
Source organism: Miscanthus floridulus (assembly GCF_019320115.1). NCBI lineage: Eukaryota > Viridiplantae > Streptophyta > Magnoliopsida > Poales > Poaceae > Miscanthus > Miscanthus floridulus. The sequence continues at coordinate 68,025,662 of NC_089587.1, read as the reverse complement.
GCCTTGGGGAGGGGAGGATGAGTGAGGAGGGGGAGGGGGTAGGCCGGGCCGCTGCCGGGCCAACCGACTCAGGCCGGGTCGTGCCGTGCCAGCCCACGGACCTGAGCAGCGGCCCAGGCACGGTCTGCTGCCTCGGGCCAAGCCAGCCCGGGCCCGCACGTCACCAGGCCGGGTGCTCGTGTCGGGCTAAAAAAGCGGGCTTCATGCCGTGCCGTCGTGGCTCGGGCTACATGAACAATGATAGTTGTGACTTGTGAGTAGGAGACATCCGGAACAACCTCCCCTGCATGCTGGCAAATTCGCATATACATGATGATGTGCCATCTACACGCGTTCTAGCTTCGTAGACTGAAATCCGTAGACATGTGTGCTGTCCTTCTCGGAGACATTCAGGGGTTGTTTTTGTAATCACGGACGTATTTCTAAATCAAAATTCTAACCACACAGACACACACAGGAGTGGAATTCGATTTAGTTTCACCAGTTTCAATGGTTCAGAATTAAATTCCTCGTCGAAACGTTCCGACTTGTGCGTGATCACCCGGAGACGGCCGTCGTCGCCGGGAACCACCTCCACGCCGGTGAATACGCCGATCGGATTGTCGAACGCGTGCTCCCGTTTCATAATAAGGAAGAACCTTGCGACGCAGAGCCTTCCGGACTCCGGAGCCCAGGCTCGCGACGGCATGACCGAACAGGAACAAGTCGTCCCGCAGCTCAAGATCAACCCCGATGTCATACAACGCCGGCGGTTGGCAGCTGGCGTCGTCACCGGCACCGGCGGTGGAGAGGTCCAGGTCCAGGGCGTGCAGGCCGCTGCGGGACAGGCTGGTGCGAGACATGGCAAACCAGAGGCCGAGCTCGGGGACGTGCTCGGCTTTGCCCGAGAATGGCAGCACCCAGTCGCCGTACTTGCTCCACTCGCTTTGCGTAGGGTCGGTGTCCGGGCTCGGCGTCCTCGTAGTTGGGCCTGCGGAGGAATGGCGGCGGCGGGAGCGGACTCCACTTCCACCCGCCGCGGTCGCCGTGGTAAGCGAGCACCTCGAAGGAGCACTTGTCCTTTTTGCGGCCGCGGAGCATGTCCAGGACGTAGAGGTGTTATGGCATCATCGGCTCTTACTGCAGATACTGAAGAACCCGCATCGGAAGCACAGGAGGCCGGTCCGGTTACTGTGGCCTGTCCAGCAACGGGTAGAAGGCTGACCACTCGCGCCAAGATCCCAAGCGTTCGCGTTATTGGGCCGCAATGGGCTTGATCTCCAGGTGTTAGAGCAGCTGCGCTGCTGAGACAAGCCCCCGGCATCGAGGGGCATGTAATGAACCTGAACCTGAACTACGAAATCAAATCCGTCCTTCCTATCCCACTTGCTTTGCTTACTCCTTCCCCAAGTCTAGTCTCTCATCTCGATCCCCAATTCTGTTACGCTAACAAGAGGCTGTGTGCGCGGATGTCGGCCGAGTCGTGGGCGCCGGCGCGGGGGACAGAGACTGCGACGTACTGGCGCTCCTTGCGCGACCTCATCACCGGCATGCATGCATAGTTCTTCAGAGTTTGTCTGTCATAGAGAGAGTATAGTCCTCGAACATCAGAAACACACAAGTTCCGAAGGATAGCTTCATAAACTTGTAGATCTTGGACATGGCAACTAATGACTTTTGGCTCGTTGACAAGCATCACACACATAGTCTTTATTTAATTCAAAAGAATAAGGAAGATCAATTTTTTCCAATGACTTCTGTACCAGGACGAAGTATACATGAAGCACACGCTAGCTGGCTTGATGAGTGTACCTTTGGTTATTACCAACCTGTGTAGGACACGAGCATGAAGCGCGCAATATAAGGGACAGTGGAACTGGGAACAAAAGAAACCACACTTGAACAAGTAGTGGAAAATTAATAACATGACAGACGCTGATGAATGCTAATGCACCCTTTTATTAATAATATATATGCGAATGCGAGCGTACAGATGGTTCACGGTTACAACAACACACGGTAGTATAATATAATATGGATAAATCATAAACAGATAGAGATACATATCAAATAAATTCATGACAACACGATAAAATATATTATTTTTTCACAAACTGAAGAAATATGGATCTGATGCAGATATAAAAACCACGAAACCGAAACATACGTGTTGCACCTTTAATTCCTTCACCCATGGCGCTGCTTAGTCTTCGACTAGTATCTCTTGGACTTCTTGTGTATTGATAGGAATAATCTTATCGAATTCCTCCCGGATGTGCTGGGGCACCTCATTTGTATTTCTTAGATTGTAATAAACGAGGTTTGGTCGGACCTTGCTACCATCCCACCCGTCCTCAGGCCATTCCACACTGCCATCCAGCTCTACCGTCTGAAGGAATCGAAGGCTCGGTGCGGTGAAGACGCTTGAAGGAATCACATCACCTTGCAGACTCAAGTCAGCAAGGAGATGCATCTTCGTGAGAGCACTCTTCAGTGCCGGCCCATGTTTTTCATGTGCGATTCCATGCAGCTTCAGTGTCCGGAGATTGGGCATCTTGTGCAGTGCACATTTCTGTCCCTTCCATTCTCCTCCTTGGGCAGGCTTTACGCCAGATAGAGTCTGCAGCTCGCCCAGTTCCTCCTCGATGGTTTCTGGAAGGGTGAGCTTCTCTGCAAGCACATGCCGGAGTGTCCTTATCTTCCAGAAGCCTGGGTCAATCATCTCCACTTGAGTGTTCTGTATGTTCAGTGTCTGCAGGTTGAGCAGCCTCTTAATGCTGGACGGGAGCTCCTTGAGGTCCTTGCACTGAACACCTAAGTGACGCAAGTGGATCATTTCACCGATCTTATTTGGCAGCTTCTCAATCATTAGTCCATGTACTTTGATGACGCGAAGGAACTTGGACCCACACAGAAACTTGAGATCATGCCCATGCTTCTTGCTGTTCGTGTCTTGGCTGTCGTTGCTCTGATGTTGTTGCTCCTTGTCAACCCAGCATATGAAAGAACGCAACTTAGGAAACTTGTTGGTGAATGGGATATATCTGCCGCCCAAACTCATGAAAGAGAGGCGGCGCACCGACGGTGGAACAAAGACATGATGCATGTCGTGAACCTCCATGAAGCCAGCCTCACGAGCCTCTGACTGCAGGAACCCAAGGAGCCTTGGATGAACCCTGACATTCTCAATACCACCAGCGGCATTCATCGTATTAATCTGAACAAGGCACCGCAAGACCAGCTCCTTGAGGTAGCTACGACCCAGCTCCTCCATAGTCTTGCCCTTCTGTGGCTTGATGAATCCCTCGGCTATCCACGCCAGCACGGTTTCATCGGCAGTCCAGCTGGTATTCTTTGGGAAAGCAGCAAAGTAGAGGAAGCATGACTTGAGGTCGTTGGGAAGGTCTTCAAAGCTTGCCCAGAAGACCCTCTCAATCGCTGTTGTTCTTGCGGACACAAGGTTAGCATGACTTGTGGATTGTACAACTTCTTCAGTTATCTGCTTGATGCCTTCACCGTCGCCGCCTTGTACTAGTAGTGCTTCTTCCATCCTTGGTCCAGGCCTGAGTTGTTGTAGCACTGCTTCCCACTGTCCGGGCCTCTCCTTGAATCGGAGTAGTCCAGCCAGAACCACAATAGCCAGAGGGTAACCCCCAGTTATATCATTCACAATTTTGTGATACCTGTCGTCCCTGTTGTTGGTCATCATCATGCTGTCTTCCTTTGATCCATCATTACATACTATTTCTCTCCTGAAGGCCCTCGAACGGAACAACTGTCCGCTTCCTTTTTCATCCAAACGGCTCAACATGTGGATCCCGTTGAAGCCCTCTTGGTTGTTCATGGAATTAGCATGCCATGCAACTTCTTCGTACTCAGTGTCCAATACGAGCAGCACCCGGCTTCCATTATTTTCATCAGGCAGGCTTGCCCTCACGCAGCTGAGCATGGTTTTGGAGGGTATGCCAAAGAGCACCACCAGATACCTCTTCCCCGCCAGGAGGCCGAACTCGTAGATCCTTTCGAGGACAAAATCCACGGTGGAATCCGCTGGCACCCCGAGCCCAAAGACAACGTCGAACATAGAAGCCACTTTTTGGAGGATCATCATTACAAGGGTCGTCTTCCCGACACCACTCTCCCCAAGTATGGAGATGAACATTTGCCTCTGGTGATCTTCACGAAGCAGCAATTGCCGTAGTTTCATCACATCGCCATCAAAACCCACAGCATCATCTGGCCTGTTAATTTATTATTAGTATTTGTTAGTACATAAATACACACGTATATAAACATACACACACATATATCTTTACAACCAGTGCTCTAAATAACTATTCAACGCACCCAACGAACGAACATCTATCCACATGCGCTACGGTAAAATACCTCCCACGAGCGAACTGATTGGGTTTCTTGTGGTGGAACCTACCCACTCGGGTTTAAGTCCTCGATTTGGCACGAGTGCTCATATTTTCCTGGATTTATTCTAGCATTTAACGGCGATATGCTTTCAGTGGTAGGCAACGTCCCCAGTGAGGCGCTTGTGGTGGCTCATTCGAAGATGCTCATAGGGGTAGGGTTTTATATGTACATGTGTTCATAGGTGTGAGTGTACGTGTATGTTGTGGGCGGAATACCTCCTACAAATGCAAAATCACGATGACTAGAGAGTGCTTCCGAACTTATCCGCTATTCGCAGGACCACAACCGCAGTAGTATAATCTGATAATCCTATAAAACTCACACTTCGCGGTAGTATAAAAACTAGACCTTTAGAATTCGTCGTATCGTATATATTTCTCCCATTATTTCCCCATCTTCTCTCCACGCGCCATTGGTGGTGTAGCATCATCCTTGTCACCACGACGCTACGACCGTGGATCTGTCCAACTATGGGAGGGGTGGCGTTCCCTACTTCCCTTCCCTCCACACAACAGTAGATCCCTCCTTTGCTCATTATTTTACCTTTATAAGGGAAAATTTGAACTCCATTATAATTTTGCTAAATTAGAGATATGTCATCCTGTCCCATATGTCATTGACTCGTGTGAGCCCCACATGTTAGTGAGATACCAATAACATATCTCCAACTCTGCAAAATTATAATGGCACTGTTCAAACCTACGACAGCGTGCACTACGCTCCTCTCTCACCGGCGGCATGGTCATGTGCTTTGTGTAGATTAGTTTTTTTTCTCGAATATGTAGGGTCGATTAATTAGTTGTATATTTTGGTAAATATTATTGGTTGCTGTGAGCCTGTGATCCAAACGAATGTGTGATCTACACGATGATCAGATCACAACCTAAATGTTGATGAATTTGTATGCGCAAAAGCATGTAATGAATCTATGTGTACAAATATTAACGAATTTCTTTTTATCCTAGACTTCCTTTTGTGATTATATTTACTATTGGAAAGTAAATAATACTACTTGATTCTTTTTGTGCTTAAAATGAAACTGAGTCATGATGGAGAAAATCATGATTTCGAACCAAATTACTTTCTCAATCCAATATTTTTTTACTCCTTATGGTCACAAAGTGGATTGTACTATCAAAAAAGAGGGGGTTTACGATAATGTTTATACTAATTTACGATAAAGTGAATATATATTTATGCTACGTTTGTTACTATAACTCATGATGATATTTACCATAATATTATACTAAATCACTTAGTAGGAGTTATAGTAGTCTTATAAATTAGTACAATTGTTATAGTGATATCATAAGTTATTCTATGACCGGCCATGGAGTATACCATATAGTGGACAAATTTAGTACATGCAACTGATCAAAACTGATTATCTTTACTATCTATATTCGTTTCCTCACAAGATAACTATTTATACTTTATAATATCTATCGGGTTCTGGTAAACTTATCAATTATCTGATATGAATTTTCATTTTAGCATTGCACCTCCGTGAGTTTTTAATACATATTTAATTAAAACCGTAACTAAAATTTTACAAGCTCTTGTTATATCCTTTTTATCATAAATCGATATTTTTGCTTTACATTTCAATTTTATTACTTATCGAATTTTTAAACCACATATTAAGTTCAAAATCTTATGTTTATTGTATCTTTTATTCAAATTTTTTCTTTTATATTTTATTAAAAATATACTAGGACCTAGACTCCATTCTTAGTTACTATAATGGCATAAATGGTCATTTCAACCTACATCACGCCATTCAAGATGTTAAATTTCCTCTATGTGTAGTAGTATTGTTTTATAAAAAAAATGAGTGCTTACAACTAAACTACCAATATTGATATGTAAAAATATTTTGGCCAAAATGTTTGAACTTATCTAAAATAAAAAAAACATACAATATCTTAGAGTTTTATAATTTAAATTGATTTTTCTTGGTCACTGACATGTGGTTTGTTAAGAGAACACTTTTTCATAATCGATAAACTATATATATATATACTGTTCTGTAGCTTGCCGCAGAATAAGTTATTCTGTGGCCACTTTGAGTTACGATAATTACTATACTAATTTACGAGATTATGATAACTCCCTCGTAAGTGATTTACTATAGCATTATGATAAGTATCGTCTTGAATTATAGTAACCCATGTATTGTAAATGTGTATTGTCATTATCGTAAATTGGTATAAACATTATCGTAAATCAAGGTGGTCATAGAATAAGTTATTCTATGGCCAGCTGTAGAATAGCCTTACCATATATATATATATATATATATATATATATATATATATATATATATATATATATATATATATATATATGTATATATATATATATGTATATATATATATATAGAGAGAGAGAGAGAACTACTACCCTGTAGCTGGCTACAAAATAACTTATTCTGTAGCCACTTTGAGTTACGATAATTACTATGTTAATTTACGAGATTATAGTAACTCCTTACTAAGTGGTTTACTATAACGTTATGATAAATATTCACATGTGTTATAGTAACCCAACTATCGTAAATATGTATTGATATTATCGTAAATTAGTATATAAAATTATCGTAATTAAAGATGATTATAGAATAACTTATTTTGTAGCTGGCTATTGAATATACTCTCATATATATATATATATATATATATATATATATATATATATGTGTGTGTGTTTTTGCTTTTGAACACCCTGCGCGCTAAACAATATTAGCTCCGCCCAACTCCGACCAGCCGTGAAAGAAAAATCCACAACCGTAACTTTATTCCCGGGAAAGTAAAACTACACACTCGGTCTGTTTTCACCGTGTATATAAGCAAAAAAATAAGCAAACCCAAATCTAATTTTGTTTTATTTTACTCATACCTCTCTCTCTCATCTAATTTTGTTTTATTTTACTCGTACCTCTCTCTCTTTTGTTTTATTTTACTCATACCTCTCTCTCTCAAATCTAACGCCCTCTTTGGTAGGGCTCCGGCCGGCTCCGGCTCCTGCACTGTAGCAGGACGTCGGCTGCCCAGCGGCTGACAAGTGCCTACAAAAGCTGGAGCCGCGGAGCCAGAAAAACGAGCTTCTCCGGCTCCAGTTGTGTCAGTGATAGAGAAAAGAAGGAGAGAAAAAAACGGCCACCCAACGATCGACAGGTGCCTACAAGAACCGGAGTCGCGGAGCCAGAAAAACAAGCTTCTCCGGCTCCGGTTGTGTTAACGACAGAGGAAATGGGGAGAGAGAAAAACGACTTCAATAAACAATTACCAGGTGTCCGCCTCCCAGCGACCGAAGGCAGGAGACGAAGCCACCGGAGCCCTGCCAGAGGCTCTAATTTTGTTTTATTTTACTCGTACCCCTCTCTCTCTCTCTCGTCTCCTCAAATCTGGATCTCACGGAGGCAGTCGACCGCGGCTCTCTTCCCGAGCGGCGGTAGCCCCGGCCCCGGCCCCTCCACCGAGCGGCGGCGGCCGCGGCCGCGGCCTCGGCCTGTTCCCCCGCGGTGGTAGCACCCTCCGGCCACCCCCTCCCCGATCGGCGGCGTGCGGCCACCCCCTCCGCGACCGGCAGCGCCTCCTCTTCACTCGGCAGCGGCGCCCTCAGTGGCCCCTTGGTCGATCAGGTCGCGACGTCCGCTACCCTCCCGACCACGACAGCGGTCCCCTGGCCGGATTCAGCTACGACGACGGCGCCCTCGCACCTCCCGGCTGCGACATCTTCGGCTCTACATCGGCGGCGCCTCTTTCTCGGCGGATCCAGCCGCGACATCGACTCTCACTACCACCGACGGTGGCTCCGACGGCGTCGCGGCCCCTTCCCCTCGTCGTCCGGTGGCCGTGCGACTCGCACCACGTTGATGCTCCCCCGCCAGCGGTTTGCGCTGCGCCCGCGTGGACATCCTGGCGGCGCCACTCCCGCGTGCAGGGACCTGGAAGCAGCGGTGACGGCGTCCGGCGAGCCCCTCCAAAGCGGATCTGACCGCGGCGCCCCTCCCGTCACTGATGGTAGCAGATGGAGTGTTGTGAGTAGAATTTATTCTAATCCAATCCGTTTTGATGCACAGCAGATCGATAGTCTACTACATCGCTGGATGCATCCTCATCTAGTTGGTCATCCTCTCAAGTCTCACCTGCCTTTCATTCTAGATTAGTTTAATAGCATGGTCATAAATTTGCATCTATGGTTTCTTTTGGCCTGATCTGAGATGAAATCCTAGTTACTTTTTTGGAGCTAATTTCCTTCCAATTGATTAGCACACCAGCATGTAAGCTGTGCACTCCAACATCTAGTAGCAGAAATATTTATCGTTTCTTAGTGGCAATTCTCAATATTTTCTTCTGACTCTGCAACTGCTAATTTCTTTGATTGTACAAATTAAACCATGTGTGTGGGAATGTACTCATTTAGATTAGCAATTTAAAATATGACTATGACTACTACTATACTATGCCTACAACCACCATGTATTGTCTCATCTAACCAAACCGTCTATGGTTGCAGGTTGAAGTAGTAGTATCTAGCATCATTTAACTAGGACTACCATCACGACTATGACTACTACCACTGCTACCACGATCATGTGAGGCACGCAATCCCTACAAGCAGACTAGAACAAGAGACGTTATGTAGCGCCGGAAAGTAGAAGAAGCAGGCTGGAAGGTAGCATCTTCTTATGCTTCTCAAAGTCACCTCTTGTTGGGATCGTTGTATTTCTATTTGCTATTGAAGATCCTTGCAAGGATGCTTGTGAGACGATTTAATAACTGATGTGTTGGTAATCTCGTTCATCGTGTTCTCTCTTTAGTCATCGTTTTATATGCCTAGCTTTTAATTTTAGATTGATTTCTTGTTCTCAAGCGTAGAATTATTTTGTCCATCTAGAATCGTGCTAGGGCATCAAGCTAGTGGTCTTCGTTGATTGATCTATTATAGATTTTGCTTAATCATGAATTTATGGTTCAATATATTCTCATCATCCATACAACGAAGCGTGCTTGCTATTTTAATATCTCAAGTTTTAGACCCCTGATTGACTCGATTTCAGTTGCGCTCGTTCTAGGATATTATCTAGTTTAAAGGGGCGTACCTAGTGTAGAGAGCTCCCGCTCTGTGCAGGGTTTGGGGAAGGGTGTCAGTGGCAAGCCTTACCCTCGCTTGTGCAATGCGAGGAGACCGCGACTCGAACCCGGGATCTTCCGGTCATAGGCGGTAAGACTCTACCGCTTGCACTAGGCCCGCCCTTCAGGATATTATCTAGTTTATTCTCACAAAATTTGAGATCAATAAGATTAAGGATTTTTGTCAAGATCAGTTTTATTAGAGAGATGTTAAAATGAGGTGCAATTAGGTCTTGTGTTTAGGGGGAAGCTAGTGACCTGTTTTTTTATAAAATAGAATAGATCTAATCGTTGTTAGTGGTGACGGTGACCAGAGCTTGCCAGATTGAAGGCCAATGCTTCTTATTATTGTGAGAAATTGTAATATTTATCTTTTGTCTAAGCGCTTCTCATGATGATTAATATCGAGTCTCTTTTAGGGCCTATAGTTAGTAATGGTAAGAGAGTTACCATTTAAAATTGGCATGTGAGAATCCAAATGGGTCACCCTATCATACTTGTCCATCTAACACTGCGCTTGTCTTAGCATAAAAAGTACCAATAACTAGCTGCCATGAATTTCATACAAAATACTCCCTCTGCCTATCGATGTAAGGTGCATTTTGAACATAAACAAAGTCAAATTATACAAATTTTGACAAAGAATTAGTTGAATTATATGCAAGTTTATGGCATAAAATTTGCATCAGTATAATTGGATTCAAGAGGCCTTTGAGATGACATCGACATTTTTTGGGCAATTGAAAACATATTGTAAGAAAAATTAATAGCCAACATTTTCTTTGTATGACTTTTCTTTTATCAAGAAAATGTTTTAAGCTGCTAGATTTAAGGAGTACCAGATAACTACTTCCTTCGTTAAGTTTGGTTCAATTTATTGAAAAGAACATCAATATTTATAATACCAAATTACTATCATTAGATACACTATAAAATATATTTCATAATATGCTTATTTGGTGTCATAAATATTGGTGCTCTTTTCTGTAAACCCAGTCAAACTTTTAAAGTTTTACTTAAGACAACTATGTAAGTTGATTTATTAGGAGACAGAGGGAGTAGTTGTCAGGACTTTCGTAACAATGTTTAGATGCTTGGTATTCCATCCATTCCTAGATGTTAGCCACTTCAGTTTTATCATAAATTCAACTTATCTATAAGCTTTTAGAAAATACATTAACATATACAACACCCAATTATATTATTAAGAAATATTTTATGGTCGGTTTGATGAAACAGAGTTGATGTTGTAGATATCGGTGTGTTTTCTATAAATATGGTTTAAGTTATAGAGAGGTTGACTTAGGATAAAGTTCAAATGACCTACACGGTTAAATTGTAAGTTGTTTTAGTTTTATCCTACATGAAATTTATCTAATTTTAACCAAACGGGTAGAAATATATATTAACATATACAATATAAAACAAATACACTATCAATATTTCATGGTGTATCCAATTAATGAATCTAGTTTATTATTGTTGATGTTTGTGTATTTTTCTATAATTTGATTAAAACTAGAGAAATATGACTTGTATCAAAGGTAAAAATGATTTACAATTTGAGTCAAAGAGAGGATAATTCTTACCTGATAACTATTAACATAAACTATATTGTTGAAATGCGAACTGAGTGTGGTTAGGTTCTTTGGTGGAACCTGGCCATTGGGGTTCAATTCCTCGACTTGACATGGGTACTCGTAGTCCTAAATTTATCTTAGAATTTAATGGTGCTATTCTTTTAATGATAAATGATGTGCCTGTCAACAGTCAGGCACCTATAATGACTTCACTAATCTTGAGATTTACCGATCCAAGTTAGTCTTGTAGGGTCGAGTGATGACGCAGCGACGGCATTAGTGGCTGGCATGACCATCGGGCATCAGCAAGACGGAGTATTGAGCAGCAACAGTCAGCGGAGCAGCCCAAGAAGGTACGTTTCTCTTAAGCCAAAGCTAGCCTACTGCCCAACTCAGCTACTCCCTAAGTCACGTTCCTCTTTTTTCCTTTCAAAGTTTCAGTTTCTCCCTTAAGAATTGCTGGCGGCCGGTGATAGGTGATTCGCGATCAGCATGGACAGCAAAAGTAAACAATGTGTACTACACAAGCCAAGGAGTATTCAAAATTGATTTAGGTCTATTTACATATCAAATTGATCTTGCTTTTACTGGTGGCTACCACAAGTGTTGATAGAATATTTTCTGCATTAACCTTTATTTGGAATCATTAGTTGGGGTTTTTGGATCTACTAGAATTAATTTAGCAGCTAACTATTAGCTTCATGAATCTAAACACCTCTTAGTCCCTCCCATCAATCAACTCTAGTTTAGATAGTTTGCCCATTTTTCTATTTTAACAGGTTCCATGCATTCTTTTTAATTAAGACAATGAGCTGTTAACTAGTATTTTTAGTCATTTTGCAAAAAACAATGTATATTTAATATACAATACATACATTTGCTATTTTCCCTAATATAATAATTTGATATAAGAAACTATTGCCCTGTTCGCTTTGCTGATAAGCTATGACTGAAAGTACTGTTGGCTGATTTATTGTGAGAGAAAAATAATATTCGTTGACTAAAAAAAGTACGGCTTATAAGCCAAGCGAACAAAGCATATGTATTGTTGATCTGCCTCTTTTTTTATGGAGGAACGGTAAGCCCCATTCAGCACGTCAACACGTTGTACCCTCGTACTGCACCAAACTAAATCAAATTCCACTCTAATCTCACGGGAGTCGGGAGCAATGCAAATGTGCCCACCGTGTACCACTTGCACCATCCGCAAGCAAAAGGAAAGAGCCAGACAACAAAAGCGTGCCACTTCATCATGAGCCAATCCATCCACCGTGAGGTTGCATATGCAATCAGAATCTTTCTACGATTCCATTCGAAAAAAGGGTGATTTCTCATCAATCGTAGGTCAAACTTAAAATCGGTTTGAAGCATGTTCTTGAAAAAAAACATGCTGATTAAAATAATATCCATAAAAACTATATTTTGGCAAAGTATTTAAAAACATGTGTAGTTCCAACCATTCAATACCCCTAGTTTAAACGAAAACAACAAGAATTAGTTCCGACCAGACCTAGTTTTGGACCAGTTAGGGGCCTGTTCGCTTGAACTTATCAGCCAGCTTATCCGCTATAATCTACAGTATTTCTCTCTCACAAAATCAGCTTCAATCGGCTTATCAGCCGGCTTCAATACCAGCCGAACCAGACTCAGTTCAACTAGTTCAAACCCAACTTGAAGCTGTTAGAATCTGTTTTGAACCCAGTTGGAACCAGACCATCAACAACCAGTTTCAATTAGACCCAGTTTGAACCAGTAAGAACCCAGCTGGAACCAATTAAAATGCAATTTGAACCAATTAGAACCCAGTCCGTACCAGACCTAGCTCGAATATGTCAGAACCTAGTTTGAACCGGTCACAACTCTTTGAATTAGTTAGAACCCAGTTCCAACCAGGCCCAGTTTGAACCATTTAGAACCCAATTTTAACTAGTCAGAACCCAGTTGAAACCAGAGCATTAGCAACCAGTTTCAACCATACCCACTTTTCTCAAGCAGAACACCATAGTTGGAATTAGACCTAGTAGTAGCCGGTTTCAACCAAACCCAGTTTGAACCAGTCACAACCTAGTTTGAACCCGTTAGGACCTAGTTGGAACCAAACCCAGTAGTGACTAGTTCCAACCAGATCCAGTGGTGGATCCAGGTACAAGCTATGGGGCCACCTAGCCCCGTAGGTTTTGAATCCTGAATCCACCACTGGTTTACCCAGTCAGAACCTAGATAGAACATGACATAGTGGTAAATCAGTTAAACTTGACCCGACCCATTTTGAACCACTTAGACCTTAGTTTAAACTAGACCTAACAACAACTTATTCCAACTAGACCTAGTTTCAATCAGTCTGAACCAAGTTATAACCAAACCCAGTAGCAAACCAAATCTATCCAGAACCAGTTTGAATCAGTCCAAACCTAGTTAGAACCGAACCTAGCAGCAAAGAGTTTTAACCAAACCTAGTTTGAACTAGTCAAAACCCAATTCAAACCAGACACAACAACATGTAGTGCCAACCAAACCCATTTTCATCCGGTCAGAACCGAATCAGAACCCAGTCCGACTAGACATATCGGTAAACCAGTTCCAACCATAGTTATTAGGACTAGACTGGAGATTGAACCGGTCAACCTCTAGATTCACGGTTTGATTGGTTCAAACCATTGAACCACCGGTTTATCTGGTTTAAATGTAACTAAATATATCTCTCAAACACAAGTGACAGACAACAGGGGTGCGGGTTCAAGTCCCAGGCAACGCGCTCCTGTTTGGTTTTCTCCATTATTTTCTCCCCCACACCCATGTGGGTTGCATGCCCGATCTTTTATCTAGACCAGACCGGTTAGGGCTCCGGTTTAGGTTTTTTCCGATGGACTGTCGAGGTCAACCCATGTGGGCACGCTTGCTCGATCGGGCGGTCTAGTCATATTCTCTACAGAAAGTGTGGCCAGGTGTAGAATATATAAATAAACAAAAAGAAGAAGTAAGAGGCAACTCATATAACGAGTGTCCTATGATGACACGCATAATGCAAGTTATGCTGCTTAGACACAAATATTTTAAAAGAGGAAATGTTGTCATGTCAATCATTAAGTATAGTGCAAGTAGCTAGGTTCAGCGTGATATCGCTTGCACATACTAAACAACCGGTGCAATCTTAAGCATCTTATTCATCTTCTAAGCATCAATACGTCATGCATGTATTATATTAAAGGTAAGACTTGTTAGGATGTAGTCGGATTCGCATCAATCCAAATGTAATTGAGGTGGATTGAAGTGGAACTTGAATTAAATTCTACCCCAATCCACGCCAACAGATGTGGATTGAAATGAATCCGACAAATCTAAACAAGACCTAAGGTGGAAAACGATTTTTTGGCTAATCATCACCCCCTCTAATTAGTGCATTGTACATGCTGTTAGAAAGAAAAAAAAAACATCAATGATAACTGAAAATATAATTAAAGGGCTGGCTGGTCAAGGAGTGAGTCGCATACCATGCTGAAATGGCTGTAGTGGAAGACGTCACTGGCGCTAATGGTGTATGCCCGATGTTGTACTCCTTTTGGTTTTCTGAGATTTTTGCAAGCCTCGTATTGATACTTTTGATCCGGGCAGACAACGCATGTCGGCTGAGAATTTGGGTGCAGAAACCAGTCAAATATTTGCGCCACACTTTCTTCCAGCATCGATAACCCTGGCTTTTCAGGTCAACCTGCAGTTATTCAAGTAGAAAAACCTTGCACAAGTTACTAACATCACTATATAATATACCACACGCAGTCACTATAATAACACACAGTTCCGTCGGCCCATCATGTATTGCTACACAATTTAAAATATTGCCGGTTCACAAGGCAAAAGCCTGTCATTATCGGACTTTAAAACCAACCGAAAGTGTAGCAGATAATTGTCACTGCCGATTGTTAATAAAACCAGACAGTAACACATCCAGAAAGGAAAGCAGCTCGCAACCGGCGGTTGAATCTACGACCTCGTCTATGCGAGGTAAACCGAAGGGGTTCTTAGGGCAGTGTTTGTTGAGATCAGTGTAATCAACGCACATTCTCCATTCATTATTCTTTTTGCGTACAAGAACCGGGTTGGCTAACCACTCCGGGTGATACACTTCTTTGATAAATTCGGCTGTCAAAGCCGTGTAACTTCTACCCTAATCGCCTCCTTTTTGTCGCGAGCGAACCGTCGTAGCTTCTGCTTGATAGGTTTGGCCTTGCCGTTGACATTCAAGGAGTGCTCGATCAAGTTCCGAGGTACACCGGGCATGTCTGCAGGTTTCCATGCGAACACATCCATGTTGCTCCTCAAGAACCTGACGAGCGCGTCTTCCTATTTGGGATCCAGGTTGGCCCCGATGAGGGCCGTTTTGCTGGGATCGCCGTCGACCAGCTGGATCACCTTGTGCTCCTTGGACTTGATGTTCTTGCGTGGAGCCTCGAGCTCTGGAATCTCCAGGTGGTCGGCGGAGGTCTTCTTGGCGTCGAGCATGGTCTCGGCCATGCGAATAGAAAGGTCGTGAGCCTCTGCTATTTTGAAGCTGTCGTCCTCGCAAGTATAAGCTGCGTATACGTTGCCCCTGAGGGTTAGAACTCCTTTCTCGGTGGGCATCTTGAGCACCAGATACCTGTAATGAGGTACGGCCATGAACTTGGTGAGCGATGGTCGACCAAGAATAGCATGGTAGGTGCCGTCGAAGTCAGCGACCACGAAGTTGACGTAGTCAGTGCGGAAGTGGTCCGGGGTCCCGAATTGCACAGGTAGCGTGATCTGTCCGAGAGGTGTAGAGCTCTATCCGGGGAGAACACCCCAGAACTGTGCCTCGTACGGCTTGAGATCCGCCTGGGTTATCTTCAGGGCGGGCAGACTGTTCCTGAACAGTATATCGATGGAGCTGCCGCCGTCGATCAGCACTCTGTCGAACTGAACCTTGTTGATGCAAGGATCGAGGACCAGGGGAAAACGTCCTGGCTCAGGTATTGCGGCCCATTGGTCCTTTCTGCTGAAGGAGATCTCGCGGTGAGACCATGGAGGGAGCCACGGATCGACGAGGAGGGTGTCGGTGTTGGCCACGATCAAGCAAGCGCGAGCGAGCAGCTTGCGTTCTCGTTTGGTCTCAATGGACACTTTGCCTCCGATGATGGTGTGCACACGATCGGTTGGCTTGACGTACTTGTGACGGGGATCTGCGTCTTCATCGTCGTTGTCCTCGTTGCGCTGTTCCCCTGCGTCGTTAGGCTTGTCGGATGTGTCCGGAGCCTGTTGACGCGTGTAGATAGATTTGAGAACGCGGCAATTCTCCATAGTATGGTTTGACTTGGGATGGAGCTGGCAGGGCCCTTTCAATGCTTTGGCGTAGTCGTCTTCATAGTTACGACGTCCGCCCCCTTTTTTAACGGTGTTGACCTCGCCGTCATCTTCCCGAGCATGCTTGCCCCTGTAATCGTCACGGCGATTACGCCGCTGATTACGTTGGTCGCGTTGGTCGCGGGAGTCGTTGCGCTGGTTACGGCGGTCAAAATTGTCGTTCCGACCACGGTTGCCGCGGTAGTCGTCGCGGTGTGGGGGGTGGTCGGAGTGTGGAACCCTTGCTGCTTCTTCGATAATTATCTTTTTAGCGTCATCGGCATCTGCATATTTCTTAGCGGTGGCCAGGAGCGCTGTAACCGATTCGGGCCTTTTGCGCAGGAGCTTGTCCCTTAGGGCGTCGTGGAAGCGGAGGCCAGTGATGAAAGCCTCAATTGCCTCGTTGTCGGAGATCGACGGGACCTTGATGCGCATCTCTGAGAAACGCCGGACGTACTCGCGCAGTGGCTCATCTTTCCGATCTCGAATCCGTTGCAGATCGTATTTGTTTCCCGGTTGCTCGCAAGTTGCAATGAAATTGTCAATGAAAGCCTGCTTGAGCTCTTGCCAAGAATCAAAGTAGTTCGCCGGCAAGCTGACCAGCCATTGGTGACCTGCATGGCCAACAGCGACTGGGAAGTAGTTAGACATGACGTGCTCGTCAGCCATGGCTGATCTGCACGCAGTTTCGTAGAGCATGACCCATAATTCGGGGTTCTCCTTGCCGTCGTACTTCTGAAGTTTCTCGAGCTTGAAGTTCTTGGGCCATATGACTTGGCGAAGGTGCGGAGTAAACTGCTTCAGACCCGGCGGGCCGTGGGCAGTGTCATATTCCATACGGCGATAACTTTCGTGGGATGCTCGATCGTTGGCTCTCTGGTTGATGCGATCGCGCAAATTGTGTTCCCCGAGGTAGCGGCGGAGATCGTTATTGCCGTCTCGGCGATCCCGGTTGCCATCCTGATTAACCCTGCGACCGCGGCGATTATCGCGGTTGTCTCGGCGGTTGTCGTCCCGA
Organism: Miscanthus floridulus; assembly: GCF_019320115.1. NCBI lineage: Eukaryota > Viridiplantae > Streptophyta > Magnoliopsida > Poales > Poaceae > Miscanthus > Miscanthus floridulus. Next base: position 68,008,167 of record NC_089587.1, on the reverse strand, counting down.
ACATCGCGGCGGTTGTCCTCCCGACGGCGGTTGTCGTCCCGACCACTATCATGACCGCCGTTTCCGCCTTGACGGTTGTCTGATGGGTCGTTGTTGCGCGAGCCACGTTGGTTGAGTGGCTGTGAGCGACTCGAGTATTGACGGCTGTGGCTTGATTCGACTGAAACGGATGGAGCCCGGGCTTGATTCACCATCTCTGCGGTCTGAGCCATAGCAGCCGTCAGATAAGCTTGTATATCATCACGAACTGCCTGGGTTTCTGGGGTGTTGGGTAGCCGTTGCATTGTCGCCATGGCGACGGCTACGTTGGCGCTTGGAGTCCTGAAGACCTGTTTGTCCCCCACCCTGTCGAAAGCATTGTTGAGGTCGCGTGGTTGGACCCTTATGCGTCGTGCCTCCTCTTCTGCTTCAGCTTCGATTTGCCGGCGATTAAATCGGTCAATATTGCGTGCCTCGCGTGCAATCCTTTCTTGCTCTATTTCGCCAACCGTTGGTGGTTCGTCATTGCTGACAACGTTGATCAAACCCCCTCGCCTTGGTGGGAAAGACGGGAATTGCGGGAAACCCGGGGCGTGGTCTGTTATATCCAGATCGTATTCGACGCCTTCATCGTCGTGATGCTGGAGCTCGGTGTGGACGGAGGCATTAGATGCGATGCCAGACGAGGAGCTGGAGTCACCCTCTTGGACCGTGTGGACGGATCCTTCTTGATAATCCTCAATCCGGATCATGTTAACGAAGTTGCTTGGCCTCGGCCGAGGCTGATATACCAAACACAGATCCGAGCAGCGTCGTATGCTGTACGCGTAGTTGGAGGCAGCGTTTCACAGGCCGTAGGGCTGGGCCTGGTAGTTCTCCGTCGAGGCTTCGTACTCGGAGAGCCGGAGACCCGTCGCGGAGGCTGGCCGGCGACGAGCGGAGCGCCCTTCAGGAGTAGATACGACCACGAGATCTGTACCAAGTCGTGCAGGACGACTGGCCCGAGCTGGTTGGGTAGATCTGTTGTGGGGTGCGGTTACCTGCTCATTTGGTTGACTTTGAATCGTACTTACCAGAGCTAGGGTTTCAGCGAGTTTGGTGCCGACCCGATCGATGGAGTCGAGCAGGTCGGTGTTGTCGATCTGCTTCCCTTTGTAGCGAGGAAGCGGATGACGGGTTGTCGGCGTGGCTGAAGGTGATGCGGGCGTGGTCAGAGCCAGATGTACCGTGGTCGGAGCCAGATCCATCGTGGTCGGAGCCGTATCCGTCGTGGTCGGAGCCAGATGTACCGTGGTCGGAGCCAGACCCATCGTGGTCGGAGCCATATCCGTCGTGGTCGGAGCCGTAGCCGATGCGGGTGAAGCAGTGGTCGCCGCAGACTGAATCCGCGCCTCCTCCGTGGTCATGGCGATGAAGTCGTCGGAGCAGGTGGTCCAGGTGATCTGGCCGACGGTGAACGTGAGGCCATTCGGCGTAGCCATGGAGCCGGGGATGATGACCATCTTGTTTGCTTGGAGAGCAGTACGCACACCCCCTACCTGGCGCGCTACTGTCGACGAAATATGGTCGGCAGTCTACCTAGGGGTATGCCCAAGGTAGTAGATTGTCGGCAGACAGATGCGTAAGCCACAAACAAGACGGTGACGTAAGACAGACACGAGGTTTTATCCAGGTTCGGCCGCCAAGAAGGCGTAATACCTACGTCCTGCGTCTGATTTGTATTGCTGTATGTCAATGAGAGATGATTTTTTAGGGGGTCCCCTGCCCGCCTTATATAGTCCGGGGGGCAGGGTTACAGATCTGAAAACTAATCCTAGCCAGTTACAATTGCCATATGTGGCCGGATAAGGATTCCTATTCTAACCGACCAGGATCTTGCTTGATCGCCAAATCTGCCTTGACTCCTTGCGCGGGACTCCGAACAGGTTGGCCGGGCCGCGCGTCGTCTTTTGGTGGACCGGACCCACTGATCCGGGCCGGCCCAAGCCTAGCCGTAAGGGTATAGGGGTTAATACCCCCACACTCTCAGACCCAGAATTTCTTTTTAACATGATTAACTCTCTCTCTTACGTTCACGTATGCGCCCTTTTCCTTCTCTCTCCCCTCTCGCTCTCCCTCCCCTCCCGGCTTTATTTCCTCTCCTCCTCCCTAGATCCTGGTCTGCTCCTCCCTCTAAGCCTTCTCTCCTCTCTCATCCTCTCCTCACCACACCCTAGCGTAGGTGTGGCATGGGACCCTAGCGTGTACTAGATGTGAGTGGCGCTGGTGTTTTTTCTCTCTCTCTCTCTCTCATTTTTCTTTGAAAAATGGGCATCACTGTCGCCGTGTGTGCACTGCTGAATACCACCACTAGCGCAAAATCCCACCATGAATGCAGGTTTGCGGGAGTAGTACAATGCCATTAGGGCGTTCCCAATGGTTCTTAAATATTATAGCTAATTGGCTATATCAAGGAGAGAGATCAAATAGATAGCGACTCCCAAATAGCTAGTTTAGCATGATCTTCTAAAACAACTCTCTCACGGATCATATAAATCTCCACTACAGTCTTCTTTTTTATTACTAAACCTCATCTAGCTAGCTATTTGTAAGTTGTCATTGAAGACGCCCTTATAAATCTAACAATTGACTCACAGACACCCACTTGTCCTCGATTCTGACATGTAAGCTGGCGAAATTGCATTTAATTTACTGGCTTGCGAATTTTATATAATAAAGTTAGTGTAGAATTTAAATTCGCATATGTAGACTAACTTTGGTTGAGCGTATACACACAATAACACAAGCAAGCCAGGGGCAACAATGAGCTAACCTGGTAAATGAATTCATCGAGCGTGTCCTCGGCTTCGAACGCGACGTCGCGCGTCTGGCGCACCCACACGCGAGTCAGCTGGTCGGTGCCGGCACGGCGCTTCCGGTCGGCGTCGCGGATGAAGGCCTGCAGCCACTCCAGACGATCACGGAGCAGCGTCATGTTGTCGCCCACCTCCAGCAGGATCTTGGCCTCGCTCGCCGCCAGCTCGCCGAACTTGGACAGCACCGCCGCGATCGCCGTCTCCGCCATGATTATGTGTATCTATTTGTCCTTTAGTTTTACTTGTATATATAGTTTCTGTGTGGATTGAATACTGGATGAATGACGAACGAAAGTACGTCTCTCTTTGCTAAGCAACCAAGTGCTCGCCCTAGCTAGCACAACGCCGCCTCGATCAGCTGGGTGTGTGTGTGGATGCGCGCGCATGATGGCTGCAAGCTTGCAGCAGCTATATTATTTATAGATGGATAGATCCTTTCCGGCCAACCCCAGCAGCTTACAAGAAGCAACGAATAACACACATGCCTTTTCTTTTTATCTGGAGATTCGCAAGCTGGATGGATTGCCGGCATTTTGGGCCAATTTAGCAGAGAGCAACAATCCATCTTTATTCTTTTATTTGTTCTTCTGCAACGACGACCCCCAAGCAAAGAATGAACCAGACCAGACGCATGTTTTCATGGAATCACCCAAAGGATGCATGGGTCCCCAGCGCACAAAATCCGAAACAGAAGCCATTGGGTGGCTGCTTGGCTTTTCAAAGACTGGTCTAACACTTGCACCAAGGTTAGACAAAAATCCTCTGGACTGCTCACTCTAATTCACGGAGGCTTTTTTAGAGTTAAATAATCTCAAGTTTAACTAAATATATATAGAAAAAAGTTAAAATACTAATAGTTATAACACGTAATATGTATCAATAGATGAATCATAAAAACATAACTTTTTAATAATAAACTAACTTATTTGAGATAAAAACTATTGATAACATTTTTTGCAAATCTAGTCAAATTTAAGAAAAATTTAACTTAGTTTAAACTTAGGATGACATTCTTTCTACTACGGAGGGAGTATATATCAACTCCAATTCAGCAAAACATGGTGCGGTTAGACAGTCCTGGCCTTTGGCCCTGTTCGCTTATCTTATAATCCTTACTTTTCAACTTGTTTTTTTCAGTCGGAACGGTGTTTTTCTCTTATGACAAATCAGCCGGAACAGTGTTTCGGCTTGTTTTTTCAGCGAAGCGAACGGGGCCAAAATAGGAGGGTGGCGCCGTCGCCTTCCGCCTTTCCCCACACTTCTTCTGTATTGAGGGAAAGGGAAAGAGCAAGCAGGAGGACCTGGCAAAGATAGATGGCCAGCTTGGCGGCAAAGATGATGACCGGCCTAGCGAATGTGATGACCGCACTGCCCATCGAGGCGACTTGGTTGATGGGTGCCCACTACTACAGAAAACTTTATAGAGGCGGGCGTTTTAGATTTTTAGAGGCGGACAAAGCAACCACCTCCAATCAAAGGTCACGGTTAATGCACAGACCATGGATGCCCGCCTCGGTTAATCAATACCAAAAAACAAAAAAAAGAAAATCCCGTGGACAGGCCCGCTGAGCCCATCCACAGGCCTGCCGAGACCATACACGGGTGGCGGCCGCCGCTTGTCTAATCTACATCACCGGTCGTCGGATCCGCCGCTCCGCTCGCCAGATTCAGGCTCCGTCGGAGAAGATCGGGCCCCGCGCGTGGCACCAGAGAAGGACAAGACCGGGCCACGGCGGAGGAGGAGATCCACGCCGCCCGCGCTGGAGGAGGAGAACCACGCCGCCAGCACCCCGCGCCGGATCCACTGTTGCCGCCGCCGTTGCCGGATCCCGCTGCCACCGCTGTTGCCGGACCCCGCGCCGGCCCCCGCCCCAGATCCGCCGTTGCCAGGCGCCATGGCCGCCGCCGCCGGGAGCACGCGGCCTCCACCACCGGCGCGCATGGCCCTCGCCTGGGTGAGCAACACCCGCCACTTGCGTGACCACCATGGCAGGCCGAAGGCGCACGGCCCTCGCCTGGGTGAGCGGTTGCTTCCTCAGATGCGCCGCTGAGAGAGTGGAGGGAGGGTCAAAGGGAGAGAGAGTGGAGGGAGGGAGAGAGCGAGGGAGGGACGTCGCATCTGCTGAGGGAGACCGAGAGGGAGGGAGAGGCGGCCGCATCTGAGAGGTGGAGAGGCAGAGAGACTGGATATGTGAAACCGAAACCCTAACTGGCAGTATATATATGAGGAGCGTGATATCGGGCCGAGATATGGGCAATCTGGGCCACTATTTTTGGAGGCGGGCCTTATAGTGTGCCTGCCTTCAAAAATTAATTTATGGAGACGGGTATCTTAAGACGACCGCCTCGGTAAATAAAAAATGCCCACCTCCGTTAACCGTAGGCATTAACCGAGGCAGTTGGATTTTGTGACCGCCTCCGTTAATAAAAGGGCACCATCTTGTAAAATTATTTGTGTAGTAGTAGCCTTAGAGTCCATCCTTGAAGTGCCCATGGGCAGCCGCACCATCGAGGTGCGATCGCTGGTGGTGCAGCACGCGGCGGACCTGGCGGAGATGCTCTGTTTTAAGACTTTGTGCCGTCGCTAGGAAATTCAGGACTTCTGCAAGCTGAAGGTCTTCGCATCTGCGGATGCGGTGCTCGTCATCCTCGACGACACACTACTGCCGATCCTTGACAAGCACCCCACCTCTCTTCCCGCCCTCGACCTCTTGGAGCGCGACGCCTAATAGACTCCACACCCTCTCCGTCACCGTGGGAGGTACCTTCGAGGAAGAGGTCGACTTATGTACCAGGATCTCATTCACCATGTCAAGGAAGGTCGCGCCAAGCCCTCCCGTCAATGAGTTAGTCGCCCGCTCCAACTCCCTTCGTGCTCGCATCACCACCCTCCGTGACCAGGTTGTTGGGGTCAGCGACGACAACATCCTGAGTGATGGCAACGGTGAGGACAGCGATGATGGAGACGATGGGTTCATTGATGCGGATGATTGATCCAGATCCAGTCGGCTAGACAAGTAACGAGTTCAACTTTATACAATATAGTATAGCATAGTAGTAATCTGAGTAGATTACTAAAGGGAAACATAAATATTGGTCCGAGTAGTACAGTCCTTAATGTCATATATCTTAGCCTATAGAATTACTATTGAGAGAAATGACTGAATCATGTAATCTGCATTTTGTAGTTTTGAATGGAATCAATACCTGCTCTGCTACCTTGTGGTGTACTTAGAACTTTCGAAATTAGTTATGTTTTCAAGAGAAAACATGGTATTGTCTATGGAGAGTACTACTAGGAGTGGTTTGGAGAACATTGAGTTGGAATACTCTACTCAAGGAAGAAGATCAACAAATGTTGAACAAGATCATAAACAAGTTGAAGAAGAAGGCGGTGAGATGAAAAGAATGGGATGTATGCAACAGTCATATTTGGGAGCTTCACTAGCCATAGGCAATACATAAATGGTAGAATTGGGATTGTGGTCTCTAGCAACTCCACTCAGCATGAAACTATGGAAAATGATAGTAGTAACAAGATCATAGTTGAATTGAATTTGTTGGTTTTTGCAACTGAACATGAGAGAGAAGAGAGTGAGAGAGAGAGCCAAATGAGTGGTGGGCTAAAGTTCCTCTCCAACTCCCCCAATTATAGGGGAGGTGGTATGAGAGGTTTTAGTTCCTTCCCCTGGTATAGCTCTTATTTACAAAAGAGTCCCTAGAAGTTATAAATGAGTTCTAAACATTGTGCACCTCTACAAGATCACGCCTCCCAAATTCAATAGGCTCTGGTACGCTGTGGAGGTCCGACTCATCAATTTAACTAAACCGGGTGTCACCTGTTTGACCGACGCACTTGAGCCTAAACCGACACCTGGGATCCTTAGGAGAGTGCCATCCGCACTTCCTCTTCTAGGTTCTTTAGCAGAAGTACATCTCACGAGCCAATCATCAAGCATTTCACATAACACAATCATCACATAATATGAAGAATTAACAAGTTACAGCATTGAGCATGACATACAAGTGAAAGACATACTTATCAAGAAAAGAGACATTTCATCTATGAACCCATCTTCTAGCTAAGTTTACTCTCAGTCTCTTTTCTACTAACATTAGGGTAACTACAGCTCATTTGGGGATGCCAGTCAACTTCATTGAGCTTGGCTCAATGGTCATCAAGTCTGAAGTACTTGCAAAATAACTTACCGGTAGCAACGTGATTACATTGCGTACTCAGAGGGCTTATTCCAACATATATATTTGGTGGATGCAAGGATTAATAGGCATTTGTAACTTTGCATAAAAAGCATGGTTTTTATTAGAGAATGATATTCTAGTGATTCATATTTCAATTCTTGACAAGTATGGTTATATTGACAAGTAACTTTGAGAACATTATTAAGTGATCAACATTATGAAGTTATCTCATTTCCTTGTTCAACCACTCTCACTACACTGAGTCTAGAAGAGAGAACAGCCGAACAATTCGGTCTGAAGACTTCAGGCTTTCAAAAAGATCAATATAGGTGTACAACTGTACCCACATAAACACCAAGGGTGAACCACTACACCCTTGCCCGGATAAGGGTTGCCTCAAGGTTCCGACCTTTCCTCAATGTGGCTGTCAGATCGATGAACGGTTTGATTGGGTACCGGTGTAATGCCATTGCATCTACACCGCATCACCCCTTGCTCCGAACCCACGTGATAAACAAGTCACCACTATATACGTTGCTACCTCCCCATAAGCTACATGTGGTCTGTACGGGTGGTTACTCGAATTTTAATATCCCATGAATGGTCCTTAGCTACGTCACTTGATATCCAACACTCATAGTGACCTTACCCCTCGTTGAGTAGACATCAATTGATCATCAGTTAATTATCTCAAGTTGAGGTTGGTCCTTAGTCTCATTGAGCGAATTGAATTAAGTTGACACCCTTGCGAGTTTTAAGTAGTTATTTATCCCGGTGTAGCTCCTACACGCACGAGAGTGAGTGCCTGCTCACACTCAACTTCTAACGACGCTAGCCAACTAAGCAATTAAATGATCCAAGCCCATTGGTTAAGCAAAGGCTATGATTAACTTAAGTGAGTTGGTCTAATTTAGTGAAGTGATTTTAAGTAAAAAAAGGGTGTACCCAGTGTAGAGAGCTCCCGCTCTGTGCGGGGTCTGTAGAAGGGTGTTAGTGGCAAGCCTTACCCTCACCTGTGCAATGCGAGGAGACCGCGACTCAAACCCAGGACCTTCCGGTCACAGGCGGTAAGACTCTACCGCTTGCACCAGGCCCGCCCTTCAACTGATTTTAAGTAATTCACCATTTTAAATGAAATGCAAATTCATATTGAATAACAATAAGTATCCAAAGTAGGTGGTAGTCGTGCCTGCCTACCATGAAGTCCCGATGACCAAGGGTGATCATGACTATCCATACGCCTTCCTCACCTTATCTTTGAGGGCGGATCCACCCTCTTCGTAGATTTAGTTTTTATGTTCTTGTTTCATTTATGTTTTGGCTTCCTAGCTATGTCATCGACATGGTGGTGGTGACAATAACATATTGGAATAGATGTCTTGAGCCTCTCTCTCTACCTCGACGATGTCTAATATGGCGCCAGCAAAGGGCCAATGAGAGTATGTTGTGTCAGACACGTTGGCTCTGTCAAGATCTTTGCACTTGGTGCATTTATCAGGAGAAGCAGTTGGTTTGCTTTTGGTGTACAGTGATTTTGATCTTATTTTCCTCTGCTCTAGGACAAGTTTTAATTTCTCTAAACACTCTGGTGTTGAAGGATTGTAAGGCTGACACTCTATTCTAGTGTTTTTTATAGGGACACTCCATTCTAGTGTTGAAGGAATTTAAGCTTGCATTTATTCCTATGGAATTTCTCTAGTCAATGTTCTTTCGGAGGATACTAGAATTCGCTCCATTTCTCTTGCTGCCTTTTCAGTATAGTTTTCAAGCTCCAGCACAGGCGGTGGGCGATCGAAGAAAGAATATCGATAGATTTTTCTTTGAGGTACTATCATTTCTTACAGGTAGTTTTGTGTCAAATTGTCCTTTTTTTTTACCGGGAAGATCTTAAATATCTTACCAAAGATTTTTTGTAACAAGCCATACTAAATGGATGGCACATTTCATCTAAAATATAGCCATAATTGAGTAATCAAGAGTCACTACTATATGATGGACTTGTTGTCCCGGGCGGTAACGGCCTTTAGTCCCGGTTACCGTGCCGGGACAACGATCCCGGGACTAAAGAGGGACCTTTAGTCCCGGTTGGTGTTACCAACCGGGACTAAAGGCCCTCCAGCCAAGCAAACGTGGCCGCACCCTTTAGTCCCGGTTGGTAACCCCAACCGGGACTAAAGGTTCATTTTCATTTTCTTTTTTTGTTTAATTTGTTTTCAGTTCAGTTACACATATTTGTTTAATATATAATATGTTTTTATGTACGTATTCTACGCTGCTAATATAAATACACGCACACATATAATTACATCTAATTCTCATCTCGAGCATTATTATATTCGAATAAAGTATGAAACTATATATATTATAGATATATATATGTATATATACAACACTTTCATAATCTTGTTCTCGAAAATAACGATATCAATAAACATTTAATTTACATCATTAGTTCCTTAGGATCAAAGTAGAACTCGCCGTTGGGATTTATCACTTTTTCTAGAAGAAATCCTGCTATTGACTTTTGAACTGCTTTCAGATGGTCTTTTTGCATGACCCTTCGTTTCAACCATTCAGTCTTGCATTTGAAATAAAAGGAAAAGTATTAATACATATATATATATATATTCATTTAAAAATAAATAAAAAATTGATATATACGTACTCTGAGGACATCTTCAGGAGTTCTTATGTGTGCAGTAATAAATTCACAAACATAGTATCCACACAAGTTATTACCTGGTTGCTGCCGCAAACACCACTGTATGAGAAGAAGATTATTCTCATCATCTCACACGTAAATTGAAGTATGATATAGTAATTAAACACGTGGGGAAGTATATATAGTACAACTTACTGGTATTTCAACTACATTAAGTGGTGCCTTGCAATCCTTGCGGTGTTGTCGAATAAACTCTTTCCAAACCCTGTGCGACCAATAATGTACGATCGTTAATAAATTATGGCAAAGTCTATTCAATAATAGTTGTGCGCGAGAGATCGAAATTACCACTGGATAATGTCTATCATATCTTGGTATAGTGCCCGCTCTTTTCTCAATGAGTTCAAGATTACTAACCAACTTGAGTTTAACTCAATGACAATGAGTATCCAGTGAGACCTGCATTGGTTTATACACACACGTACATGCATATAAGTTGTATTGATATTACATAAAATGTGTAGACTACATTATTATTAACACTTACTCAAAGTTGTACGGGAAAAGTATTGTTGTCTTGTCGTGCTGCTTCACGAAGAACTTTATGATATTCATCTATGCTTCAGATACCCAGTGCTCCTTGACAATAATATCGGTTTTGAATACGATATAAGGATCAATGAAGCCAACACTGGTGTCTTGTATTCTTTGGAGCTCTGACATCTGGAATCTGTATATAAATATAAGTTACATGTGAGGATAATTATATACACGTACGCATGAAAGTGAGTTTATTAAATAAAAGTAAGAATCACTTACAAATAAAAGGAGCTAATGATTGATTTGTCGAGAGCGTCCAAGTGGTATAGTTGATGCAATTCTTCGAAACTAATATGTAAGATGTCATCGCCACGGAAGTAATGATGGTCTCTAAATCTGACAAAGATTCACTGCTCACCTCTGCCTCACGCCTGCATGTACCACTTGTTGAGCAAGTACATTTGCGTACCCAATTCATTCAGAGCCGCAGGGTTGTACAGACTTTTGCCAAATTTATAAGTCTTCTAGGTATCAACTTCTAGGTTCTAGATTGGAGCTTTGCCCGTCAATTGATCCAAGGTTAAACCAGTTAGTTCAAAAAAAGCATTAAGGTATTGAATCGACACTTCTCTAGAGTTGTCTGGTCGATAGACTTCTATGTTGGAACTATATTCATTAGCAACAACAAGATTTTGCATTGATTGCTTCTATTGTCCGAGCTGTGGGACATCCTTCCCTGATGCTCTTTTCCTTTTCTTATGTGCATCATGTGACTTCACGAGGGAGCGGTCATAGTCTGATAGTGGCGGAGGCTTACGAACTTCAAGCATCTTTTTTTTGTGAGCTTTGACCTTCTGCCTCAGCTGATCTCGTGGTATGTAAAAGTACGGCTTCTCCTTAAGCTTCGCTTGTCTCTGCTTTTGGATATCTATAAAAAAATCTTTCACTTTTTTGTCTTCTTTAGCTGCTATTTGCTCATCAGTCTTTTCAGGAAGTATTTCTTGAGAAATAACTCTTTTTTTTGGGGTCTTCTTTGCCGCCGGGACCTTAGACGTCTTTGTAGTGTGTCACTGTGGAGGGGGTGGGGGCGGTGTTGGAGACTGGCGTGGAGGCGATGAGGCCGGTGTTGGAGTCCGGCGTGGAGGCGTTGGAGATCGTTGTGGAGGCGGTGGGGCCTGTGTAGGAGTTGGAGATCGTTGTGGAGGCGATGGGGCCGGTGTAGGAGTTGGAGATCATCGTGGGGATGAAGTCGTCTCGCCCCCCGCGATGCTGTGATGAGATGGGGAATGAATGATTGGGCTAGGCTGGGGGGAGACCCTGCTACAAAAACAAGTTGTGGGTCAATTATTTTTGAAGCCAATATAAAATTAATGGAAAATAATATTTCATTCACTTTCATTCGCACCTAGGGTGAGGTAGGGGAAGCGGTGGCGCCCCAGGAATGATGATGAAGCGTTTGCGCCATTGAATAAATGTCTTCTCTGCTTCTCCTAGTGTCTTCTCCCCATCACCGCCTTCAATGTCAAGAGGAACATTGCTGTAACCTTTGAGCACTCTATCGACCGAGACGTTAGCATATCCAGGTTGAATAACTGACCCATGGATTCTTGGTGTCTTCGTTCGGTCTATTGGAGATACAACCCCGACAGCCACCATGATTGATGCATTATTACCATCTAGAATGTGCAGCTCACATGTTGTTAGAGGCTCGGTAATGTCATCAACAGGGAAGCGCAACCCAGCGTCACCTTGAATAACTGGCAGCTCCATGGAAGCACAACTGCTTTTCATCTGACCAACGGGGCTAATGGTGACTCCCGGCGTTGATTGCGATTGCATTTGACTCATTGCTAGCTGTACTTGCCTCTTGATCTCCTCCTGCATTCTTGCCTCAAGAGATTTTTCTCGTTCACGGGATTCAAGCAATGCTTGTCGTGACTCATTAACAAATTGCTCCAATACACGGATTCGGTCTGCCTCCTCATCCTTCTTTCTCTGGCGGCTTCTGTAGGTATCCTTGTCTGCTGGGAATGCTTGTAGCCACGGAACCGCCCCATAGCCTCTTGTTCGACCACCGTGTTCGGGATTCTCTAGGGCATATGTCAATTCATCCTTTTCTCTGTTGGGCTCGAAAACACCACTATCAGCTTCTTCCCTAGCACGAGCTAGTCTCTGTGTTGCTCTCTCAATTTTTTGGCTGAAAATTAGCTTGCTAGTGTCTGGGTCTAGGCTTCCCCCATGAGCGTAGAACCAATTCTTCGCGCGTTGAGGCCAGTTCTTCTCTATTGTTTCAGGTATGATTCCCTTGGCAGTAATCTCTGCTTCTAGGTTCTGCCACTTGGGAATAGCACTCCTATAACCACCTGATCCTATGCGATGATGGTATTGCTTCTGTCGGGCATTCTGCTGATTTCTCATCACACGTTCCTCACTCTCTTGAGATGTCTTATATTGTACAAAGTCATTCCAATGGGACTCCAACTTGACAAACGCCTTAGCATTGAAATCCGGCGTTTCATTCTTCAAGATAAACTTTTTATACAATATCTTCTTCCAACTCTAGAACAATGTTGCCATCTTCTTCATTGTCCAATCCCTCACAAGCTCCTTCAAAGCATCATCTGCTTGTAATGTGAAATGCTGAGTGATATCTCTCCAAGCTAGGTTCTTGTCACGATCAGATACAAAACTAACATTAGGAGCGGATATCTTCTGCTTCCATTCACGAGCACTAACTAGGATCCTATCCCTTACAATGAACCCACATTGATTGACATATATCTGAGCATGTGGTCCCAATGGTTTGCCGGTGTCAGTGTCGAATTCTGATATTATGAAATGGCCCTCTAATGGCTTTTTTGGCCCTTGGACATTCCTACTCTTGTCGGTGGTTGATGTAGATCCAGAGACCGGCTACATGAGTAGAAACACAATGATTAACAACAAATATACGTACGTATGCATCTATAAGAGATGATAGATAATCGAATATACCTCGCCAGTATTTTCTTGCGCGGCAATTTGTTGATCTTCAACCACCGGGATATTCAGGATATCCTCATAATCAGCAAAGTACTGACTCATGTCATCTACATCTGTATTGGTGCCGACATTGATAATATCCGCCATTATGTCATCATTCAAGTTATCATCCGGAGCAGCCATTTGTATCTTCAAGACATAGATAGAATTACTATGGCACATAACATAAGTACATGTGATAACACATATAGAATTACTAAATCCAATTAAATATAATAACACATAATATTTCATAAGGATAAACAATAATAAGGTATAGGCTTTGGAATTGAATCAAAAACACTTTCGATCCAAAAACATGGAAATAAGTACATGTATATATACATATAGAATGATACAATTTTCTCTCTCTCTCAACACATAGAAATAAGTGTATATGTATATATCTCTAGATATGCATGTGATAACACATAGAATATCTCTCTAGATACAATTTTCTCTCTCTCTCAACACATGGAAATAATTAAGTACATGTATATATACACATAGAAATAATTAAGTACATATATATGTATACATATAGAATCTCTCTCTAGATACATGTGATATAGATAGAATTACTAATAAAATATCCAAGTGATATATAGATGGAATTACTAAAATAAAATATGCATGTGATATAGAGATAGAATTACTAATAAAATATGCATGTGTCAATTACTAAAACAAAATTAAATCTAACATATATATAGAGAGATAGAATATAATTACTAAATCCAATTAAATAAAATAACACACATATATCTAGATAGAATTAATTACTAAATCTAATTAAACCTAACATATATACATAGATAGAATTACTAAATCAAAATTAAATCTAACACATATATAGAGAGAGATAGAATAATAATTACTAAATATATCAAAAACTATAATAAAAAACTATCTAAATAAAGTACTAATTAAATTTTAATACATTTAAATCTAATTAACATATATCAAAAACTATCTAAAAACTAACTAAAAACTATCTAAAAAACTATCTAAAAAATATGGCCGAGCTATAGCTAGCAGGCGGGCGGATGGCGGGCATGCTGGCCGGCCACGGGGCCGAGCTGAGCCGCGCGAGGACGAGCTCGACGGCCGCCGGGCGGGGCTCGACGATAAGGCCGGGCGGGGGTAGACGACGTACGACAGCGGCGCGGCAGAGCTCGACGCGGCCGAGCGCGGCAGAGACGAGATCGACATTGTAGATCGAAAAGTAGAAGATGAACAGAGGAACCGTTCGATATATATAGGCCGGGACCCTTTAGTCCCGGCTGGTAACACCAACCGGGACTAAAGATCCTTTAGTCCCGGCTGGTAAGCCGAACCGGGACTAAAGGTCCAACCCTTTAGTCTCGGCTCGGCTTACCAGCTGGGACTAAAGGATCTTTAGTCCCGGTTGGTGTTACCAGCCAGGACTAAAGGTATTTTTGGGCGGGCAATTCCGCCCACCCTTTAGTCCCGGTTCCTAGCCTGGACCGGGACTGAAGGCCTGAAAATTTTGGCAGCCCGCCAGAGTAATTGGAAAGACCTGTGATTTTGATTTTGTTCTCCTTGTTTAATACTAATTAATTCTATAGCAACTTCAATACTTTGTAATATTTATTTTAAAAAATACTATTGATTAACTAATTATTTATTATAAATAGGAAAATTTTGTAACCTAAAGTTTTTAATTTCTTTTATGAATATAGAATATAAATGTTACTAATACTAAGTATTTTGTTAATGCAAAAATATATTTGTAACTTAAAATTAATAAAACTAATATTATTCGGTAGGAAATTTATTATCACATTATTGTAACGTCAATGTTTCAATTTTTTCTCGGTTTTTTGACCAAAATGACAGGAAATTTTTGTTGAACCTATAAAAATAAAGAAAATGTAGTATTTTTGTTCTACAACTTTTTCAAATGAAAAAATGGCCTATATAAGGATTATAGATCTTGATGAGTTGAACAAACTTAATATTCAAAACTTTTTAATTTGAGACAATCTAGGGTTCCGAAAACTAGTTTATAGGAATTGAAATATAAAAATCACAAATTTGAACCGTCTAAACTTTGTCAAATGGAAAGTTGACCAAAACAATAATTGTATATCTTGATGATCTGAACAAACTTGGTATTCAAAACTTTTCAATTTGAGACAATCTAGGGTTCCGAAAAAATAGTTTGTAGGCGTAGAAATTTAAAAATCACAAATTTGAACCGTCCAAACTATCTCAAATGGAAAGTTGACCAAAACAATAATTGTAGATCTTGATGAGTTTAACAAACTTGGTATTCCAAACTTTTCAATTTGAAGTCATTTAGAGTCTATAATACTAGAGTCAAAGTGTTGTATTTTCATTTGACCAAATTTGACTTTGGTCAAACTTGCTCAAATGAGACACTAAATGACCTCAGATAAAAAATCTCTGAATACCAAGTTTGATCATCTTAGCAAGATATACAATTGTTACATAGCTCATTTTCCCATTTGAGAAAGTTTTATCAAACACTAGTCACAAATTCTTGAATCTCATATAGACTTTCTAAAACTATGTCACACACTTGTGAAATTTGAACTACATTTTGTTCAAACTTTCTCAAATGAAAAAATGGCCTATATAAGGATTGTAGATCTTGATGAGCTGAACAAACTTGGTATTCAAAACTTTTCAATTTGAGACAATCTAGGGTTCCGAAAACTAGTTTGTAGGCGTAGAAATTTAAAAATCACAAATTTGAACCGTCCAAGCTATCTCAAATGGAAAGTTGACCAAAACAACAATTGTAGATCTTGATGAGTTTAACAAACTTGGTATTCAAAACTTTTCAATTTGAAGTCATTTAGAGTTCATAATACTAGAGTCAAAGTGTTATTTTTTCATTTGACCAAATATGACTTGGTCAAACTTGCTCCAATGAGACACTAAATGACTTCAGATGAAAAAACTCTAAATACCAAGTTTGATCATCTCAGCAAGATCTACAATTGTTACATATCTAATTTTTTCATTTGAGAAAGTTTTATCAAACACTAGTCACAAATTCTTGAATCTCATATAGACTTTCTAAAACTGTCACACACTTGTGAAATTTGAACTACATTTTGTTCAAACTTTCTCAAATGAAAAATGGCCTATATAAGGATTGTAGATCTTGATGAGCTGAACAAACTTGGTATTCAAAACTTTTCAATTTGAGACAATCTAGGGTTCCGAAAACTAGTTTGTAGGCGTAGAAATTTAAAAATCACAAATTTGAACCATCCAAACTATCTTAAATGGAAAGTTGATCAAAACAACAATTGTAGATCTTGATGATTTTAACAAACTTGGTATTCCAAACTTTTCAATTTGAAGTCATTTAGAGTTCATAATACTAGAGTCAAAATGTTATTTTTTTCATTTGACCAAATTTGACTTGGTCAAACTTGCTCAAATGAGATACTAAATGACCTCAGATGAAAAACCTCTGAATACCAAGTTTGATCATCTCAGCAAGATCTACAATTGTTACATAGCTCATTTTCCCATTTAAGAAAGTTTTATTAAACACTAGTTATAAATTCTTGAATCTCATATAGACTTTCTAAAACTATGTCACAACAGTGCATCGTTGTATCATGCGGGCACAACAGTGAATTTCTTCTTGACGTATGACCCTTGGTTATGATCTTGTCATAACCATGGAGTGTCTTCATCATTTAACATGATGCTTGGATCTTTCTTCACTATGAAGGGTGGAATTCGGACATTTCTTTTATAATCTTCTGACATGTCTGACTTGTCTTCAATTCTCACTATATTTATTTTCCTAGAAAGAACTATGTGGCGCTTTGGCTTATTGATCATTGAGTTGATGTCTTCGTTTTTTCCTCTCTTTGATTTTATAGACATGTCTTTCACATAGAACATCTGACTCACATCGGCAGCAAGGATGAATGGTTCGTCTTTGTACCCAATATTGTTGAGGTCCACTGTTGTCATTCCATACTCTTTGTCGACTGTTACCCCTCCTCCGGTCAGCTTCACCCATTGGCACCGGAACAAAGGGACTTTAAAATTAGGTGCGTAGTCTAGTTCCCATATATCTTCTATGCGGCCATAATATGTTTGTATATTCCCATTTGGATCTGTGCCATCTATGCGAACACCACTATTTTGATTGGTGCTCCTTTTATCTTGAGCAACTGTGTAAAATATATTCCCATTTATCTCGTACCCTTGGTACGTGAGGATATGCCACGATGGTTGCCTAGCCAATAAATATAGTTGCTCATCAATATTGTCATCGCCTTGACATTCTTTTCGCAACCAACCACTAAAACTTTCTATGTGCTGACGCCTAATCCAAGCTTCAGTCTTCTCTGAAAACTTGGATCGTAAGAACTCCTTATGTATCTCGATGTATGGATGCACCAATGATGAGTTCTGAAGAACTGTGTAGTGTGCTTTATTGAAATAATCGTCTTTCATGCCAATATATGTTTTCTTCCCTAAAGTTCCTTTACCACTGAGTCTCCCCTCGTGTCGCGATTCAGGAACGCCAATCGGGGCAAGGTCAGGAATAAAGTCAACACAAAACTCAATGACCTCCTCTGTTCCATAGCCCTGAGCGATGCTTCCTTCAGGCTTAGAATGGACTTTCACATATTTCTTCAAGACTCTCATAAACCTCTCGAAGGGGAACATGTTATGTAAGAACACAGGTCCAAGAATACTAATCTCCTTCACCAAATGAACTAGGAGGTGTGTCATGATATTAAAGAAGGATGGAGGGAACACCAACTCAAAGCTGACAAGACATTGAACCACATCATTCTGTAGAGTAGCTAGTTCCACTGGATTGATTGCCTTCTGAGAAATTGCATTGAGGAATGCACATAGCTTCACGGTGGCTAGACGTACATGTGGAGGTAAAATTCCTCTTAAAGCAACTGGAAGCAATTGCGTCATAAGCACGTGGCAGTCGTGGGACTTTAAGTTTAGGAATTTCTTCTCTGGCACATTTATTATACCCTTTATATTAGAGGAGAATCCCGATGGGACCTTGATGCTGCTTAGACATTCGAACATGTTGTCCCTCTCTTCTTTGCTAAGCGTGTAGCTAGCAGGACTTAAGTAATGACGTCCATCATCTGTCTTCTCTGGATGAAGGTTGTCTCGTTCTTTCATGCCCTGCAAGTCCTGGCGTGCTTCAAGTGAATTCTTTGGCTTCCTGTACACACCCATGAATCCTAATAGGTTCACACAAAGATTCTTTGTCAGGTGCATCATGTCGATTGCGTTGCGGACCTCTAGGACTTGCCAATAGGGTAGCTCCCAAAAGATGGACTTCTTCTTCCACATGGGTGCGTGTCCCTTAGCATCTTTGGGAACAGATTCGCTGCCTTGTCCCTTTCCAAATACTACTTTCACATCCTTGACCATTGCGAGTACATCTTCCCCGGTTCGGTTATGAGGCTTCTTTCGGTGGTCTGGCTTACCTTTAAAATGCTTACCTTTCTTTCTTACTTGGTGATTCAAAGGAAGGAATCGATGATGGCCAAGGTACATGACCTTTCGACATCTTTTCAAATATATACTGTCAAGGTCATCAAAACAATGTGTGCATGCATTATATCCTTTGTTTGTCTGACCTGAAAGATTACTTAAAGTAGGCCAATCATTGATTGTTACGAACAACATTGCTCGTAGGTCAAAGTGTTTTTGTTTGTACTCATCCCTGACACATACATCTGGTTTGTTCCATAAAACTAGAAGTTCTTCAACTAATGGCTTTAGATAGACATCAATGTCGTTGCCAGATTGCCTCGGACCTTGGATGAGGATGGGCATCATAATGAACTTCCGCTTCATGCATAACCATGGAGGAAGGTTGTAGATACATAGAGTAACTGGCCAAGTGCTATGACTAGTGCTTTGCTCCCCAAAAGGATTCATACCATCTGTACTTAAGGCGGACCTTAAGTTTCTAGCCTCATTTGCAAACTCTGGAAATTCTCTATCTATCGCTCTCCACTGGGACCCATCAGCTAGGTGTCTCAGCATATTGTCTACCTTACGGTCTTCTTTATGCCACCGCAACAACTTTGCATGGTCTTTATTTCTGAACAAACGTTTTAAGCGTGGTATTATAGGAGCATACCACATAACCTTGGCAGGGATTTTCTTTCTAGAACGTTATTCACCCTCGACGTCACCAGGATCATCGCGCCTGATCTTATACCGCGCTGCTTTACATACCGGGCATTCATCCAAATTCTCGTATTCATTGCCATGGTAGAGGATGCAGTCATTAGGACATGCATGTATCTTCTGGATTTTTAATCCTAAAGGGCAGACAACCTTTTTTGCTTTGTACGTAGTGGTGGGCAATTCATTTAGCTTCGGAAGCATCTTCTTTATGAGGTTCAATAAATTCCCAAATGCCTTGTCGGATACACCATTCTTTGCCTTCTACTGTAGCAATTCCAGTGTTGTACCCAACTTTTTTTTGCCTCTCTTCGGCCGTCGGGTATAGAAACTTCCTATGATCCTCAAGCATGCGCTCGAACTTAACTTTCTCTTTTTCACTTTCGCATTCTTGTTGTGCATCACGAATGGCATCGCCAAGAGCATCACCGAGATCATCTTCTGCCGCTACCTCTTCTTCATCTGCCCCCATTGTAGTATCATCAAAGGCACCATACTGAGCAATAATGTCATCAATGTCTAAATCTTCTCCTTCACCTTCTTCCATCATGACCCCGCTTTCTCCATGCTTAGTCCAACATATATAGTTTGACATGAAACCTGACTTAAGTAAATGTGAATGAAGACTCATTGAGCTTGAATATTCCTTTAAATTCTTACATATGGCACATGGACAGCACATGAAACCATCCCGCTTATTTGCC
Source organism: Miscanthus floridulus (assembly GCF_019320115.1). NCBI lineage: Eukaryota > Viridiplantae > Streptophyta > Magnoliopsida > Poales > Poaceae > Miscanthus > Miscanthus floridulus. Next base: position 67,988,011 of record NC_089587.1, on the reverse strand, counting down.
TCGGCCACACCTAAGAAATAGTGCACGCCCTCAATAAAGTCTTGGGAGCGGCGATCGGCATTGTACATCCAATGGCGTGACATAATCTGCATTACACGATAAATTATGAAAACCTTGAACATAATTAAGTATTTTATTACACAACATAGATGACACACACACGGTTGATTAATTAACTAAGCCTGGCTACAACGTAAGCAATCCCAACTATCACTAAATAAACTAAAACTACAATACACTTCAGTAACATAATTATTTCATGACCGTGCGCAACTAAAACAGACAAATCATTTGTCTGTTGAATATCAATAAGCTTCTCCTGCTGGCTCACTGCCTCATCATCAGCAGCCGCTACCTCAAGCGCACCCGAATTCTGCACGTATGTAGCATAATCTTTCTCCCAGTACCAACCATCACATCCATTGTCCTCCCACTGAAATTAAAGCCAAAAAATATTTAGTCAAAAATATTCAAGAAAAGCAGGTCAATTAGCCATAATAATCAAATGCGTAAGAAACTCACATCACGATCCGGGCACTTGTAGAAAACACGACCCTTGTTGGGTCCCTGTCTCTTGACTCGGTACTCCATCACAATCTTCTGCTTACACTTGCCGCAGATAATGAGAGGAAGTTCTGGCCTCAGTCGTTTCACAACCGAACGAGAGGCCGAGGATCCGGTACCAGTTGTCATCTACTTTCTATACTTATTTTTACAAACTAGTGTAAATTTCACATTTTCTAAAATAATATATTTAAACAAAACTAAAATTATTTATTTATCTAACTAAACCATGAAATATGTACTATGTATAATAGTAAAATACCAAACTATCAAGTGATTTTACTATTGTAAATCATCATGTGATTTTGAGCTAAAAATGACATAGAAATCACATAGCTCAAAAACATGTTTCAATAAATAACCATCCGTACTAGTTGACCTTGCTTACGTGATCATCTCGGCGAGCATTTCTCCACCGGACGGCACCGTACTTGGCCAAGGAAGAGCTCCGATTCTACGATGAAGGGAACACGGTCTTCCACGACCGTTGCCGCTCTCCCTCGTAGAATCAAAGCTCCTCCTTGACGTCCGTTACCGCTCGGCAGAGAACATGCTCGCCGAGATGAACACGGTCCGCAAGTTCAACTAGTACGGATTTTCTATAATTTTCTAACTATTTTCTAAGTTTTTCATTTCATGGAAAATTTAATTCTAAAAAATAAAAGACATGATTTCTAAGTATTTCATTTCATGGAAAAAATAATTCTAAGTGACCTGCTCGATATCGACGAGCTCGTGGGCGTTTAGGTTGCCGAGGATAGTAACATTTATAGATGACATTTGTAGGTCTGAAATTATCAAATATCCATCAAATTATAGCTCAAAAACATGTTTCAATAAATAACCATCCGTACTAGTTGACCTTACTTACGTGATCATCTCGGCGAGCATTTCTCCACCGGACGGCACCGTACTTGGTCAAGGAAGAGCTCCGATTCTACGAGGAAGGGAACATGGTCTTCCACGACCGTTGCCGCTCTCCCTCGTAAAATCAAAGCTCCTCCTTGACGTCCGTTACCGCTCGGCAGAGAACATGCTCGCCGAGCTGAACACGGTCCGTAAGTTCAACTAGTACGGATTTTCTACAATTTTCTAACTATTTTCTAAGTTTTTCATTTCATGGAAAAATTAATTCTAAGATCACGTAAGCCGCCGGGGATGAGGATGGCGCGTGCTCCAGCGAGGACGAGCGAGGCGTGATTTTGATGAACTAATTTAACTTTTGTTTATCCAAACATATATGCAAATCATCATGTGATTTTGAGCTAAAAATAACATATAAAATCATAATAAAGTCCAACATATAAAGTTACACATGCATCTACATCGCAAAATGAGATAAGCTACTGATAAAACATAAGAGGATTAAGTTTGTTACCTCCAAAATCGAAGACCAACACCAATGGAGGGGGAGAGAGCAAGAACAACAGCAAGCTGAAGAACAGAGGCAGTGAGTTTGAATGGAATGGCTCGGGCTCGGGGAGGAAGAAATGAGCTGGTCTATAGGCCGGGATAATTAGTCCCGGTTAGGGGGCCAAACCGGGACTAAAGATTAATCTTTATTCCCGGGGCATCAGCCAAACCAGGACTAAAGATCCCTGCCCCGCGGACGACCGTTGGGCAGGAACCTTTAGTCCCGGTTGGTATTACCAACCGGGACTAAAGGATCCTTTAGTCCCAGGGGCAAAAAATGCCGAGGCTAATGCCAAATTGGGACATCGTTCTAAAGTCTGTTCTCTAGTAGTGAGTTCTTATATATTTTTTGGCAAGATGTAATCAAGAAGTTATACAATTGAAAGATTAAATAATAGGTCATTTTTAAAACAATTGTTCGATCTTATACATAAGGCCTCATTTTGAATACGTTTGCTTTGTCAAGATCTTTGCACTTGGTGCATTTATCAGGAGAAGCAGTTGGTTTGCTTTTGGTGCACAGTGATTTTGATCTTATTTTCCTCTGCTCTAGGACAAGTTTTAATTTCTCTAAACACTCTGGTGTTGAAGGATCGTAAGGCTGACACTCTATTCTAGTGTTTTTTATAGGGACACTCCATTCTGGTGTTGAAGGAATTTAAGCCTGCATTTATTCCTATGGAATTTCTCTAGCCAATGTTCTTTCGGAGGATACTAGATTTTGCTCCCTTTCTCTTGCTGCCTTTTCAGTATAGTTTTCAAGCTCCAGCACAGGTGGTGGGCGATCGAAGAAAGAATATGGATAAATTTTTCTTTGAGGTACTATCATTTCTTACAGGTAGTTTTGTGTCAAATTGTCCTCTTTTTTATCAGGAAGATCTTAAATAGCTTACCAAAGATTTTTTGTAACAAGCCATACTAAATGGATGGCACATTTCATCTAAAATATAGCCATAATTGAGTAATCAAGAGTTCTTATATATTTTTTGGCAAGATGTAATCAAGAAGTTATACAATTGAAAGATTAAATAATAGGTCATTTTTAAAACAATTGTTCGATCTTATACATAAGGCCTCATTTTGAATACGTTTGCTCTGTCAAGATCTTTGCACTTGGTGCATTTATCAGGAGAAGCAGTTGGTTTGCTTTTGGTGCACAGTGATTTTGATCTTATTTTCCTCTGCTCTAGGACAAGTTTTAATTTCTCTAAACACTCTGGTGTTGAAGGATTGTAAGGCTGACACTCTATTCTAGTGTTTTTTATAGGGACACTCCATTCTAGTGTTGAAGGAATTTAAGCTTGCATTTATTCCTATGGAATTTCTCTAGTCAATGTTCTTTCGGAGGATAATAGAATTCGCTCCATTTCTCTTGCTGCCTTTTCAGTATAGTTTTCAAGCTCCAGCACAGGCGGTGGGCGATCGAAGAAAGAATATGGATAGATTTTTCTTTGAGGTACTATCATTTCTTACAGGTAGTTTTGTGTCAAATTGTCCTTTTTTTTACCGGGAGGATCTTAAATATCTTACCAAAGATTTTTTGTAACAAGCCATACTAAATGGATGGCACATTTCATCTAAAATATAGCCATAATTGAGTAATCAAGAGTTCTTATATATTTTTTGGCAAGATGTAATCAAG